>NC_134713.1:167779844-168083708 GCF_049634645.1 Pelodiscus sinensis
GTCAGACTGATTTGTGTGTAGACAGAAAGGTTGCTTGGGCTCAAATCTCAGTCCGAGCCTGGGCTCACTGTGGAGTATAGATATACAACATGTATATAGTGGGATCCCATGGGGTGGGGAGTTGGGGGATTTCTTCAGAGCCCTGGGCCCCTCTCTGATATGTTCCACACTTCCCCATAAAGGTCTCCCAGGCTGAGTTCCATACTAAGCTTATGTTCTTGTGCATATTCTGCTGCTGAGAAATGATTGCTGATGCCAAATGCAGTCATTAAGAAGGTGAACTTTCCAAGCATACTGCACATGGAATCATTGAACAACGCTGTTATTTCACATGGGTGCAGACATGCAGTGTGAGCTATGCAAGAACAACCTCCAGCTGAGAGGAGCTTAGTACAGCCCTGTCCAGTTTAACAGGAAGGAGACTGCCTTTATATTCACCTAATAAAGCTTTTGACTTCATATCACATGGGCACAGGCCTGTCTTTGATGAAGTGATAGGCAGGATGCACACTTAGACTATGACTAGACTACAAGCCTCTTTCAAAAGAGAGTGTCTAGACTGCAACCACTTCTTTCAAAAAAGTGAGTCGCTTTTTCGAAAGAGAGCACCCAGGTAAGTCTGGATGCTCTCTTTTGAAAAAGCCCTGTTTGCATTCAAGAACGCCTTTTTTCGAAAGAGCACTTTTGAAAAAAGGCATTCTTCCTTGCAAAATGAAGTTTACCGAGGTCGAAAAAACTGCCTCATTCTTTCGATTTAATTTTGAAAGAACGTGGTGGCAGTCTAGACATAGGGCAAGTTTTTTTTGTTTTTTTTTTAAAAAGAGCACTTTAAAAAAAACCCAACGCTGTAGTCTAGACGCACCACTAGCTATTGCATGGGGGAACTCTGCTAATAGGTTAAGCCTGTACTAGTCTGCCTACCAGTGGACAGATACAAGAGCCTGCACCAATTAGGAGTTTTATTAATTAGTTGCACCCACAGTGAGGCACCCAAGGTCATGTGCAGAAAGAATGCAGTCTGTATTGAGTGCCTGTTTTCACAGAGCAACATCTCCGGCAAAGCAACCAGAAAAGTGAAATGGAGAAAATGTAGGTAACTCACAGACCAAACTATTCAGAGAATGTTTTTGGCACTGGAAAGAATGGTAAAAATACCCGTTTGTGGCTTTGTGAACGCACAAGCAGAAGGGGTTTTTTTTTTTTAGACAAGAAACTGGTTCCTGACTCTGAGTTATTCACAAAGCAAAATGTGTTGCATCACAGAGCTCTGTTTGTACATCTCCCTTGTCTTCACAACATAGTTTTAACTGTATGTGCAGTTTACTGATTACAGAGTCCTGCTGTCTGGGGACACTACCCTAGAAATGGGGGGCAGCTGTTCTGGGATTATGCAAGCACTTTACTACACTAGAAGGCTCTTTGTAAGACGGTGTGCCGGAAGTAATGCCCCAGCGTGGTTACTGTGCTGCAGGAGGTGGGTTTTTTTCAAATGAGATGCAGCACCAAGGCCTGTCTGTTTCAGTCATTAAGAATTCCATTGCACTTTCCACAGGGAAAGTGCACAGCAAAACTTGTGACTGTTGTGTGCTCTTAAGCAGCAGCCATGTTTCTCTCCAAAGGTGGCTGGATTTCAGGAGAGGGTGAAATGATGCATTTAATCTCTGTGTGCACAGCTTAGTTATCTGGGTCAGTTCATTCATGGATGAGGTCTTCAAAGGCCTTGCTCTGAGTAACATTGCTTCCATTGAAGTCAGAGCTTTTGCCATTGATTGAGGACTTTTGAAAATCTCATTTGTAACACCTCTCTAGAGACCAGTTTCAGGGATAGAGTCACGTCATGTGTATTGATGGCATAATCCCGCTGTTGGATGGGCACAGATAGTCATAGCTACAGCTTCCCTTCATCTTCTCTCTGGCAGCCACGGGAAACAGTGCAGCCCAAACGTAGCTGTGGCTGAGAAGAGCATGGCCTAAGTAACATGAGGTGTTCTGATTCAATGCACTTTCTGCAGTTATGGCTTCTGCAGAACTCCAATTACAAAACAGCATTCCTCCACCCGCTAGGCCCCATTCCATTATCTGCTCTGCTTTGGGATGAACCTTCTGAGATCCCAGGAACTTTGCTGACACAGGAAGACATACTTTACATTGCCATCCGCTGACAAAGGGGAATTTAGTACCAATTGCACAAATCGCTTTAAGATCGTTAGCAGTGTGATAAATGGAAATGCTCTATAGATGTAAAATGTAAGTGATTTTATGAAGTCATTATTTACAAAGTAGTGTTTGTTTTCCTCTGGGATGCAGAATTGTAAGTAGTTTGCAAGCCAGTGAAACCCAAATCAACTTGTTTTATGTGACTATTGTTCTTGCTCCTTTGAGTAAATTCCGCCCTTCTTGCTCTGACACAATGGAGCAAAATTTGCTATTAAAGCTACGGGAAGGAAGCTCCAGGAAACATGTGATGCAATATCAGGCTAGACTTTAAAAAGCACATTTCCTCCACCAGATTAGATTTATTCTGTATCAGATTTTTAAATGAAAATAGTAAATTACCCTGGTGAGTCCCTGAGCTGAGAAACATGCCCTCTTTCATCAGACGTGTTATGCTGGCACAGAAGAGGATGCAGTATTCCACTGGGCATAGGTGAGGCTGAAGTCATTCAGTTTGTCCTCAGTTCAAAAGTGAGCATGCAGATATGTGATTTATTCATTGCAGAGTAATGTCAACATTTGGAAGAAACTCCTTCGGGAAAACTAAAAATAAACTCCCTCTCTCTGTTTAGCCTTTTTTCTTCTGTAAAAAGATCTAATGCTTTGACAAGAAGGGGGATTTTTTTGGACATATGTTTGCACAGTGGTTATGAACACGTACTCCTGATGTAAATAGGGAAATCAGACCAGTAAATAAATCATACTAATTCTGTAATAATGGCAACTAGTGCCTTGTCTACACTGGCAAATTACAGCGCAGTAAATCAGTTCTCAGCGCTGTAACTCCGGAGGTGTTCACACTGGCAAGGCACTTAGTGCACACTAACTTCACAGTTGCTGTGTTCCAGGTAAAACACCTTGAGGAAAGGTGTAGAGCTTTCTGCACAGTGGCGATAGCACTGAGGTGCCACTGTGGATGCCTGGCTGTCCTAGAGCACTGTGATTGGCTTCTAGTACCTGTCCCACAATGCTTGTTCTTCCCTCACTGGTCATCAGTTTGAACTCTACTGCCCTGCTCTCAGGTGACAAATCCTCAAATGCTCAGGGATACGTGGTGGGCTCTCAGCACATCTTTCCAGGTGACCATGCCTGCTCCACGCACCAGATGATCCCCTACTTGGAGCAATGCTGAGGTACTGGACCTCATCAGTGTTTCAGGAGAGCAGGCTATCTAGTTCCCAGTCCCAGCTTCACTCCAGCCATAGGAATTAGGATACCTATGGGCAGATATCAAGTTGCATTGTCAAAAGGGCCCATGACCGGGATGCGCTGCAATGCAGGGTCAAAGGGAAGGAGCTGTGAAATGCCTACCACAAGGTATGGGATGCAAACCACTGCTCTGTTTCTGTGTCCATGATCTGCTGGTTCTACAAAGGGAGGTATGACATACTTGGGAGCACCACCTCCACCTTGAAGAACCCTCTGGATACTTCAGGGCCCCAGGGGCTATCCCAGGTGGACTGAGCCAGGAGGAGGAAAGCGTGAATGAGAGTGGGAGGGGGACCTAGAGGACAACTTGGGGTCCACAGATGCATGCATCCAGGAGCAATGTTCCACCCCGGAGAAGGCTAGCTCCAACATTTGGAGGTTGGGGAAGCAGAAAACTCAGAGGATGCACCTGGTAAGTGGCTTTGATTTTTGGAAGCACTGAAACGAGTTGTTGGAGGTGGGAAGGCTGCAGAAAGGAGGCATGGGTCTGTGTGGTACCAGGAGAAGTCTCTTGAGATGCCGAACAGTGTGTGATGGACTCTCTCAATTGACAGTAATTGTCCTTGCAGATCTAATCCCAACTGTCCTGGAGAGGCTGGGCAATCTGCTTCTGCAGGTTCCTTGACAGAACTACTTTGTTCATTGTCCCATTAAGGGTAACAGTCTCATGCCACTATGTCATAGGGGATGGGGTGGTAACCAACTCTACACACAGAAAAGCTGTGTAAGGGCCAGGACGGATCCTCCCTTGCTTTCCTTCTCACCATCAGCAGAGAAATATCTTCTAGGATGAACAAAGCCTGTGGAAAATGTTTTGAAATTGATTATATCCTCTTTAGCTCCCCCTTCCCCTGCAGTGTTGACTCTTCCCAAGACACATGCCCTAACTACAGTAAGACCCTGTACCAATGAATTCTCCTGCCCCAGTGGTTAACTCATTATTTTGGGGGTCTTGTATATTAAGTGCTGTTGACCTGGGACAACTAGTCAGTGATAAATATGAGAACAGTGGTTATGTTTTAAATGTATGTCATGTCAGGGCTCTGTCTAGTATTAACAATGGTTCCTCTGTAAAATGTTGCATTTTAGCTTCACAGATTTAACCTTGGAATCCCAGTCTTCCTTGTTATCACCAGCTGAATGGCTGCACAGGGCAAGAAAGCAGCCTCAGAGAAGTAGAGAACTTGTTGCATGGCATAATGCTGCAAGCTACAGCTAAAAAGAAAGAATTGAAGGAGTGGAGGGACAAAGAGATGAGGGAACGGAAGAACGCTCAATGCCAGAATGAAGCCACAGAGTAGCTCTTAAACATTATGGAGCACCAAGCTGACATACTCCAGGCACTGCTAGCACTGCAGAGCGGTTCCACAACACCCTTCCCCCTTAGCCAGTGTCCCCAAACACCACCAGGGGTGGCCTGTCCATATAGGCAAACTAGGCGGTCACTTAGGGTGCCAAGCTAAATGGGGTGCCAAATGGTGGCACAATATCATTGAGGGATTTGGAAGGGGGGCGCTGATTGCATGGTTCGCCTAGGGCGCCAGTTGCTGGAATCTGGTCTAGGGCCACCCCTGATCACCGCCAACACATTTTGGCTACCACCCTGTCTCCAGTTGACACTCGCTGCACTCCCCACTTACCACTTCACTGCCCAACCCTGCAGACTCCCGCAGCCACCCCTTGCATTCAACCCTGCAGTTTTGCACAGCACATCAGACAGCAGGGCTGCATATGATACTTGGACAGATATAAATCTGTAAATGTGCTGGGGTCTCACCTCCTCCCTTGCCTCCCACAAAGTGCAGATGTGTCATGCTGCATGGGTGTTCTATGTTTGTTGTTTTCGATAAACGAAATTCTTGCATTTGAAAGCAATCTTTGTTCCATGACATGAAAGCAAGCACACATACCCCAGCAAAGCAATAGATACTTATGTATTAAGTGCATATAAAGTACATCCTACAGACCAATCACAGTCACTTACTAGCATCACGGTCACTGCACTCCTATGCATGGAAACAAATATTACCAACTTTCAGCATCAAACTGCTGCCTTGAGGCATCTCTGATCCTTATACTCCCATCCTGTTCTCTGCTAATAGCACTTGCCTCAGGGTGTTCAAACTCAGCCTTCAGGCACTGAGCCTCAGTGGTCCAGCTCTCAATGAAGTTTTCATCCTGCCCTTCACAAATATTATGGAGGGTACAGCATGGGTGTTGTTGTTGGCCAGGTCTAGCTTCCTGAACAAACATCACCAGAGGGCTTTTAAACAGCTAAAAACACTCGACAGTCATTTTGCACCTATTTAGGCCATTGTTGATCTGTCCCTTGCTGCTGTCAAGACTTTGTGAGCCATGGTGATAAGGATAGGCAGGGTCTTTTCTAGGATCACTATGGGCATTTTGACTTCCCTAACAGTGATCTTCTGGTCAGGGAAAGAAGTTCCCACTTGCAGATTCCTGAAAGATGTGTGTGTCATGCAGCTTTCCAGACCAGCCTGTGTTAATATCTGTGAAATGCCCACAGTGATCTACTGCGACCTCCTATCCCTCCAACTTCCCACAAGCCTCAGTGGCATAAGAGAAAGAGGTGCTCTGTGGGATAGCTGCCCAGCGTGCACAGCTCCGAATGCCATTGCAGGTGCCACAAGTGTGTCATGCTACTGCACTGGCAGCTGTAAGTGCCAATGTAGACAAAACCTAATGCTTACGAGTTTATAGTGAAAGCTGCCCTAAGAACAACGTGTGCCTCAGGATGGCGTATTTCTTTTCATTCTTTTACCATAATAACCATAGACACCCACAAGTTCCTTCACATCACCTTTAATTATATAATGCATACTAATGAGTGGATCTATTGGTTGCTCACTGCTTCATTAAAGGGCACTCTGCTTTCAACCTTGTGCCTCTCAACACAAGTCTCTGCTATAGTCACATATTGTGGGCCAACTTCAGAGGTCATATTTGTAAGACAATGTTCACCATTCCTGAAACACACTAGATGGTAAGGGAATCATCAACTACAGCCACACAAAGTGCAATCATTTCTAGTGCTCTCTTCTGTAACTGCTCCTCAGGGTGTGGTGTCTAGGACAAGTTAGTAGGTGAGAGTAGATGGGTATGAATGATAATAAATTGATTTAACACTCAAAGTGGGATGAGAAGACAGAGGTGAAGCAGGAAAAGCAATCACTAAGAGGGTGTTCTTAAAAAAAAAGCCTGGACATCAGTAATAAAGGTCTGCCCTAAATAAATGTATTTATATTTGTTCTCTTTGATCTGTAACTTACCTCCCTATATATTACCTTCCTAAATATAGTATAATCTGCGAATTTGTCCCCTTGCTCTCTGGTGTTGGATATAGTTTGGGATTTTATTGGGATTTTATATGTAGTTTTATATGTAATTTGTTACATTTTTCAAATGAAAGGAATTTTTCAAAAAATAAAGGGGCTTAATTATAAAAGTATCCATGAAAAGTGATTTTTATTTAAAAAGTAACTGAAAATAATTAAATCTTTTCCCCCCACTGGTCCAAAGGGTATTGGACCAGTCCCTCTGTAATAAGTACTGTAATTTACTATTTTCCTCCCATTAAAATGTAGTTTTGTCTTCAGTTAGCATCAACAAACCAGTTGAAATTCACTAAGAACTGGCTTGAACCTGTTTTGAGTTTGAATAAGTTCAGTTACTTCAAAATTTCATGTGACTGAACTTCCTGAGCACAGCTGAGTCTGGAAGTAGAGGTTTCATAGGAGTGACTGTGTTAACTTGTCAAGATTTCTAGTCGTTATTACACTAAAGAATCATCCAGTCCATTATGGGGGGAGGGGAGAGGACCTAAGGCCTGCGAGGCTAGATGCAGCCCCCAGCTTGCCTGGATCCATCCCCTGAGGTTTGGGACTTCCCCCAGCATTGGGGAGCCCATGTTGGTAAGAGGTGGGGTTTTTTTTCTCAATTGCGTGAAGCCCCTGACTGATTTTTCTATGCGTCAGTGGCCCCAACCCAAAACCGGTTCCCCAGTCCTGGATTATAGTTTTAGGAGTTTTATAGTTTTGTTGCAGATAAATACTCATTTCACTTCATATTTAAGTTGTATAATGACACACAGATTGGCTTTTGAATAAAAAAGCATTTTTTTCTTATTGTTCCTTTGATGTAGAGTTTGTATAAGTACAAACTCTAAATAATGATATAAATCAGTTACAGCTGTCGTCAGTGCCATTGGGCAGAATATGCTTAAGGGGAGCCTTTCACACTGTTGTGAAACACATAGGTGTTTGTGATATATATAAGCATATTTCTTGTCTCGGCTGCTTTCCTATGCGAATCTCCCCTTTGTGCTGCTTTGGTTTTTAAAATGTCCTAGGTGCTTCAGAAAGCAGAATACTGTTGTTGAGTAATTAATATAAGGAAATAGGACAATGCTTTTCACAAACCCATTTTATTCTGCTTTGGCTCTAGAGAGTGCAAATGACGTGGCATGCTCTTTTCCATGTCAGTGTATTTAATATACTCTTCTTCCATTTTTGGACACAAACTTGGCTCAGATTGCAAGGGGAATACATCTCAGGTGGAATTGAGAGTTTCAAGGAATAAATTAAACAAGCCCACTGAGACAAACCTATTTCAAGCACTTGAAGCGGAATATAGTGCACTAAATATCATGTAATTCATCCAATAGAGTCCAATCTAAACCAGACAGAAATATGGTTTAATTGATTTTGCATGGCAAAAATGTCCCATTTCTCCATTTGTTGTTGGTGACATATATGTTTTTCACAGGCAGTTAGACAGTAAAAAGTTATGAGATCCTTAAAGTAGAAACATGAAATTAATATATCTCTGAAGCAATGGGTCACAACAACCCACACATAATTGAGAGATATTTGTATCCATTTGCTTTTGTCTGCTCTAAAGAGCAATACAGCAATCATTGCTGTATTTTACAATGCTGCTTCCAGAAGATTATAGTGCTGAAAAATGCTGACTTGTCTGATTTATGTAAAATCATTCTTAGAACCAGCCAGATGAGGCTTCCCAGTATGATTTCAACATGGTAGATCAACATGGGCTGGTACATGCCAGAAAAGGCACAGTAATTGGGTGCTTTGATAGCTACACATCCCTTTGTTCAAATTGCTTGTCTATTAAATGTTAATGATAAAAATAAGTGCCACTGGAACTATATTAAATAATTGGGAAAAATATGCAATTTAAGAGGTAGATAAGACCTAATAAGTTTAGATAAGAACCCGTGCCTAATCCATGGATCTGAATGGTCCTAAAATTGACATCTGGGTGAAGATGCAAGCTGGACTTCAGAACCACAAACTTGGGGAAGGTTGAATCTAAATTTTACAGATTAGGCTACTTTCTAATTATGTTTCCTAGATCATCCTCCTGCCCATACAGGATGAATTTTATTTCTGTTTTCTTAGCTAATGGAGCATCCCATCTTCATCAGTCTCTGATGTTTCCAGGGTCAAGTATGTGGTATGATTTCACAACCTAGATTGAACACACATTAAGAGATCAGAACCGCATAGTCATGGTAGATATAGAATTTAACAGATATTAGGATGTTTTATTACTTTTGGATTTGCTGGGAGCTGAAATTGTAAGAGGCACCAGACATTAATGAGCATGGAAACGAAACTGCTGCTCTGCTAAGGAAGAAGAAATAATTCCTCTTGGTCATGAATGGCATGAAGTGATGAAGCGATGAACTGAGAGGAGTTGACAGCATACTACCTACTGGCAATTGTTTTTGGACTTTGCTATAATGATTTCCCGTATATTACTAAAAAAGATCTTCCCATATTTATTATATCCAGAAGAACCAGCAATAACAATATGAATTTATCCCATTACTGAAGACAGAGTCTATTTCACCAGTAATCAGTATCTATATAAATTCCTCTTCTGGAGATTTAAACTGCACTTCTCTTGGCCTAAATTAGCCAGACAATCTGCTGCACTGCATTTGCAACTATATTATTTTTGCAGTACTAAGTATGTTGCCAGAGTTGATCATCAGAAGCACTCCTGCCTAAAGGCAACTGGCTCTAGAAATATAAGCCATTTAATGAATCTTTGCCTTTTCCACACACCAATGGGAATAATAGCCTTGGAAAGCTTATACAAGAAGCCATTAAACTGATCAAACAGAGGGCAGTAAATGCATATGCTGGGAGCAAAATTATGAATGGAAACTAGACAGAAAAAGAATTGCTGTCTTGTCCAGAATTAGCAGAGGGCAAATTAACTTTTCTGTCATTGCATTCAGACCTAGCATCCTATTTGAAGGTGAACCGTGTAACCCAACTACAGGGAGATAGCTAACCAGAAACCAATAAAATCATTCTTTGTTGCCCTGGGTATGTTTCAATAAACCCATGATTACTGATTTAAATGAGACTTATGTACTAAAATGTTTTGTTGGATTGGGGTCTGTGTACATGCAAGTGAACATCATTGTGGGTGCTGTGACTTGACGTAATCTGATGAGTAGAGAGCAAAATATTAAGTTCTAGAGTAAAACTGAGGACCTTGGTGATCTGAATTAGCAAGGAGCCAAGGGAGCCTTTTCTCCTTTAAGTTTAGGAGTTTGTGTTTTGTGTGTTTTGCTTTGAGTTGTGGGTTTGAGCAATCACTGGAAATCAAAGCCAAAGATGAGTTTGCTGAATTTTTGCTTGGTTTGAGATCAAACCCATGTCGTCTCACTTAGCTTCTCATGGCTTCTGATTAAAGACACAAATTGTCCTAATTTACTGGAAAGTCAGCCCCAGCAGATTGGATGATCAGATCACCTTTTGATGAATGTGGCAGGAGTTTCAGGTTGGCAATGAAACCAAGTTTCATTATGAGCATTTATTCTAAATCCAGTCATAGGTATTACAATGCAGGATACTAAACATAGCAGTGTGTGGGGGAAGATTGTGGGTGATGGCTTACAGACACAGATTCACATCTGGGGGTATCCTGATTTTGTAGGTATGGATTCTGGCAGCGGGCAATGGTAGTGGAAAATCCAGGAGGATTGGATTTGCAGCTGTGAATTATACAAAGTCAATGCAGCTGATGAAATGGTCAGGAAAGAGCTATGATGAGTGCAGGTTAAGAGAACACTGATTTAGTATCTCTCCTCCCTCTTGACATTTTTTACCCAGGGAACTTATATGGTTTCCTGTGGAATTCATAGCTGGGCCACTCTGCCTTCCTGGTATAAACTGCAAAGTAAGATGGTGGTGGTAATTCTCAAGCAAACTTTCCAGGCACTCTGGCTAATAGTTTTAGAAATATGTTGTCTTTCCTACAACTGTACACTATAGTGAAACCATGCAGAATCTGCATTGTGTCATTAAAATGAGGACAGATTGTACAAGTTAAAATCTGAGTAAGCGAGAGCTGCTGCAACCTCATGGAAAACTTTGTAAAACATTTGATTTAGAAAGAATCTTGCTTATAATCAAAGCAATATGTTTCTGCTTTTGTCATCCCCTCTACTTTATTACTAATGACTGTTGCGAGAAAACAGGACCTTTGTGTTTTTTAAGGGTTCATCTGCTAAAATTGTTTATTCCCCACCCAAAGTCATAATGTTTGTGTTTGTGTAATCAAAACAGACTGCTCTGGTGATTACTGGAGTGTCAGAGGGGGATGCAATGTTAGAGGAGGGGTTGCAAAAAAAGGGGAAGATTGGCATACTTAAGAATAAAAGTTCTTATTTTTATCCATGTATCTAATATGAAGCAAGAAAGAAAACTACATAAAGCATGATGCATCAGCAGAATTATTTTGAAATAGGACATTTCACCTTGTTTTCCATTAGGCAACAGAGACTGCACATTTAAGGTAATGGAATATCCTTGTATTAATTATTATTTTAATCTCATAATTATTTTTATTTATTTTAGGCTAGATTGTACTGTTGCCATATGATGATCTAACTGCAGCTGGGGCTTCAACCACATCCCTAAGCAAATTATGAACTTAAGTGACAAATTCATTCTCAAGGGACAGATCTAATCCTTGTCTTCTCTTCTGACTATTAGCCCTATGACACCTTGAAGACCAACAGATTTATTTGGGCATAAGCTATTGTGGGCAAAGACCCACTTTGGCAAAATGAGTTTTTACCCATGAAATCTTATGTCCAAATAAATCTTTTTGGTCTTTGCCACAGGACTCCTTGTTATTTTTGCAGATACAGACTACCTCGCATCAACCCCTTTGACGCTTCTCTTCTGACTGTTTCTTTAAATGTATTATATTGCTTTGGTCTTACCCATAATGAACCTCCATCAGTTATCCAGGCCCCATTCACTACCAAAAATGTCTAGGATATTTGAGAGCACTCACAGATGTCAATACTGTATTTATATGGGGCATCTCATTTCAAACCGTCTTGGTTCTAAGTGGCTTCAGTTCCCTCTGAACTTAAAGCCATTGTAAACTACAGCCTGAGCCAGCTTAACTCATATGCAAACTAAGTTGGGACTAGGGCCCACATGTTCAAGTGGAACATTGGCCAGGACTGGCTGCTGCTTCTTAGGTTATTGCTCCCTATGGGCACATCTATACAATAGGGCTAAATCCAAAATAAGCTGTGCAACTTGAGCTACATCAATTGTGCAGCTTAAGTCGAAAGAGCTTATTTCGGTTTTTGGCGCTGTCCGCACACCAGGAAGTCCAAGAAAGAGCCCTCTTCCTCCGACTTCCTGTACTCCTCATAAAATGAGGATTCCAGAAGTTAGAGTAAAAAGTCCTCCAGCTTGACATTATTTTGACATTATGTTGAAATAAATGCTTGTAGTATAGACATGGACTATGTTATTTCAGAATAACATTAGTTATTCCGAAATAACACTGCTGTGTAGATGCACCCTATGAGGTAGAACACAATGCTACTCATTCAAATTTGGCTTCGCCATTCTCTCCCCCCTACCCCCATCATGATGGAAGGGCAGCCCTGAACCAAATTTGAGTGGGTGGCGATGTGCCCCGCATCATGACTAGGATGTGCAGCCATTCCAGCAGATCCACACAGCATGGCAGCAAAGCAGCAGGGAATATACTGTATGTCTATTTGTTGTTATTCATGAACAGGTAGGTGTCCATAACTGTATTTTTCCTTTGGCCCACTGATGGGTTATTCTGGCTCTGCCGCTCGGTACCACACAGCACTATGCCCTTATCAAACTGATATGATGACATACAGTAGAGCTGGTCAAGAATAGTCTGTCAAAAGGACATTTGATGGAAAATATAGTTTCCGCAAAGTGAGATTTTTCCACGGGAAAATTTGATTTTGTGTATATTTTAAAAATTTCCCTTAGTAAAATCTAAATGAAATATTTCACTTTGGGTTGTGTTGTCCCATTATAAAACATTCTGGCGTGCTGAACCAAATCAAAACATTTAATTCTGAGTTAGTGTGACACCAGTTTGTGTCACCTGAGTTTCTGCAGTGCCTCATGGGATTTGTAATTCCGGTGCCATGACTTCCCAGGCTGCACTAGGGTTTGATCTTTGCCTGAACTACCATAATGCATCATAGGAGTCCCATTACTAAAATGGATCTTGGGAAATATAGTCTGGCTTGGGGACCCAGCCCTGAGAGGGGAATAGGGCATTTGAATTTCAACTCCCGTCAGGCACTGAGGTCACTTGGGCAAAACCAAATGTTTCAATATTTCCGAATTGAAATTTGTCAGAACTTTCCAGCCTATGAAAAAATTGAAATGTTAGATTTCTTGTCCCAATTTGGGATGAAAATTGTCGTGAGAAACACAGGTCCGATGATGCATACCCAAGGGGGGAAGGACAGAAAGGTGGATCATTTTATCAAATAAAAAATATGTATTTATAACAGTGATCAATTTATAGTATTTATTCTGAGATTTTTAATAGACCGTGTTAATAATGAATTTACAGTATTTATTATATTTATTCTATGATTTCTAGTTAAATGTGTCAGAGATATAAGGATGGGAATGGCAAGGGAAATAGTCTCTATTCTAAAAATATCCAGCTACACTAATTAAATAACAGTGATAACTACAAACTCTATGTACTACCCAAAACAAATACAACACTAAGCTTATACAACAAGAAAAATCAAATCATACATACCAACTTACACAGCACACGGAACATTTCAAAGATATAGGTTCGGTTGCGAAGGCCTTGGTTACGCCCGAGAGTCGGGGGAGGTGGCTGGTCGGTTGATCAGGCCGGCAGCGCTTTGAAGTATACGGGAAGGCACACGCACAGTGGTACGTGTGTTGCGAAGACCTCCTCGAGCGAACTGTGCGATGGTATTTATCCCTAAGTCTGCACATCACTTTCCTGCGCTTGCATATTACCATATATGGCCCAATGGTCACCAAGTGGGGGGTCTGTGTCCCAGGGGTTGGGCCGTAACTGAGCAGGTTTCATGCGACCAGGTAAGTCCCACAGTTCTCACGTCAAGGTGATGGGTGGGAGAGTCTGAGGCTATTTTCCCCTTTTCATACCTTCCCTTTTTCTAAAGGCAATGGTATGCAGGAAGGGTGCGGCTGGTTTCTCCCGAGGAGTACTGCAGCCCACTATAGCAAGAGTGGCCTGGCCAAACTTTTTACTGGGAGGGGAGGCAGTTTTTTTTCTAACAAAAATAAATGTTGAAATATCAGTGTTTCCTACAGAATAGAAATTCTGATTATAAACAGCTCTACTATATGGAGAGATTATTTTCCAGCCTCTGAGACTATTCCACTGTGTAGAGAAACACTATACAAGAGGTTAGAATAGGTATGAAGAATAATTTTCCTAGGAGAAACTGAAGGGGAAATTTAGATAACCAGAGTGCAGTTATTTGAGTTGGAATTTGAGGCTAACACATTTACAAAAATCACCACAGAATTTTGAATGTTTAGGAATAAATCCCCATTTTATAGCAAAAATTCCCATTGTCAATGCCTAAGTACAAGCCTTTTTGCACCATTAAATTTAGACACATTTTTATTAGTCCAGTTTTCAAGGTCCCACAGATATTCTTGTATGATTTTCTGGTCCTCCTCCAAATTGGCAATGCCTCCCTACTTAGTGTCATCCACAAATGTTATTAACACACTTTCACTTTTTATGTCAATGTTGTTAATAAAAATATTAAATAAAATTGGTCCCAAGGCCTGAGGAACTTCACTAGTTACCTCCATTCAATCTGGCTATTCACACTTCAGTATGACTTAATATACTCTATGCTTTGATCAGTTCCTTATCCGTCTCTCAGTTTTCATATTAATTGCCATCTTTTCCAGTTTAACTAATAATTTCCCATGTGGAACTATAATGCTTTATTGAAATCTGGGTAGATTAGATCTACTGCATTTCCTTTGTCAGAAAAACCCCCCCAGCCTGTAATCTTTTTAAAGAAAGAGATCAGGATAGCCTGATATGATCTACCGTTTGTAAAATCATGTTATACTTGATACGAAATGTTATATCTCTATGTCTTTGGCTTTCTGTGGCGCTCTCGAACTGCTTTGTTGGTGCTTCTGGCTGTCTCAAATAGCAACACTGAAACAATACCTAGCCCTCTGTGTTTGAATTCACACCCCACTGAAACCTGTCTCCTCATATACTTCAGCTCTTGATTGGCCTCACATGTTGCCTGGTTTTTGGTCTGTGGCTCCTATCGTTTTAGCTAACTGCTCCTTATAATTCTCTTTACAGGAAGGAAGGACGGCTCTAACATCCACCAGTTTCCATAAGGGCTCACCCAGCCCCCAACACAATACTATTAAATGTTGAGGCCTTTAAAAAAAAAATCTCCTCTAGAATTTCACAGATTATAGTTGAAGGGATCTTGAGTTCCTTCTGCCTACCCATGACAGTCTAAAGAACACAGGACAGTGTCAAAACTAGAGAACAAGAAAGAAGTAATCGGGCCCCAGACCATGGATAAAATAATAGAGCTCATCTGCATTTCTGAAAGGACAGTGTTTCACACAGCTTTTTTGTCATGACGCAACCGAACCTATATCTTAAACATTATTATCGCTCCTACACAGGTGGAAATGGATCTGTAATGTGATTGTATGAGGCCGTACTCTGGAGTTGTGCCCATTTACACTATCTGATGATATGGCTCCACATTTTCAGTCAATGCAAACAAGGAAATAATTTCCAAGATAATAACTGCAAAGTGATTACTATCATGGTTCTTTCATTAGCCCTGAGGTACCCAAACTAAGCTTGTAACTAGAAGACCACTTTTGTCCCTTTGCTATGAAACTCACTTGACTGAAGAACTTAGCTAAGAACATGTTGCTAGATTCCAAGCAATTTTTTGGCCTGTTTTTAGTATTGGTGCAGCTTTATAGATCTTTCTACAGCAAATGAAACCTGATCCTTGTTTAAATGTGGGATGAGCAGACGAGTTTGGCCAGAATAAGAACAGGTCTGAACCTCTATCCTATCCTTGATCCGAACCGACCTTTCTTTTAGTGTCAGGGTTGGTTTGCATAGCTTTCCCCGCCTCCACCCGTACCCATATACCACTGGTACTAAAACTGTAGTGCAGGCAGCTAGGACAGCCTCTCTATGGTGAACTAGTGTTATTCTGAATGAAAATGGATGTGGTCTGGAGTGCAGTATTTATATTCAACTTGGAATCTATTCTCTGTTGAAAGATGACCAAAGCTGATGGGCCCTAAAACTGAACATCGAAGTCTGGGAGATTTGTGAGGATGTTAAGAGACTCAAAGGGTGGAGCATGCGGAGAGCAGTGGACATTTACAGTTTGCTGGGAACCTGTCATAAGAAAAGGAGCCAGAGAATATCGAGGAGGAAGGACAAAGAGAGAGAAGGACAAAAGGGGAAGTTTAAATGAACTTTTGAGAAAATATCTGAATTTTTCAGTGCTTATGTTTTAAGCAAGCCAGACCATATTCTCACATTTCCCATCTGGGAACAATATATTGCCTGCCTGACTCAGTAGGGCACACAGTGAAATAATCTCACTCCCTGCTCACTGTACTGCATGGCAGGAAGGCTGGGTATTCAGTTATAGTTGTTCAGATTATGGACTCCAAGATGCATTAACAATCTTCTGTAGTGTTCTGTGGAATAAAGGGTCTTTGTGTCTGCACAGGGATTTTCAGATTGTAAATTGATGCTATGGCGGTGCATCTGCCATGAGTGGCAGTTTGCTGGAATACAGTCACTCCTTCATAGGCCCTCCCATTTTTTGTTTACACACACTACTTCTCTTATCTCATTATTTGATTTTGTAGACATCTGCAAATCTCTAGAAAGAGGAAAGATAATTTGCTCCTTTGGGGATTACTGTCTATTACCCTCTCCTCTTTTAACATCTGTGGTTTGTATGATTTAAGGGAAGCACAAGAACTGAATGGACTCTGATAAGCAAACATAAAGTATGGTTGACAGGTCAATATAGTGCTGTTCATGGGCTCCATGTCACTGTAGAGCCCATTAGCGTTACTCTAGAAACAGTTGTTTCTTCCCAGTGCACACAGGCAGATTTGTGCAAGCCTAATGCCTGTTCCTCACATGATTTCACACGGAAGAAGCTATTAAAGAACTCTAGTGTGTTTCCTGAGTCACTGCCAAAATTAGCTAGTTTAGTAAGTTTGGATAAGCAAACAAATCAATCTTTTAGAGTTGGCAGAAAAGAAACTGCTTAGGAAGTCATTTGAGCTGACACTATTGAGATGGCAGAGATGCCTGATGTGTCTGGTATACAAGCGGAAAATGTGCTTCAAGAGAAAGCTATCTGTAAACCTCAGAGAAAAAGACTGTTGCCCAGCTGACTTCAAAATGAGTCTGCTCCTATGACAGCTGCAGGAAACCATGATGTGACTTCAGTCATCACTTCAGATAGGCTTTTGCCTACTGCTGGGTTAGGTATCATGTTTACTGCAGTTTGTCACATGCTGAGGAAAAGGATCTTTGCATTCATAGACATACACTCTGTGTGTTTAAATCTGTGCAAGCAACCCAGTAGCTTTCACAAAACAGGCTTTGCACATGACAGGAAAGTCTGAAACTACCTGTAGTCTCAAATGTAGACTTAGCAAGTCAGATCTCATAAACTGTTGCCAGCAGTGAACTGCCATTGTAAACAGTAGCTCTGACAAAACTAGCAACAGGGCTGGCTTAGTTTCCTTAAGCTAACTCCCCATTCCTTAGCTTAATTATGTGGTTTTTGATAATGATAATAATTGAGAGCCACCTAAAGTTCCGAATCCTCAGGTGGCATAACATGGCATAATTAAACATCTCAGGATCTGGCCCCATAATAGCGCTTTGCACCTTAAAATAGCAAAACTTCTATAGGGGGCAGTAAATATAAATGCAGGGCTAGAGCTTAATTATTATGTATGCTCTAAAAGCTTAGCAGGCAGCTCTTTCTATTCATCCATTTTTATTGATTAGTATTCCACCTAGTTATCCTTTGCCACACAGTCTTTGTGATCAAAAGCTTCAGAGGGTTGGCCGGGTTAGTCTGTAACTGGAAAAACTTAAAAAACAACAAATAATCTTGCAGTTCTTTAGAGACAGATGGTATCATGAGCTTTTGTGGGCACAACCCACTACTTGGTTTGTGCCCACAAAAGCTCATGTCTTTGTGATGTGAGAGCTCCTATTCCTGTCAAAAGTATATGGATAAAAATCCCTTAATGGCCAGATTAAGACACCCTTCCTCAGAATAAACTGTACCTTACTCTACAGAGAATCTACTTGATTTAAATGGAACTGTCAATGACATAAGGTACTGTTCAGCTTGAGTTAAGATATAAAATAAGACTCTCAGAAGTCTGCAACCAGGCTTTTCTCTCTCAGATCTCTTCACCTTTAATACTTTTACAGATGTAAATAGGATCTGAAGGAATATGTCCCTTATAGCCAGTTGGAAGGGGAAAGGACCCTGGGTTGTCTATGTAAATAGAGTTTGTTCCTTCTTTGCTTAATTTGTTAGATGTTCTGCAGATAGAGTGGTATTTTGCAGATTGTAATCAACTTAATTTGTGACCGAACACCAACTCTAAATTAAATGTAGGGATAGCGAAAAATTTGGTTACCAATGTTTGTAATTTTTGGGGAATACTGAAAAGTGCTAAATTGTTCCAAATGAAAGGGCTCACGGTTAGCAGAAAGAGTAGGAGCTCAACTTTCAGTGTTCTATAAGATTAGAGATGGCGAGGGAAGGTTATTTTGGTCAGAAGGCTACAGATGCACCTGTGCCTGGACTGGTATGACCTAGTCCCCCCACTGTTCAAAGAAAAGTGCTAAATAGGCATTGTTAAGAACCTCTTTCCTATCCTAACTGTGTTGGAGTTGTGTTTCTTCTCCCCTGCTTGAGAAGAACTGAAATCACTGGGAGCTGAAATCACTCAAGACTGATGGATGGAAGTCACAGCCAAGAGGTAAATGGCATCAGATGGTGACTGACAGAAGAGTCATGATGAAGTGATGTGACAAGTAGGATTGTAATAGGTTAACTGGGTAAGCATGCCCCTTACGGCTTGCTTACCTGGGTAACTAGGTAACTGGAAGGGGGCAGCAGCAGCCCCCTTGCCCTTGGTGGGGATGTGGGTGGGGGGCCGCTCCAGCCTGTCTGGGCTGGAGCAGCCACTCACTGTTGTTAACCAGTTAAACACTTTGGTTAACCAGTTAAACACCACCTAATGGGGATTTTACATCCCTAGCCACAAGTGGCCATCAGGGTGGTGATGGAGGTGGAGAGATGTGACAAGAAGCCAGCAGGACAGTGGTGCAGAACAGTGAGACAGAGGATGGTGAGTGACCAGCAGAGTAAGTAAGATGCCTCTACCTCCCCCCACCCAGGATGGGAGGTGAACTCTGCAGATGCCCCTCCGAACTCTGGGTCTGTGCTGACCAAGGGCAGCAACTGTGAGTGGGGCGCAGAGAAGTGTTTGCCACATGAAGGAAACTTTTAGGTTGCTGGACTTAAGAACCTTAGAAGAAAAGGACACAGCTAAACCTATCTGGTGGTCAGTCTTTTACTCATGGTTGATGCTTATGAATCCTGTTTGTGGTATTTTTCCAAATCAAAGCCAAGTTATTTCCCTCTTTTATTACAAGTTTCTTTTCTACACTCAGGCTCTGTGCTTGTGAATGGGGAAGTATTGCCTCCCAGAGGCATGCACGGGTGGTGTGTGAATTTCCCAAGTTAGAGGAATCCCTAGATATTGAACTTGGCTCTCGCTGCTGCTGGTTTCACCTGGCAGAAAGGTTACACAATTATCAACACATTCTGAAATGTGAGGGCCAGGGGTGGCCTGAGGCGGGCTGCTGGCAGCTGGCATCCCAGACTGAACGTGCAATCGGTGCCCCCACCTGCACGGCCCTCAATTGTGTGACGTCATCACGGGGCACCCCATTGAAGGCGGCGCCCTAGGCGATGTCCGAGTCAGCCTATACTCACGGGCCACCCCTGGTGAGGGCTTTCCCTCTCTTACTCTGGTACTAAGACTATTTTCAATCCCATAAACCAGTCCCCATTGACTTCACTATGAATTTTGCTTGCTCAAGGATTGCAGGATTGGTCTTTCAGGCTGACAGAAAAGCAAAAATATATTGATAAAAAGAAAATGCTGCCATGAAAGATTTGACTTGCCCAACACATATTTCTTCTGATTTATGGATTTCAACTGTTTCATTCTGAGCCTTTAGCAGCTGTTCCAGTACTCACACAATCATGTGCACAACCACTGTGGTTATGGTGAAATAAACTGTGAACAGGTTTCTGATCAAACCAATGCAATGGGGCATAGTTAACATGTTATCCATCTACTGTTCAGTTTGGAAAAGAAAAATATTTCTGTGAACCAGACTCCCAAACTGTATATATTATTGGCTTGCAACAATTATGTTGATACAAATTGACTTTGAGATACAAATGGGATCAGCAGATTTTGAGATGTACCTGCCTTATTACAAATAGTTTATGCACAATGTGGTTTTCAGAATCTGCTGCTAGGGCGCAGATTAGAGCTGGAATGTCTTGTTTTTTCTGTGTGTGGTTTTTCTGGCAGCGAGAGAGAGATTGGGTTTATACCTACAAAACTTGCCTATAAATCCTGGTTTTATGTTTTTATATTACTAGCAGATGTACCTGGCGTTGCCTAGGTCCTTAACTCATTTTTAGGCACTTGGGAGGTTGGGGCTCAAGGAAGGGGCTTGAGAGGTATGGGGGAGGGGACTAAGGGCAGCCCTGAGGCTGGCTGGAACTGTGTTGCCCTGCTGGTGACTGCTCTTTAAGGGGGCCACAGTGTCAGGGACTGCTCACCCCTGTCCGTGGCTGCTCCTCAGGAAGGCTGTGGCAGCAGGGTCTCTGGCTGGCAGAGCTCACCCTTGTATCCAGCTCTGGAACTGAAGGCCAGGCCAGAGTGATTTGGACTTTTGGGGCGGGAGGCCATGTACCTATGGCTGGTGGCCTGCAACATGCCCTCTAGTCCCAGCTGGCCTTTCCCTTATAGGTGTGACCACACCTTTGTGGTCACTCTTCGGTATAACTGTCCCTGTGCCACTTGCCCCACTGTGTTCATTGTGGAACATTACTGTCCTTGTTATCAGACCCCTCCCTTTCTGTTTAATGATAAACAATTGGATTCTAGACACATCCCACAGTCCTGACACAAGCAAACCCTTACTTTGCTTTAAGTTATGATAAAAGGAAATAGCATACCAATTTTGGTGGTCCTAACTAGTATAGTTGAAGAGGAGTTCTTGAACAAACGGACTCACAGACGGATAGACAGACAGACAGATACACATTGCTAAAATATATAGTAAGATATACTATTTGATATAATTTCACTAGTGTGCAGATGCCTTATAGTTGGAAGCAATTAATAGATTTCAAGGAAAAATTCTGGACATACTTTTAGATCCCACTGAAATACATTGTAGTAGCTGTATTTTTTCAGAGGGACACAATGGAAAAAAATTTCCTTCCCTCTTCCCCATCTTCAAATCAATGATCTTTTCCTCTAAATATAATCTGTGTTAGATGAAGGTCGGTCTATCTGTCTGTCTGTCATAAACTAAAAAGAACAAATAAATTACCTGAAGGTAAGAAATAGGCCAATATCAATACTGGAAAAGCAAAATCTATAAAACTGTAGTACAGTGGTGAGGGTATGTGGCTTTCCAGATGTTTTTCAGGTAAGTCACTGACACATCTGGAGATACATGCAAGAATAACAAAAGCAGTGAGCAGACAATGCTATGGAATCATGCACGCAAAGGCCATGTTACAGATACAATTTATTCCTCTGTTGTGTGAGGAGGACGAAGGGAGAACAATTTCAAAACAAAACTCTTTAAATATGCCCCTTCTAGAACTTCATAATTTAGAACAATTGCATCCAAGACTGCAGAGTAGAACTAGTATAGAAAAAAAGATAATCTGGAAATAATACAATGCAATTAGTCATTTAGCCCTTTATATTTATAAACAGGAGAGTGCCAAAGTTGCTTTTTTGGTAGGAACAGTTATCTCCAAATTTGGAGGCACTTAATTAAATGAATGACTTGTATAAAGTGAACATCTTTCTGCTTTACTCTGCTCTGCAAATGATTTATTTGAAGTGCATCACAATTTAGTTGATTCCTGTGGCTGAGAATAGACAGTTGATTAATCTGAAGATTAATGGAATACACATGATCCAGTCTGCTTGTTAGTGCAATCAGTTCTGCAATTCTAATCTGCTTTGAAGTTCTGTCTCTCACTTTGTTATTACCAAGCCAATATGTCTGTCTATTTTCCAAAGCTATTGGTCAGAAATATAAGCATTTGTTGGGAAATCACAATTGTTGCAATCCACTGAAACCACTGGGCCTACATATTTTGTTAGATTGGGGCCTAAAATTTCCTAATTTGAGCTAGAGTGCTGGACCATACCAACATATTTTACAGAATAAATCTTGCTTTCCAGAGCAGCTATACAATATAACAAATAACAATATATGGGCACTTTCACAGTTTGTGAGGAAATAATTTTTCCCACTTAGCATTGCAAATCATTTTAGATTTTTTTATCCATGTGTGAGACACTAGAAAACAATTAATATTATGGAGTAAAGTTGATTGTGATGTATTTATTTGGAGTGGATGTCAATGAGACTTTAATGAGACAAGTCTACTGAGGATCCTGAATATGCAGTAGAGTGGCTACCCCGTGCTGATGAGGTGTGATGGCTAATGTTGTTTGAGCTAGCTAGATCAAAGCTAGCTTAGGTATGGTACATCTCTGATTGCAATGTTGGCATACTGACAGTGTTAGTGGGAGATTACTCAGTAAGGCCCAATTTCTTTTTACATCCTCTGCGGATGCTTTGGACATCTGTTCCATTCTTGGCCTTTTTGCTGAATCTCACAAGAAAAGTGACAACGACTCCCTGCTGTGGTGGGGTTTTCTGTAATGTAGGACACCCGTTCACTAGGAACTTGGCTGACAGCAATGAATTGAGTGACATGATTCCTGTGAGCGAAAGCCCAGCATTGAATAAGAAGGTCATACTCTGTCCCTTTTCGTTTTACCATTGGATTGACCCTGCTCATGCAAACCTTGACTTCAGTTTTGTGAGTAAAGTTAAAGTCCCCCACCTGTTTGCAAGAGCAAGGCTATACATGGCACGATAGTCTCCAAAAATGGAAATAACATTTTCAAAGTAAAATAAATTAATTGCATTTTTGCAAGGTAAGCTGACGATTAAGGATGATGATCATAGATATAGGGACAGCTAAAATACAAGCAGTTTGGCAGGATCAAAATAATCAATATACTGGATTTAAATCTGCTTTTCTTTATTCAACTGATCCTTGAAAAGTTTACCAATAGGCTTGAAATGTTATCATTTGGTTATCTGTGATGAAGAATAAAAGCATTTTCACTCTGAATTCATTTGAATACCCCACCCCAGTTTAATTCCAGAATTTTTCATTTTTTGTTATTTCTTGGCAATTGAGAGTCAAAATTATTTTCTTGACAACATACATGTATCTTCATCTCATTGACACCGTATTTTATTGCTTATTAGTGCTCTGTTCCCGGTATTAACCGTTTATTCTCAGAAAATAAAGAACATTGAAGATAAAAACGACATGCCATCCACTCTGGACTCAGAAAACACACTAGAAAAAAAAAGCTCAGTAAGTCATATTTTGGGCACACCAACCTTAACACCATCTCTGACATTTATTTCCACTTTAAGAATTCTAGTATTTGATGGGAGAGGGGGAAATGGAAAGTACAGAAGAAATATTTTGAGAAAAACTGAGGGATATCCCTAAACATCAGGACAGAAGAGGAATATATTGAGTGTGTATGCGTAGTGTTGTAATAGTTGGCAGCTAGGAATGCTAGGTGACTCTTAACTGTGGCAAAGTGGCCAGAGAGAACTGTTTCCACGATGCCCTTAAGTACCTCCTAAATAAAGGAAAAATGGATTTTAATTTTTTTTCCTACTCACTTGCTGCCAGAAAAGTTATGTAGACCCTGACTGATGGCCTACAGAGCTGAGAGAGTACATTAGGGTGGTCATTCCAAATGCAACATTTACTTTTTATCTTCATATATTTTCATTCCTCTTCTTGTGCATCCTTATAGTTCTGGTATATTATTGGTGTGTTTACAGATACTGTAGTTACTATAATATAAGGCACTTTCATATATTTTTGTCTTTTAAAGTGATATGCTAGGCTAGTCATTTTTTAATTATAATCTGTGTACCTGAAATATACACAATTCTCTTGATGTTCATTGAGGGCTATGACTTACTCATTTGCTTTAAAATGAACAACAGCAAAAAGAACAGCTCTGTAGGACAAGCTTCTGAAAGGAACCTGGCTGGTGAGCAGGGAATGCACTCACAGATTGCATTCATTTGTTTACATTTACTGATACCATCAGGCTACTCCTCATGAGATTAGTTGCTAACAGCCCTCAGTTGAACTGTGAGCTTATTAGATGAGTTCTGTATTTTTAAGTCTCCTTGCTTGCTGAACCAGTTCATTAAAACACAAATAAACTCTTTACATTAGGACATTGGCTCCTTTTGGACACTGTTTACATTTTGCCTTTATCTTATGGCACTCAAACAGTCTGTTCAGTTCAAGTCTGCTCTTGAACTTGAGAACCTCTGAGCAGGGCAGCCAAGTGTCCCTCATATCAAGGAAGAGTTATTTATTTCAAGGAAGCCAGGAAGTATTTTTCTCTCTCTCTTTCTGTCATGCATTTGGGCTTTTGAGAACATTCTAGAAATTTAGAAAAGAGTTGTACAGGTTTCTTGAAACTTAAACACAATCACCCCAAATGGACCATAAATATTGGTTTATTCCACTGCGCCTGTATCAATATTATAAAGTGAACGGGGCCTGATCCAAACCCAGCTGGTCAATGAAAAAACTTTCACTTTGAGTAGGACTTGAGTTACCCCCCTTAGAGATAAGAGTAATTCCCAGTAAGTCCAGATAGCTTCTGTGGGACAGACTTAGGATATGGAGGGCACCCAAATTAGGTTTCTTCCTGCTAAGAGACCACTACCATAAACCATTTGTCAGCCAGCAGAAAACAAGATGCATAGAGAACAGCTACCAACTGTTGTTTGAGAAAGAATGGCTAAATGAGTTGATCCAGGTAATAGGAGAAATAGGCACGGATTTTTAATGGTGTTCAGGCATTGTTTTGCTCAGTGTTGCTAGGACTAAGGTCTAGATTTACAAAGGTAATTAGGTTCCAACGTCCTGGGTTTAGGCACCTTAGTCTGAGTCGACACACCCAAATCACAGTATTAGGTTCCACAGCTACTCACAGAATTCTCACTGAATCCTGTAGGCACCTAAACTCAAACTAAATTTTTGCAGTAAAAAGTTCTTTCAACATCTAGTTTGTGCCTGTGAGCATACACGCTGCTGTCTCCCTCTAGGCATCTGTGTGCGTATCTCCTGGATAAGCAGGGCAACCAGATGTCTGGCTATTATTGGGGCCATCCTGATATTAGACTTTGCCTTATATACACAACTATACTCTGTCCTCATCCCTGGAAAAAAAAAGTGTTTCATTTTTTCATACTTGCCAGGCTGCCTACAGACAGTGGCGGTGGGAAAAGGAGCAGCTGTCCTATGGCCCAACAATTTAAAAAGGCCTGTGACTCCTGGCCACTGCTGCCACTACTATAGCAGTGGTAGTGGTAGGGCTGGCTGGAGGAAGATAGATTCCAGCCCACTTCCTCCATCTGAGTCCCTGCCCCTTCTGTGGGCCCGGGCCCAGCTACCGCCCACCTTGTCCCTGGGTCTGGCAATTCTGTTGGCAGTCCTGATGCTTGCTGTCTGGTCACTCTATAGCTAAGTCCCAGAGTTGGGGTCTCAAACTCAATTTACCTTAGAGACTGAGCTGGTCCTCAAATCCTGAGGCAGGGCTCTGGGTGTGTGTGTCTCCATGAATTCACCCTCCCCCATGCATCTCTCAGCCCACCTACCACCCCTGGGTGACTTAACACTCCCAGTGGCCTCTGGTAGTACTGCGGGGCTAGAGAGGCTTCTGGCTGCTAGCTCTGTGCCACTGCTAGCACATCCCTGCGCCTAGGGGAAATGTGTGCAGAGACACCATTTCCATAGGAAGATTCAGTGCAACTCCCTTGGGCCCTGTGCTTTGGGTGGCCCCACAGCAGTCGTCACAACCATCCTATGGACAGGATGGTCCCCCATACTCAGGTTGGCCTGGCTGGGCTGGGGCTGGCAGCAGGGCCTCCACACACACTGGCGGGAGCTGTGTGGAAGCGGAACTACATAGAAGCCTGCTCCGCTTTACCGCTATCTCCCACACCAGCCCACAGCGTGACTGGGGCACTCCATTTTTCACCACTGCAGTGAAGCAGAGCAACCCCACTGGCCTGGGAGATAGCAGCAGAGCAGAGGCTGCTGTGTCACCACTTCCCTGCAGCGCCTGCGGCTGCAGTGAATACGGGGAGACCTGACTCATGCTGCCATCCTGCATCAGGCTCCCCAGCAATCCCCAGCAGTGGAACTGCTCCGGCTGCAGATGGCCTGTAGGCCATGAGTTTGAGACCCCTGCCCAAGAGCGATTGCAGCCAGGAAGAATAGAATTTCATCACCCCAACCTGCATGTGCAGTCTGATCTGGCATATATGCTTAGGGCACCCCTGTCAGATCTGCCCCCAGGCTAGTCACACAAAACAGATAATCATTGGGTATGTGGAGGATAGAGAAGGAAGACCATCTGCCTCATCACTTTTACCCAGTGGTTAGGGTACTTACCTGGGATTTGGGAGAGTCTGGGCTCAAGTACCCCTCCTCCTGATGAAAAGTGATTTGAACAGGGATCTGCCGCCTTTCGAGTGAGTATGAATATGGAGCATTCCGATGTCAGATTCCCTCACTCTCTCCTGTTGAATGTATGCCACTGTGAATAAATAATTAGCCATTGCAGCAGAGGAACTGGATCCCGTATCTCCCACCTTGCAGGCAGGTGCTCTCTCAGTAGGCTATAGTCATTCTCGTGCTTGTGCACGTGCTCTTCTCTAGCCTCCTGACTCTTGCTTTAGTTAAAAACTCTTGTATTTTGTACCTTGATGTGGCTAGTTGGGGTCAACCTGGGATTTATCTCTGCTAGCTACACTGAGCGAATGACAATCTGTGCCGTTGTCTCTGCTAGGATTTTGGAGTGAGATCTCTCCTGGGTTAGGTATTGCTATGGAAAAATCAATTGTTTTCCCCCTGGAAAAGATACAGTTTTAGTTTCTAATGGGACATGGGATGCTAAAAGCCCTGCTAGTGAATCTTTCCAACCGGATGTGCTGAATCCCTGAACCACCTCCTCTCCCCTGCCGATTCCTGGCCATTTACTCCTCATAGCCAGTACTGCTGGCCCCTTCTGAAGCCCTACATCTCAATCAGGCAGATTTTCTCAGTGCCCCATCTGTAAAAGGGGGATAATAGCACTTCACTATTTCACAGGAGTGTTATGAGGATAAATGATTTAAGATTGTGATGGTATGGTAATGGGGCATTGCTGGCCACCAAATCACCAGGCAGACTTTTCCACCACCTAAAGTCCCATCAAAGCTGGATTAAACTAGAGGTGAATGCAATTCTTTAGTCTAGAAGTGACACAGTAAGATAAAAGTAGATATTATGGTAAAGACTCTAAACATGATGTTTTCTTTCCATTGCTCTGTATATACTTTACACGGCTATCAATTTTGGTCTGCTTGTATTATGAAATGTCTGAGTTTTGGTTAAAACAGTCCCCACAATTCAAAGTGAAACTGTCAAATTCTCTCTATTTCACTTGGTTTTGATTTGACACTGCACATTTCCCATGGCTCTTTCAACTGTAAACCATAACTCCAGTTTGTTTGAGGTAGGGCCCAGGTTGACTCAATAGTTTTGCAAACATTTGCAAACCTATCCCCAGAGCTGAGTTTCAAGTTTGCAATGAAACCTGAATCCTGGCAAGTTCTGTGTGGTTTTGGGTTTCATTGCAAACATTTAGGCAATGTAATAAAGTTATGCATTACCCCCTTATTCCCTAGAACAATCTAATAATCATTTTTCTCAGTTCTCCTGTTTTGGTGCCCCAACAACACACCAATATTATTTTGCAGTTTAAAAGCTGGTTATATATATTGCCCATCAGATAAAATATTTGTGCCACTTTTCAAACTATCACTATTCATTCTTGGCAATTGGACTTTAATCAGTGTCACACTTACTAAGATTTTAGTAAACAGAACAAAAAAATCTTTGTTGTTTTTTTCTCTTGGCATAAACAGAGAAACCCAAATGTAATTATTTTTTGTTTACAAGTAAGCGTCATGTTAAACTGAGGCCCAGTTGATTAGATGTGGATGTATAATCTCCTTCCCTCTGTGCCAGATTTCATATTTGTGTTCAAATGGCTGTTGTCCATTGTTTCTGTAGATTGGTATGAAGCTTAATTACGCAGAGATTTTCCTCCCCCTTCCAGGAGGCTGAGATCTTTAGGCTGTGCATTTCAAGCCATCAAAGTCTGACCCAAGTGTAGGAACCAGTCCAGATCTAAAGAATGAAAATCAAACATCAGTCTCCAGAATGTAATGGTCTTTATCAATTATCCTATAGTGCAAAGTTACTCATAAGCTTACAGTATGCAAGAAGGTTTCTAAAAATTTTAGTTTTGCGAGAGAAAGATCTTGTTCTTCATTTCAATTCTTTTTTGTACCATTTAAGTGAAACAGGCCATTAATGTGCATAAATAATTGGAAGGAAAATCAATGCATACAAACATAAAGCAAGTGTACTCCAATCCATGAATTGATGTACTTGGTACTTGGCTTTCATATCCTTGGAGGCAAATCAGGAATTCTTGGTTGACGCTAGTTTAGAACTTTAGATGACATGTTTTGAGCAGAAGGCAGTATAGATTTACTACTAAATTGAATTTTTTTGGAAGAAAGCACAAGAGCTTGGTTTACTAGCAATTACCTAAAACAGCAGTTAAGTAAACAGAATCCGACATGTGCAGTAATGCTGCCTGAATTGTTTTACCATGTTATTAACAAAGGGATTATAGGAGCACAGGGGTTGCCATACCAGATGTGATTATTCATTGGTCTGTCTAGTCTGAGATCCTGCCTCCAGCTGTGGTGCCCAATACCTGATGTGACACAGGGAGGTCTCTGTGAAACACATTAATGATCGCACAATGCTATTCAGTGGGTGGGAATAATTTTGAAGCTTTTGAAGGCAGTCTGTTTATGCCCAGAAGCATGAAATTTAGAGACTTATGTATTGTATAATTACTTTTGAGTGGTGGTTATGGTCATAAAATGATCTGATCCTTTTTAAAACCCAACCACAGTATTTGTCACAATGCGAACCTCGGGCAGTGAATTCTACAGGTTGAGTGCACATATGTGCTCTGAAAAGAATTAATTATACAGGCATACTCTTGTTCTTTATCATCATTTTATAGTACATCACAGGAAATCTTACAAAAATACCCATACTCCACAGTTTACAGCTGAGCCCTGTATAGGACTATTTTTGGTTTAATTTCACTCCTGTCCTGCCCAGCAGTACCCACTTACCTACCTGCATTGTTCCTTGCATTTTTATCTTGTTTTCACTCACAAACCTTTAGATACCGCAAATCCTGCAAGAGAGACAGATTTCCCTTATACTACTTACAAAAACAAATAAAAACCAACAAAGGGGTTGGTTAATATATAAAATTTTTACCGCTAAAGAATAAAATAAATCCTGTTTAAACCATATAACAAATACTCTAATTCCTGTTTATAATAGGAATCAGATCTCTTTCTAGCCTTTGCATAAATTAAAATATTAAAACCTTTAGTTAAATAAAAGTTGCTTTACATTGCTGAAATCCTATTTATTACAAAGTTACAAGAAATTTAATGTTTTACTGAAAAATTGCCACAGGCTTTTTTATTTTTGCCCACTCAAGTTTGCCTGCAATAAAGTACATTTTACCCATTCTTGCTATTATGGCTGTAGGTCCTGTAGGAGCTGCAGGGTCTCAGTTCTGCTGCAGGGCTCTAGCTCAGTGTTTCTCAACCTTTTTTTATAAAGTACCCCTGTTAAAATAAAAAGTACCCCCTGTACCTACAGTTTTCAGACACACATTTTTTTTCTACTATTGCAACACATTTGTTTAAACTACTTAATTGTAGTTGGGCGGGTGAGGAAATTTTTGGGTGTAAAAAGTACAAAAATAATATAGCATTGTAAAACTTAAAACAAAAATTCAGTTTTCTCCAAATTTCAGTTGTATTGATGTACCCCCCAGACTTTTCTCAAGTACCCCTAAAGGTACTTGTATCACTGGTTGAGAAACACTGCTCTAGCTAACGGTTCCCATGTTAGATGTGTCTCAGTATGCAGCATACAAACAGCAGGGAATGAGGAAAAACAAAGGCTACAGAATATGATTTTACAGTTTGTTGGAATTTTGGAATTGCTATGCCAGGTCAGACTAGTGGTCCATCAACTTCAGTATCTTGTCATCAATTTGTCCAGGACTGCCTGCCTCAGAGGAAGCTGCAAGAGCCCCGCAGTAAATAAATATGGGATCACCTGCTCCCAGGTAAAGTTTCATCTGAAGAAGTGAGTTGTATCCATGAATGCTCATGATACCATCTACATGTTTTGTTAGTCTTTAAGGTGCTGCTAGACTATTCATTGTTCTTTAAGTTTTTCCTAACCCACATTGATTAGTCATTGAATTATGCCATAAGGCATCAAATTAACCTTGAGGAGAGAGAGTGACAGTTGCAGTGGAAATGGGCAATCAATACCCTACACACAACAAATATCTACTTCTATCTTCTGTTGGTGGTAAAACATATACACCCAAATATCAGCACTTATTACCTTAAATGAAGGGGAAAAAATCATTGCATCTTATTGTTGCACTTCTGTTTTAATGAAGAAGCTGAAGATTTCACGGTGCTATATTTAAGATCTTGTTTCATGATAGCTAATACATTTTTCTGCCTTCATTTATATTTGCTTTGAGTCAACGGATTTGTAATTTTGAAAATTGTATTCAACTCCATATTTGTAGTACTCAGCCTGACTTGAAGTGCAGGCTTCTCAAAGGAGTCACACAATCTTTAAATGAAAATCTCTCTGTCTGCAGTGTTGTTCTGCAAGTTCTTTCTCTAGACGGCTGCATAACTGAAGTAGTTTGAGTTCTGAATAGTTCATTTAACACCCTGAACTTCAGTGCCAAGGTGTTTGTCAGGTCCCATCCTCAGCTATTTTTGTAAGGATTAGAGATGAGCAACTCCTAACATTTATAGGACTGATATATTCACTGTTCTTATTGCAAATTAACACTGCCATCTCAAGGTTTCTTTCAGTTTCCTTCCACGTGTATTCCCAATGTAGCTTTGCTGCTTAGATCAGAACTTCTCCTGATTAAAAATAGTAAACAAAAACAAGGACAGTGTAGAAAACATTGGAAAAGGTTGATACCAGCTGCAGTCACTTCAGCAGCCTGATTTATATTTAGTGGGGAAGCGTGCTGAAGGGGAGGTGAAGAGTTCAAAGTGAGATTCAACCTGGGTGCTTGGATCTAAATGTGAGCTGCTGGTAAAGGTTGAATTGGCCTTTACAAATAATGTGTGCAATGCTCTTCCCACTCTGTGTGCCAGTTTTCCAGTTTGCAGTTTATTATTCCTTCAGAAAAGTGATTTAGAAATAGTGGGACATGAGAGCCCCTAAACTTTTGACTGCATTTGGCTGTCTCCACTATTGCCTGTCACACTATACTGCAGAAAGTTCCAATAGCTTTTTACACCAGCTCTTCTGACTCCAGATTAGCTTCCCATGGTGTCCTATCTGCTGGGCCTCAATATTAAGAAGTTAAATATTTATATGTAGGGTGACCATATTTCCAAAAGAGAAATGAGACACTGTGGAGGGCTAATCTGAGCTGCTCACCTGAGCCCTGCCCTCACCACTGCCTGCCCACCATTCAAGGCTGGGGCTGGTGGTCATTTCTCACTCCAGCCTTGTCTACCCCCACCCAAGCCCACAGTCCCCCCTTCTACAGAGCTGACATTGCCACTACCCTCTGCATGTTCCTTTGCACCCCATTTTTCTTGTTACAAAATTGGTCATTTGTCCCATTTGCTCTGGCCAGCTGATCAAGTTGGCAAGAGCAAATGGGACAAATGACCTCTTTTGCCAGAAAAAGTGGGAACAGCTGGGACAAGGCTTAAAAAAGGGGCTGTCCCAGCCAAAATTGGATGTCTTGTCATCCTATTTATATGTCCACTACAATGTCTGAATGTCTCACCTCCCAAGTATTTATGAATTTTTTCCCACTGCACCCATGTGAGGCATGGGAATATTATCGTTCCCAATTCACAGATGAGGTTGCTGGAAGTGGGGGGGAGGAAGAGGGAGGAGGAGAAGGGACGACTGAATTCACATTGGTCTCAGTAGAAACTCAACCACAAGACCATCCTTTGTTCCCTAAGCCACTTTGAACTGGAAAACTTACAGGAATACACTTCGTTGGGAGATTTTCTCTCCTTTGCTTATGACAGGGTCAGAAAACAGGTTACTGTGGCATACTTAAATGATTCTGCTTTTGATATGTTAAGAACAAAAAATAAGTATTGAAATGCATTCAAATGTCAACATGTCTTGAAAGTCTGTTTCAATTTTTATTTTAGTTTCTTGCTTTGGAAATAAGTGGACATGAGAATATATTCCCTTCTCATTGTTGATTGCACCAAAAAACATTTCTTTTAAGTTAATGTTTCAATTAATAATCAACTTAAATGCTAGTTTTGTAATGCTATGAATTCAGAAAGATGGGAAGAGCAGCTTTTCTTTACTGCTGTTTTCCCTGCGACTAGTCCCTGCCAGGAATTACTGTTGACAACCGTTCCTAAAATGATGACATTTCCAGACACCACTTGCAGGATTCAGAGCTCTTTAAGGATGACCTGGAAGTACTATGTGTATCTACTATATGTATTAGTTTTTATCATTCACTTTTTTGGTGGGCCTAGCTTCATGCTCTGGCAGTTAGGAGGGGCTAGCTTAGGTAAGCTAATTCTCTTGATCACATCATTACATTTTTCTGGCAAAGATTTAACAGCTTTAGTCATATCAGCAGCCTTTAAGCAAGGCTGTCTGCGAAGAGAGTGGCTGTATGGTATTGTAGGGATGTAATTTCCAGCTATGAGAAATATCATTTCCTTGGAGATATTTTTTTTCATTTTGGTATGAAGGCATTCTACAGTGAAGGGGTTAAGAATGCATAAGGGTGAGTCTTGTAGCTGAATTTATCTTGGTAACACGAGATGTTCATGGACGTGGAACACTCATACTACTGTCGTTATTCTTGTACTGGCTTCCACTCCAAGTCCTGACATGCTTGCTTACATACATGCTTCTTGGGTTTCACTGGGGGAAAAAGTTTGGGGGGATCTGGTGACAAACAGGCCTTGATCTCTTGGATGCAGTGCAGGGCAAAGTTGTTTATACTTCCCTTTTCCTTTTGCCATGATGGAATAATTGAAGGCATTTTTTCTTTCCCCTGTACTTTGCTGTAGACTTGTGCATTAATTAGCATTTAAAGTTCCCCTCTGAACAAAGCATCAAACAAAAAAGCAAAGAAACATGAGGATCCCATTTTTACTTTTATGATCTGATATATTCAAGAAACTAGGGAGAGTGTGGCAAAATCCTGCTTGTGCTTATGAAAGCTGGATAGACTATGGTGTTTAGCACAATAGGGGGAAGTGAAGTGACGTCGCTTTCTCTGAGGAGCTTGGTGAGGGATTGTGTCTCTTCCTCAAAGCTCCTCAATTCCTGGTGGGAGTTGGCAGGTGGCACCATCTTTGAGCCAATGTGCGTGGGCTGCATGAAGAGAGCAGTTTCTAATCTCAAGTACAGGGGCTAAAATTTTTCCTGGCTGTTATAGGGATGGGCTCAAATCAAATCCGCAATCAGAACGATTTGCAGATTTGGGAGGTTTGGAATGTGAAGTCTCATCTGGAGCCAAATTGTACAGCTGGTTATAGAATGGGCTCCGGCTGTTCCAAAGACCTCTGAACCGAAAGGTATTCAAAATGTTGATCCAAATGTTGCAGTGCTGGTGGGCCCCAGTTTTGTGTAGTGGAAACTGACTCAGGCATGGTGCTCTGTCTCTCTCTGCTGGCTGGGCTGCATACAGAGATTGATGAGCTCGCTACAGAGTTGGCTAAGGGAACTGGGTCTTTTAGCTTAGGCCCAGGAGGCTCATGCACTTAGGTACAACCCCCTCTAGGAATGTCATCTTGCATTTGCTTATTGGTTAACATGCTGGTTAACATTTAGGAGCACAACCATAATAAAATACACTGCAGTATTACATTTGCCCCTATTAATGTCCAGCTACTCATCCATCCTGGGTCTTGGTGCTCATGAAGGATCCACATTAGAATAATCTAGGGTCCAGCTATTATAATGAAAGAGATAAAGTGTGAATTCATATGCATAGAGATTTATAACTTATTATATCATAACAATATCCTTCCTATCACTGTTTACCTACACTGGAATTTTGATGAATGGTTTCAGGGAAAATGTTTCATTCCTTCTTCCTTAGCCTCTTTGCACATTTCTTCATTTCTATAGTGGGGGTGATGATACCACTTTGCAAGTGAATTTGGGAGTTTACATTCATTGGTGCTTTGAAAATTCTTGGGCACAAGGTATTAGAGAAATGTAAAGTGCTGTTATACTGAATTCAGCAAAAGTGCACACCAAGGATTAGATCATATTCTTCTGGTAGGGTGCTTTCAAACACAGTGCTCCAACCACACACCCCACATTTCTGCCATAAAACTGAAACGAGGGGTTCCCGGCCACTAGAGCAATTTGCCTGCAATTTACAAATATTATGAAAGGAACAAAGGCTGCCATGATGAGCTTGTTTTTAAGTATGTTACATATTATGTTACTGCTATATGACTTCCTTTTTCATTAGCTACACTTGTCAGCACAGCATAAATAGCTGTCCCCTTCCTTCCTAATTCTATGCAAAAAAAACCTTTGCAGTTTATAAGGTTGTGGACTTTTCAATAAACTGAGGCTAGCAGTACTAGTGATAACCTGTGCAGCAGTACATGGTTGAGGGGATATTAATGCAAACATTTCTACTGGTAGGCTGAACCTCCTTTGGTAGTCCAGGTATTCAAAGACCTACAGGGCATGAAACAGCTTGTATCTGAATGAAAAAATACTCCCTGCGCCTTTTGGATTAGCACAATTTGAGACTCACAACAAAAGGGCAGTAAATACATTTCTTTCCCCACAGACAAGCAGACAACTCTACTGTCTCTAGTTTGTAAATATATGGGATCTGGAATTCCTCATCAGCTGTTGCTGGAGAAATACCATCCTTAGCTGTGTCCCTAGAGCATTTGCCAGTTCTCTCTGAATAATCCCTACAAACAATAGGAGGAGGAGGGCAATAGCTAATCCTTATTACATTCCAGCCTCAAGGGTGCTCTGGGGGATTGCCTCTGATTTTTCTTTGCTGTTGCCCTGAGTCAGAGAGTTTCTTTCAGCTGAAAGCTCTTAGCTGAGCTATTGCCAAGATACGCGAGTTCCACTGTGGTTTGACCGCTAATTCTGTTGTGACAGTAGCACTCAGAGACTGTAGCAGAGGTGCCAACTTCATGGGTGTTAATTTGGGTCTCGGTCATCTGGTACTAGAAGATCCCATCTGTTGTTTGGTGCAAGTCCCATCCAATAATCTCAAAAAAAGGTGTAAAGTACATAACAATAATGCCATTTTAGAATTCCCAGGATCAAAGCAGTGCATATGTTGTGCTGAGTATTTGCTCAGATTCTATGTATGTTGCCCAAACAAGAGGTGTGGTCAGAGCCACATCCTTTACTTGATGTTAAACACTCCCACAGCAGGGTAAGAAAACAGGAGTGAGTTAAAACTTCTTAAGGCAACTTGCACTTGCACATTTGCTGCTCTGCAAATGGTACTGCCGTGTTTATCAGCGGTGATGTAGGCAGTGATTGGCAGCTACAGGATTATGATTAAGGCCCTACGAAATGTGCAGTCCATTTCTGATCAATTTCAAGGTCAGAGGATTTTAAAAATAATACATTTCATTATTTCAGCTATTTATATCTGAAATTTCAGTGTTATAATTGTAAGGATCCTGACCCAAAGAGGAGTTGGGGTCACAAGGTTATGGGGGGTGTGTGTGTGCTGTGGTAGTGCTATCCTGACTTCTGTACTAGTGCTGGTGCCGACGCTGCCTTCAGAGCAGAGCAGCTAGAGAGAGGTGGCTGCAGGCTGGGAGCCCGGCATTGTATGGTATTGCCACCCTTAGTTCTGCAATGCTTCTGGTTGGTGCTGCCTGCAGAGCTGGCTATCCAGCCAAGAGCCACAGCTCCCCAGCCATCCGGCTCTGAAGGCATCAGTAAATAAGTAAGGGTTGCAATTCTGCAAGCCCTCTAAAATAACTTTGTGACCCCCCCCCGCCAATTGGGTTAGGACCTCCAATTTGAGAAATGCTGGTCTCCCCTGTGAAATCTCTATACAGTAGAGTAAAAACACACAAAGGCCAGATTTCAAGGCGGGGAGAGGAGTAGGGAGACCAGATATCACAGTCTGTGGGTATGTCTACACTACAAAGTTAATTCGAACTAACGGACGTTAGTTTGAATTAACTTTGATAGACGCTACACTAGCGCTCCACTAGTTCGAACTTACGGTAATTCGAACTAGCGGAGCGCTTAGTTCGAACTATGTAAACCTCATTGCACGAGGACTAAGCCTAGTTCGAATTAACTAGTTTGAATTAAGGGCTGTGTGGCCACTTAATTCGAACTAGTGGGAGGCTAGCCCTCCCCAGCTTTCCCTGGTGGCCACTCTGGGCACCACCAGGGAAACTCGTATGCCCCTCTCCCGGCCCCAGAGCCCTTAAAGGGTCACGGGCTGGCTACGGTGCCTGTGCCAGGTGCAAGCCTGCCAGCACCCAGCCAGCAGACCCTGCACCTGGCACGCCATGAGCCAGCCACCCGATGCCCCCCAGCCCTCTGCCTCTTCCCAGGACCAGGCTGGCGGCCTTCGGGAGCCTAGCCAGGACCGCAAGAGGCGGGCACCCGCCTGGTCTAGTGCAGACATCGTGGACCTTGTCCACGAACTCCGCACTAGGCACAGGAAAGTGGCCGTCTAGGGCAGGAGAGCTGCCAGCCTGGCCACCCAGGAGTAGGTTTGCATGAAAATCAGGGTGGTCCACTGAGACCCCCCAACCCTGAGCCCTGAGCTTACAATGGCCGTACTGGGTCAGACCAAAGGTCCATCTAGTCCAGTAGCCTGTCTGCCGACAGCGGCCAACCCTAGGGACCCTGGAGGGGATGGACCAAAGACAGTGACCAAGCCATTTGTCTCGTGCCATCCCTCTCCAGCCTTCCACAAACTTTGGGCAGGGAAACCATTTCTACTCCCTGGCTAATACCACTCCATGGACCCAATCTCCATGACTTGATCTAACTTCTCTTTAAACTCTGTTCTAGTTGTAGCCTTCACAGCCTCCTGCAGCAAGGAGTTCCACAGGTTGACTCTTTGCTTTGTGAAGAACAACTTTCTGTTACTAGTTTGAAGCCTGCTACCCATTTCTTTCCTTTGGTGTCCTCTAGTCCTTCTATTATGGGAACTAATGGAGAACTTTTCTTTATGCACCCTCTCCATACCACTCTTGCTTTTATAGACCTCTATCCTATCCCCCCTCCGTCTGCCCTTCTCTAAGCTGAGAAGTCCCAGTCTCTTTAGCCTCTCTTCATATGGGACCTGTTCCCAACCCCTGATCATTTTAGTTGCTCTCCCCTCTCCCAGCCTCTCTCTTCCCCTCTCCCACCTCTTTTTCCCAGTCTCCCCCAGTTTTGTTCAATAAAGAAAGATTCTATTTTTGACCACACTTTTTCTTTATTTTGTACATCAGGAAGGGGGGCTAGGGAAGGGTAAGTGGAAGGAGGTGAGGGAGGAATGGTGTATGCGCCCCCGATGGGGAGGACTGGGCTGGCTCTGCGGGCTTCTCGGGATGGAAGCTCTCCTGCAGCCCCCCGATTGCCACGTCCCCCCGGATGGCAGCGTGTGGCAAGTGCAGCCGGGCTGATGGCCGAGTGCTGTGATATGCCCAGTGTGGGCACTCAGGGCACTCCAAGCCAGGACTGCTTTGCAAGTGGGGAACCTTGAGAACTGTCTGTCCGGGGTGGGGGTCGGGTCCCTTTAAGCACAGCCCTCGGCTAGGCTGAGACAGCAGCTCCACGCTCTGGCCTCATCTGATGCCCTGCCGGCACTGCTTCCGGCCATCCTTAACCTCTGTTCAGAGTCCACTCTGTGTGGACATGCTAGTTCGAATTAGCAAAACGCTAATTCGAACTAGTTTTTAAGTCTAGCTGCGCTAATTCGAATTAGCTTAGTTCGAATTAACTAATTTGAACTAAGTTAGTTCGAATTAGCCCTGTAGTGTAGACATACCCTGTGATGTGTTCTGCATGACCATGAATTTGGTAGGACCCTAATTATGATCACTAAAGAAACATTTATTTGTACTATGGATATCACATTGGTAATATGCTTATAGCACATTTAGGAAACCCATATACTTTGGGATGAGGGCTTGTGATGTGATGGACTAGGCCTGGAGGCCCCTGTCACAGGCTTTGTGGCCCTGCCATACCCTTCCTCAGTTGAAAGGGCAGTAGAAAGGTCCTTCAAGCTTCACAGAGACGTGCCCTAAGGAATTGTTGCAACAATGCAATTTATTTAAAGGGCTATGGTGGATAGCTGCTATCTATAGGGTCTCTGGGCTGGGAACTGGAGTAGAGGGCAGCCCTAAGTCCTCCCTACCTTCCACCTTCCCTCCAAAAAACTGGTCTGAACTTTGATACAGCACTGAATTAGGCCCCTCGGTGGATTTATACCCAAGAAGGGGTTTGCTTGGGTTTTATCACACACAGAGGCTGTGCGTGACATTGCTGGAGGGCTGGATCACAAAAAACCACCACACACAGGAGTAAAATACCGTCTAGGTATTGGTGCAGTGCTAAGGGAAACTGAGGCACACACACAGGGTTACTATCGGACAGTAGATGTGACATGCAACATAAGAAGGCAATTCGAATCCCAACTCCATCACAGGGGCCAACTGAATTTGAAGGGGATTATGTATGCTTCATGCTTGACCAATATTTTTTTTATTCCTCCCTAGTCATCTGTCCAAGTTTCCATTTCTTGTACGCTTCCTTTTTTTGTTTAAGTTCACTGAAGATTTTTCTGTAGAGCCATACAAATTGCTGGCCATATTTGCTATTCTTTCTGCACAGTGGCATGGTTTGTTCCTGTGCCCTCAATAACGCTTAAGAACATAAGAACGGCCGTACTGGGTCAGACCAAAGATCCATCTAGCCCAGTATCCTGTCTACCGACAGTGGCCAGCACCAGGTACCCCAGAGAGGGTTGACTGAAGACAATGATCAAGCGATTTGTCTCCTGCCATCCCTCTCCAGCCTCTGACAAACAGAGGCCAAGGACACCATTTTATCCCCTGGCTAATAGCCTTTTATGGACCTAACCTCCATGAATTTATCCAGCTTCTCTTTAAACTCAATTATAGTCCTAGCCTTCACAGCCTCCTCTGGCAAGGAGTTCCACAGGTTGACAACACGCTGTGTGAAGAAGAACTTTCTTTTATTAGTTTTAAACCTGCTACCCATTAATTTCATTTGGTGTCCTCTAGTTTTTCTATTATGGGAACTAATAAATAACTTTTCTTTATCAGCCCTCTCCACACCACTCATGATTTTATAGAACTCTATCATATCCCCCCTCGGTCTCCTCTTTTCTAAACTGAAAAGTCCCAGTCGCTTTAACTTCTCCTCATATGGGACCCATTCCAAACCCCTAATCATTTTAGTTGCCCTTTTCTGAACCCTTTCCAAGGCCAAAATATCTTTTTTGATGTGAAAATACAGCCACTCTCCTGGACTCCTTTCCCCCTCATATTAGCCTCTCAGGGGATCCTGCTCAATACTTTCCTGAGGGAGACAAAGTCTGCTTTTCTGAAGTCCATATTTTGCTGCTCTCCTTTCTTCCTTTTGTTAGGTTCCTGAACTTGACCACCTCATGGTTACTGCTGCCCAGTTGCCACCTGCCTCTACTTCCACTAACAATTCTTCCCTGTTTGTGAGCAGATGCTCAAGAGGAGCAAGTCCCCTAGTTGGTTCCTCCAGTACATACATCAGGAAGTTGTCCTCAAGATTCTCCAAAAACTTCCTGGATTGTCTGTGCACTGTGTATTGCTCCCCCACCAGATGTCCTGGTGATTGAAGTCCTCCATGAAAACCAGGGCTTGTGATTTGGAAACATCTGCAAGTTGTCCAAAGAAAGCCTTGTCTGCTTCATTCTCCTGGTCTGGGGGTCCACACCAACAGGTCCAGCTATAGGCCTATTCGCCCGATTCCCCTGAATCGGGCCCCGCGCCTAAAAGGGTCCTGCGCCCTAAAGCCAGAGAGCCCTGTGCCCTAAACCCGGAAGTGTGCCGGGGGCGCTGCATGAGGGCGTGTTGGCCCTGGAGGAGGAGTGCGGTGGCTTCTGTGCACTGCGGGAGGGGGAGTCGGCCCCTGGGTTTGGCTGGAAGGTGGGACTCTGCCCTGTAGCTGGGAATTTAAAGGGGCTGTGACTTGCTTCTTGCTGTTTTTTGCTCAACCCAAATTAATTTGTGTGTGTGTGTTTTTTTTCTCAACCAAAATTTGTGTGTGGTTGTTTTTTTTTTTTTTGGTCAACAAAAAAATCCCAGCTGCTGGGGCCCCATCGAAACGGTTCGAATTAGGCCCCATACTTCCTAAAGCCGGCCCTGCACACCAAATACCCACCATGACATCACCCTTGTTGATCTCACCTCTAATCTTAATCCAAAGACTTTCAACAGGCTTTTTCTTGCATTTGATAATGGAGCTCTGGGTAATCATACTGCTCTCTTACATACAGTGCAACTCCTCCACCTTTTCTCCCCCAGCCTGTCCTTCCTGAACAGTTTATACCCTTCCATGACAGTGCTCCAGTCATGTGTGTTTTCCCACCAAGTCTCTGTTATTCTACTCACATCATAATTCCTTGACTGTGTCAGGCTTTTCAACTTCTTCCTGATTTATTTAGGTACCCAACATGGATCTGGACGTTCACATTTGAGCATCAACACTTAAAATGTGACTGAAGGATTTTGTGATTTTGGGGAGAGGGTACTGTTTAAGTAATTTTTAAATTCAGTTGTGTTGAGTCTATTATGAAGAGACAGAAATATTTATTATGCCAACCTGACCAGCACATGTAGCTGGACTGGCATTTTATAAATGCTTGATTTTCCCATTGGCTTTGGTGAATTACTATTGCTGAAGAAAGGAAACATTTTACACAACGTGAAAGAAAAAAAATATATAATGTGGTCAAATCAAAAAAATTGCCAATGGTAGTTTATAATGAAAAGCACAACCAACTTCTGTTGTGCACTATTTCCATTAGACTTCTTGAAAATTTTATAATCAGTGGTACCTACTATGAATCAACTAATTAGGAATGAATGGAAATTAAGCAACCAAATCCCGTAGGTGGCTTTGAAAATCCAACCATTAGGGCCTAGTTCTCCCAGGCTACCATAACCTGCCAATGAGGGCAGGCCTGCCGACAGGCATGGAAGAGAGAGATGCCCTGGGGCCTGATGATTTAAAAGGGCCTGGGGCTGCCAATTGCTACAGCAGCTGGAGGCTAGGGCCCTTCAAATCTCTGCTAGAGCCCTGGGCAGTGCATGCCAGGTGGCACTGATGGGTTGGCTGGGGAAGGCCAGCCCCAACATCACCCCTTCTGCCTGAGGTCCCGCCCCTTCTAAGGGCCTAGGCCCCCCACTTGCTCAGGACCTTGAATGAGGATAACATGCACACATGTAAGAGAATGATCAGGACCCTGGTTACAAAAAGGAAGAATTATGACTTTAAATTTCCTTGGATCACAATGGTTCTGGATTGAATGATGTTTCTACAGCAGACTCACAAGTTCATAGACTTTAGCACTCTTTCTTTCAAACTGTAACAGTCTATCATCATATCAGTACCCCCGTAGTAGTGTGCATGTGAAGTCACTAGGTGCCGTGAGCAAGAATCCAAGGCAGATGTTCTGGTGATGGGTGGAAAGGAGTTAGTCTTGTAGATCATAGGGCCAAGAGCACAGGAGTACAGACTGTCCATAATCTGTGATATTTACAAAAAACAGCACAACGAACTTTCAAGTCTGGACCCTAATCTTGAAAAGGCTTGATCATGTATGTAAGTTACACTTCTGGCTATCACACTGAAGTCTGTGGGAACTCCTCAGGATTACATACATGCATGAAGCATGCATGTAAATCTTTGCAGGATTGGGATCCAAGTGACTAATATTTATAAGGCTTTTTGCAATGAAAAAGGGTAGAAGCACCCTATTGTTTTTAAAGACATGTTAGACAACATGGGATGAAGCCTGTGATTCACATCAGACTTAATGCATGTAGACCACACCTTTCAACATGTTTGCAGTCAAGCGTGGTCTATGTGCCAGTTCCTCTAAGGGATCTGTGCTGAGAACAAGTTTGATGTGTGCTCATCACCCTTTTAGAATTCTGAGTGGACCAATGACAAACAGAACAACTTTCAGAATTTTGAAATCCCATCACTTTCCCATCACATCACTGAGATTGTGATTCAGCCATAATAGTGCTATTTCCTACTGTTAGCCATTTTGTTAGTCTTTAAAGTGCTGCATAGTCCTGTCTTCTATTTCCCCGTTAGCCATTTTGACTTCTCCTGTGAACTCTTACACAATCCACTGGGGGTACTTTTAAAAATATTTTTTCTTAAAAAGAGGAAACTTAAACCAAAAACAACTATTTTGAAATCTCTTTAAAGGACTGATTAAGAATTGCCAAATCCCCATTTTAGAGTTGAAAAACCACTTCTCTGTCCCCAGATCTAGCCCTGGGTTGTTCAAAACTTATTTAGATTTTTGTGGCATTTGAGATGCACGTGGATTCCTCTGAGCCCAGTCCTTTGTGTGACTTTACCACTGCAGCATTGCTTGACAATGTGTGCATCACATTATAAAACCAGCATTACATCTGGTTGGAATATTTTCAATAAAATGGGTTTTTACTGGAAAATGCTAATTCATTGAAATGGAAACTTTCCATGGGAATGTACCAGTTGTGATGAAACTTTTGTCAGGAAAAAGCTTTGCATTTCCAGGATGGCATTTCTGGTTGAAACATGACCAAAAGGGGGACTCTGGAATAACAAATAGCCTGACTGGTTAGGGTACTTAGGTGAAATTCAGGAGGTCCAGTTTCAAGTTCCTGGTCCACTGTTCTTTTCACATCCTAGGTGAGCACTCCAGCCTATTGGCTGTTCTGGTGTAGGGTTTTTCACAAAATCTTCCGAATCTCAGTTTTCTTGGATCTGGAATGGAAACATTTTTGAAATCTGGAGAAGTTTGGAGGGATTGGAATCAGTGGCCATTATTCAGGGATTATCATCTTCTCACCATATATAAACCAGATTCCTTCTGCTGTTCTTTCCATTATGCAGCACTGAGGAGGCCCAAAATGGCAGAATCTGGCCAACTGAGGATTCTCCTGGCAAAAAGGCATGTTGCCAGCTCCAACAGTTGCCCCTGTCTGGCAGGAGGGCACATATTGCAGGTGGGAGATGATGAACATACCTATTCTGCCAATTCTCATTGTCCCATAGTAACTATAACCAGGTGCCATATTAGAAAATCTCCTTAAGATGCTTTAGCTTATACTGATGAGCTAGGACCAGAAAAGAAGCATTGGAATTGAGAAGTACTGGCTCCCTTTTGGTTTCCCACCTCTCCTGCCTGGAGTGGATCTTAGTGCAAAAGGCTATCTGGACCCTTTTCTCTTTCTCTTTCTCTTTCCCTCCTACTCTATCCCCCAACACTGTGTTTGCAAGTATTTAAAAGAGAAAACAGGGATTCCTTCTCTCCCCATTGTACAACAGAGACCTGGTGACTTCCACATCTTCCAGGTCTGCTTGTGTGGGACTTGCTTTGATGGCTGGCATTCTGATCTTTGCCTAAGACCCTGCCAACCTGGTAGACTGAGAGCCACTCAAATCACAGGACGCATATGTAAACTGGAAGTCAATAGCTACATTAAAGTAGCTATTAACTTTCACCTTGTAGTTTGGAGGCTACTAAAAAGTAAAAAAGTAAGACTCTGAGCAGCCTATTCCTAGTCTGCTACTAAGAAAGAGAGATTAGGCTGCAGGTGTCTACCTTAGTAGAGCTTGCTAGAAGTGTTTAACATGAAGGACAGCTGGGTGAGGGCAGAGAAAGGTGCAGATATAATAGCATAGCATGTGTGAGACAGCTGGAACAAAAAAGATGCATGATGAAGCAAAAGGTGTGGAGTTTCCTTGATACAGTTTTTGTCCTTTATAAGGTCCCAGACTCAGAGATTATGTGGGTCCAAGCCACAAACTTCAGACTTGGATTGAGATTCTGACTTTTCAAAAGTTTGAGAATTCAGCTCTTGGCTTCTAGTCTATGCCCCATTTTTGGCTTACACTATCCTGAACCCACTTGTTGATGCCTAGTCATAAGAAGTTTGTAAATTCCATGGCTGCGTCTAGACTGGCATGATTTTGCGGAAATACTTTTAACGGAAAAATTTTTCTGTTAAAAGTATTTCCGCAAAAGCACGTCTAGATTGGCAAGTGCCTTTGCGCAAAAGATTTACTTTTGCGTAAAAGCATCCGTGGCCAGTCTAGATGCGATTTTGCACAAGAAAGCCCCGATTGCCATTTTAGCCATCGGGGCTTTTTTGCGCAAAACAGTTCTTCCCTATCTACACTGATCCTCTTGTTCAAGTATTCTTGGGCAAGAGGGCTTTTTCCCGAGCAGGAGTGTGAAAGCATTTGCGCAAGAAGCACTGATTTTGCACATTACAAAGTCAGTGCTCTTGTGCAAATTCAAGCGGCCAGTGTCGACAGCTGGCAAGTTTTTGCACAAAAGTGGCTGCTTTTGCGCAAAATCTTGCCAGTCTAGACGCGCCCCATGTGTTCTATGGTGGTTTTCATCGCAACTTTGTGTAGGATAAACTGCCTCCTGGAGCTTTCAGATGTGCTGTATACCATTCCAAAAGGTTCAGCATCCAGTTCCTTGTATTACTGGCCTGCTTCACAAATGGACGCCTATTACTCCTTCCTCCTTCCCCACTTTTTTCACCATTATTAGGTTGGTTTGTAATCTAGGGGTTGTTCTTAGGCAGCTTCCTTTTCCACCTTGCTAATCTGTGTAGTAGTCACATGCAGTGTAGCCCCAATTGCATCTGGTTACGTTATAAATATTTCTGGTGTGATTAGGGACTACCCAAGACATTCTGCATTCTTGAAGAGAATCAGTAGTATGGACTGTTCTACATGATCCTTACAAACACAGGCCTAGGAATACTGGTTTATGGAAATTACAGAAGGATGTCACTGTGGCTTAAAAAATTATGTCAAAATATACTATTTTTTCCTCTTCTGTACAGCAGCGCTTCAGAATATATTGAATTTAGAAATTTTCTCTCCTCCCTGTGCAAGCTTTTAACAGAATCACTTACTTTCTCTCCATTTTCTGAGATGACACTTAATCCTTTCCTGCCACTGGTGATCATTTAGTCCAATAAAGTAACCTCTCTAATTTCTAGGAAACTACTTCCAGGATAAACAATATATTAGCATCCCCCCTACTTCTCTCATATTAATAAATAGCTGAAATGATTCAATTTGGAAACTCAAATTTGCTTTTAACCACTAATACTGTTTGCTTTTTATATTTCACACAGCTGGGATGATAAACCCAGGCTGATAGTTTTTACTTCTGTTTATAGTCATTCTTGATTCTCATGGATCTTGTTGTCATGTAACGCCAGAGGAAGATTTCCTGCTGTAAAGGCTGAACAAAGACTGAGTAAGAACTTCATGATTTGGCTCCTGGATCTTTCCTTATTAACAATTTTTTTCATATTCAAATTCCCGCTTTTGTTTTCCTACAATCAAACTTCAGTTTTGGCAGAGCTGTAGAATTGCAAAAGTTTGCAGACTTTTTGACTATGCCCGGTTCCAGTGGTTATTTTGATTCAAAATAATTCCAAAAGAACCATCTGCTCTCACATGCTCCTGCTAGAACAATCCCCTGGGGCCATTTCACTGGCTGAGGATCGGTAGAGTGCATTGTATTTTGGCTCAGCTTCTCTCCCCAGGAATGTTGTTCCTGACCCAGCCAGTCCTGACATGAACCCCTGCTCCTCTGTGGAGGAAGGAGTGGGGCCAGGTGTGGCCAGAATAAAGTTGTGCCTGCTCTAGGAAACTCTTCATCAGCCACTATAGGGCTAGTTTGTAGCACTGCCACAGCACAAAGCGATCTGGCAATCTGGTCCTTAGTTTGTGCAGATCTGACAAAGCCAGGTGAAACATGATGAATTTTGCTTTGCATCTTGTGATTTGTTTGTACTTGAAATTGAAAGCAAGGCAAGCTCCTATTAAGTTAAACTAATCAGAATGTTCAGGAGCTGCTGCAAATGGAGATTGCTAAGGAGTGTCACGCCGTTCTAATTTTGGATGTAAACTAAGCTGACAGTGTCCCATTAACCCAGTGCTTGGAAAGAAGCACAGACCTTTGGGACAAGCTGAAGCAAACACAACTAAATCCTACACGTAAACACAAGCCATCAAGCCATCCACACTAAATATAGCATGCTGCGGAGTGGCTTTATATTGTCGTCTTCTTTTAATCATTTAGAGTCTTTCATCTTTTTTGGAAAAAAATGTGTGCTAAATACAGGCATTTAAACAAATAAAAAACCAAAACCCCCACACTTTTCTGGATAGGACTTCTCCGCATAGCTGTAATTTTTTTACTTCAGCTAAGAAACTAGAAACAACCTCTTGGTGCAAAGGGAAATGATCACAGTACGAGATTCCCTTAGCTAAAACAACAGATGTATCATGCAGATGAGCTCCAGGAAGGGTGAAGCATGTGTCCAAGGTTGCTGTTTTACCCTTGGCTGACTGAAATCCATAGGGAAATCAGTCTTACCAAATCATATTTAGCCTCACTGAGTTGCAAAGCATTACCCATGATGCCTCTTGTTCTCAAATTCCACTTGGAAATGAGATGTCCCTAACTGCCTGTTTCATAATCAGTTTTGGCTGAAGAAGTTTACTATATTTTCTCAGACCCTCAATATCAGCGATAAATGTGTCTCTGTAAAGAAGTAATGAATGAGATGCATGGGGGCAGACACACATATATGTATCAAATAGACACAAATTTCCACTGAATTCATATAAAGTCATAAAAAAACACTTAGTTAAAAAGTGAACTGAAATATATATACATTCCTGAAAGAGAAAAGAGAACTACACTTATTGCTCAATGTAAAGATCTCTTCACTGTGGTGGAAAAAAATTATCCTACTATAGTTTCATGGATTGTTTTGAAACACTGCAGTATTTTCTCTTTCCAAATCCCCTGATCTTTTTTTTGAACAAACTGCTCCTTGTCACCCCAAATGGTCAGTGACACCCCATAATTTACTGTTAGGAATGCAGACATGAAGGAAGACGAAGGGATGAAATATGGTGTCAAGTTTTATCTACTCACATTTCACACACTAAAGAGACAAGTCCCTTTGGCCAGTTGCCATGGAGAATTTTCTTTTAGAAGTAAATAACTCAGAACAGAAAGAACTCAGATTCATACTACTCCAGCTGCAGAAAGTCATTAAGTCTCAAAGGATGCTATGTGCATTGTGTGAAAGGAATTTTGTAATCTGGATGTAACAGCAGTTGCAAAACAATACTTGAGTTTAAACCTTTATTTTGAATTTTTAGTTATTGGCTTTATATTTTGATAAAAGCAGATGTATTCACAAATAATTTAAATTTTTTTAAACTACAAACATTTAGATGAGATGTTTCAGTAATTGATGAATGGTTCATTTTTGTTTCGTTTGCTGTTTTGTTTCTTTCTATGCCAACCACAACTTGAGTCCCGTTTCATAGAATCATAGAACCATAGAGCTGGAAGAGACCTTAGAAGGTCATCAAGTCCAGCCCCCTGCTCTAGGCAGGACCAATCCCAACTAAAACAGCTGTTTTTTCCTAACCTGCTTTTTAAAAGTATGTTTAAAAAGGGAAGTATTTTACCAAAGCCCCCAAAATAATTGTAAAGTGATATCCTAGTGTAAGGGGACTGTTGGCCTCTAACTAAAACTCAGTGGGTTTTTTTGACTGACTAGCTCCAGTACCAAAAGAAAGGAGGAGGGTCAATGAGAAATCAGGACCTTGAGACTGACAGTGCCCAGAAACAATGGGAAAAGGCTAGTGCTTCAGGTCAGTCAGATTGACAGGGTGGGCAGGCCAATGAGAGAGTGAAGAGGATGGGGACTGTTCTGTCCTCCGTGTGAGCTGGAATTGCCTGGGTCAGACAGAGTGGGGCTGAGCTAAGGAGAGAGCAGGGCCCCAAGCTGAGCTGGGAGGAGAGCCGTGCCAGCCAGAGAGAGAGTCAGAGACACAGTCCAGCAGCAGATCCATGCTGAGAAGAGAGTTGCAGCCAAATATCCTGAGACACAGCGCAGAGAGCAGAGCTGCAGCTGCAGAGCCAGAGGGGCCGGAGAAGCCACCTGAGAGCTGGAGGGAGCACAGCAGAGAGTGAAGCTTAGGCTGGGGCATGCTGGAGCTGGGAGTTGGGAGCAGCAGAGGAGAATGGGGGAACCAGGGGTAGAGGCCCAGCACAGGGGAACTTCACCAGCCAAGACTATGGGGATTGACACTGGGGAGAAGGGCCCTGTGCCCAGAGCAAGTGCCTGACCTGCAGCATCTCTGCAGCATAGCCAGGGCCCGAGGAGCCCTATGACATAACAACGAACAGTCTGTGAACTGTCCTTACATTCCAAAGACACTGTTTGTGATGGTCCCCTGCCGTAGAGCAGGGTGATGTGTTTTTCTTTAAGCTTTCTCATTTTTCCTTATTTTTCTTTAATTGGATTGCTGTTTAATAGATTGTATTTGCTTTGAACTGTATGCAGTCCACAATGGGTCAGGAAACCATTCAGTGTGAAGAGAGCACCCTGGAGTGGGGGCAACCCGCCCCTGCCCTAGGTGACCACAGTAAGGCTATGTCTACACTGGCAGCTTCTTGCACAAGAACTCTTTTGTGGAAGAGTTCTTGTGCAAAAACTCTTCCACAAGAGAGCGTCTACACTGCCATGTGCTTTTGCGCAAGAAATGTGCTTTTGCACAAGAGCATCCATGGCAGTGTAGATGCTCTCTTGTGCAAGAAAGCTCCGATGGCCATTTTAACCATAGGGGCTTCTTGCGCAAGAAATTCATGCTGCCTGTCTACACTGGCCTCTTCTGGAAGAGCTCTTGTGCAAGAGGACTTATTCCTTGTGGGGAGAGGAATAACTCTTCCGGAAGAAGCCCTGTTTTCCAACTCCTGTAGGCTGTGTCTAGACTGCAACCCTTTTGCGGAAAAGGGATGCAGATTAGACACAGAGCAATTGCAAATGAAGCAGGGTTTTAAATTTTCCCCGCTTCATTTGCATGAACATGGCTGCCGCTTTTTTCCGGCTCGGGGCTTTGCCGGCAAAAAGTGCCAGTCTAGATGGGGATCTTTCAGAAAATAAAGCCTTTTCTGAAAGATCCCTTATTCCTGATTTTAAGAGGAACAGCTGTTCTTGCGCAAGAAGCTGCCAGTGTAGATGTAGCCTTTAAGGGAAGGAGCCAAGCCTCTAGGAATCCTGGGCTTAGTCTTGTTAGAGTCACAAGGACACTGCCACACTGGAGAGTGGAAGGGGAGCCCTCAAGGTCAGGGAGGCTTTTGGGAAAAGGAATTGGGAGCAGGGACTTAGATCCTTTTGCTAGCCCATTTAAGTGGGGTAATGTAGAAGCCAGGAACCCCTCCATTACACTAGACAGCTTTTTTTAAAATTGCCATTCACATGAGCTTTTGACTTCTTTGACTTTCTCAGCCTTTTGTCCCACTTTTTTTCTTTCTAAATTAAAAACCTTTGAATTGGTAGATATTTTTTCCCTTGCTGTTGTGGTCATCCAGCTCTCCAGCCATATTTACAGCTGGAGTCTACTGTCAGACCCATGTAACTTACTGGAGTTACTCCTAAGGTAAATTGGAGACAAATAATGCCTAACGTCAGTACTTCTAAATAACAAACTTATGCTTCCAAGGTGTCACCTGTTATGGAGATGTTGCATCTAGAGTTGAGCCAGGTTAGACCAGCTGGAGAGATGGGCACTATTTGGGATGGTAGGCAGAGGGCAATGAAAGCTTTGTAAATGATAAAATTCTCTTGAGAAAGGGTCTGAACATGTTCCAATAATGACTTCTATGACAGACGTCTCTGTCCTAAAAAGCCTGCAAAGTTCAGTTTGGGGTTGGTTGAAGTTATTCACTGTCAATCTTTTGTTAAAATGAAACCAATCAACCAAAAATATTACTTAAAAAGTATTTACATATTTAAAGTTCCTTTTAAAAAAAATCATGCTCTCTAAGGGCATGTTTACACTAGGAAATTATTTCAAAATAACCTATTTTGAAATAATAACTCCCCAAATAACTATTTTGAAATAGTGTGTCCACACCCCAGGGAAGCCTCAAAATTAGCCTTCAAGCTAGCAGGCTACAAGTTTTACACCAATATCTTTTTCCTGATTGTTGGTAACATTTTTGTGCACTTCAAAACTATTTTGAAGCTAGGCTTTTTATTCCTACCTCGAGGAAAACAGCAATGTTCCACTCATTTTCCAGAAACATATCATACACCATTGTTTTCCAATTTTATTTGTCCATGGAACCCTTTTAAACTCAAAAGAGTTTAATAGTCTTATATATGGAGCTGAGAAAGTAGACCACAAATAAGTAAAGATAATAATAATCAAATGCTCTACAAGTTCATGAGATCAACATTTAGTTTAATTGCACATATTTAAAAAGAAAAATCACATAATATTAATTACTTTTTAAAAATAATAAAATGTTATTGTAATAGAATTTTCTTGTGGAACCCTTATTTTCACTTTGCAGAACCCCAGGGTTCTGCAGAACACCATTTGGGAAACACTGTCATACACAAGCTTACTGGAGACAAAGCTGAAAATGGAACTGATACAACAGATTTAAGTCTCCTATACTTTGCCATAATGCTTTAAAAAAGAATGGGATACTATGCTGTCTCTACCCACTAGACCGCACTGTTTTCCCAGAGCCAGGAATAGACTGCAGGAATCCAGCTATTCAAAATTTCAGTGCTCTCTCACAAATAGTTGTCTAGAAAAATATGTGTTGCACCTCACTCTAAAGGCTGGATAACATACTGCTCTCACCACTAGGTAGAGATTTGAAAGTGTAACCCTGTAAATGGTTGATCAGTGAGCCTAGGCTCATTGGTTAATGTTCATAGTTGTAAGCAGGCTCCCAATATGTGCAGAGAGCCATCTTAAAAACCAGCTCCCTGCATGCACCAGCTTCTGGGGAGCTGCCTGCCGCTCCGTGTGTAACTATGTAACTGCTGAAATATCTGAGATGGAAGAGGTTTCTGCTTCATTTTAAAGTTTTAGTTTGTTGATGACCCACCCAGGGAAATATGCCACCTTCAGTTATTGTGAGGACCTGGAATAAATGTAATTGTTGAACAATATTAGGAAGTATTTTCATAGAATCATAAAATCCTAGGGCTGGAAGAGACCTCAGGAGGTCATCAAGTCCAGCCCTCTTCCCAAATCAGGACAAATCCCAAATAACTCAACCAAGACTTAAAAACCTCTAGGGATGGAAATAATACCACCTCCCTAGGTCACTCATTCCAGTACTTCACCACCCTTCCAGTGGAATAGTTTTTCCTAATATCCAGCCAAGACCTCCCCCACTGTAACTTGAGACCATTGCTCCTTGTTCTGCCATCTGTCACTACTGAGAACAGCCTCTCTTCATCCTCTTTGGAACCTCCCTTCAGGAAGTTGAAGGCTGCTATCAAATCCGCCCTCACTCTTCTCTTTGCATACTAAACAAACCCAAATCACTCAGCCTCTCGTCAAAGTTGTGCTCCAGCTCCCTAAACATTTTGGTTGCCTTCCGCTGGCCCTCTCCAATGCATCCACATCCTTTCTATAGTAGGGGGCCCAGAACTGAACACAATACAGTACTCTAGATGTGGCCTCTCTTTGTTTGTGTAAAACAAATTTGGATATTGTGTTTGTTTTATATTATGGTTAATGGGAACTGACCCTTTAAGAACAGCGTGAGGCAACTAATTATAAGGTGTTTGAAATGAGTTCAAGCCTAGCATATGGGAGATTTTGCCTGTGTGTCCAGATAGCCTGAGACTCTGCTTGACTTAGCTTTGGAAAGTTCGGAACTGGGTTTAATAAACTGGTTAACCTCATTCTCAAAGGTGCTGTTAGTGCGTATTGGAAGACTGGCTGCTCAGAGCAGTACTAAGGAGCAATAAAACCTTTTACCTGTAGGTCACCAGTTTAAATCTATCCTGTTGTAGTAAGGATTAAAAGATGCTCTCATCTAATTGGTGCTTCATGGGTGTCAGCCCCCCCATCACAATCTCAGCTCCTCACTTTGCACTAATCAGTTGTCTTAGGAGAAGGACCAACATCTGCCTGAGTCATGGAAATTGAACCATCTATTACTCCTTGAGGAAGGCCTTTTTATCAGTGTAGAGGCAGGCCTCTGTGTGTGTGGGAAGCTTGCCCTGTAGCTAGATGAAGGACTTCATTTATTACGGTCATCAGACTGACACCTCTCACTGGCACTAAACTATGTAGGCACATTTAAACTGACATTTATAGGCACATGCATATTATTTTCAAATCTGCATATTGTTGTTAAGTATTTTGCATAAAATGTCACACAGTGGGTAGTGTGATACTTGGTGTCTCTGGTGCAGAGAATATGGCCACAGCCTCTGTACCTGTTTAGCCCCTAGAATAGGGCTTAAGTGGGCCATAAGTAATGAAGTATTACATAGACCTTTGGCAGACTTTCTGGATGGGGTGACTTTCAGCCTTTGAGAGCAAGGTGCAGAATTTCTGGCTGCCCCTAGAACAGGTGCACATAGGTTGGCAGAGAAGTGCTTTCTCTTCTTCTTGCTTGCTCCAGAGTAAGGATGTGTCTAAACTACATGGCTCCATTAATGGAGCCATGTAGATTAGGCTGATCGGCAAAGGGAAATGAAGCCGCGATTTAAATAATTGCGGCTTCATTTAAATTTAAATGGCAGCCACGCTGAGCCAACAAACAGCTGATCAGCTGTTTGTCGGCTCAGCGCGCTAGTCTGGACACTCCTCTGCTGACATGAAAGCCCTTTATCGACCTCCCCAGTAAACCTCATCCTACAAGGCATAACGGGGAGGTCGATAAAGGGCTTTCAGGTTGGCGCGGGAGCGTCCAGACTAGCGCGCTGAGCCGACAAACAGCTGATCAGCTGTTTGTCAGCTCAGCGCGGCAGCCATTTAAATTTAAATGAAGCCACGATTATTTAAATCGCGGCTTCATTTCCCTTTGCTGATCAGCCTAATCTACATGGCTCCATCGATGGATCCATGTAGTTTAGACACACCCAAAGTGAAGATTGAGTATGGCTCGAATGTTTGATTTTTGGATAATGTATGTGCTCATTGAGTGTTTGTAACTCTGTAAATTCAGTACCTCATTGTAGCAGTCCTCTCGTGGCCCAGGGTCACCCTTGTCCGGAGAGCCCCCTCTTTCAGGCCCTTTAAGCACTTCACATAGGCTATGTCTACACTGAACTATAGTTCGAAATAAGGGTATGTCTACACTAGCACCCTAGTTTGAACTAGGGTGGTTAATGTAGGCAGCCGGAGTTGCAAATGAAGCCCAGGATTTGAATTTCCCGGGCTTCATTTGCATCTTGCCGGGTGCCGCCAATTTTAAATGTCTGCTAGTGAGGACTCCGTACCGCACGACTACACGCGGCACAGACTAGGTAGTTCGGATTAGGCTTCCTATTCCGAATGAAATAATTAAATAATCGCGGCTTCATTTAAATTTAAATGGCTGCCGCGCTGAGCCGACAAACAGCTGATCAGCTGTTTGTTGGCTCAGCGCGCTAGTCTGGACGCTCCCGCGCTGACCTGAAAGCCCTTTATCAACCTCCCCGTTATGCCTCGTAGGATGGGGTTTACCGGGGAGGTCGATAAAGGGCTTTCATGTCGACAGGGGAGCGTCCAGACTGCCCCGATCTGCTGACAAACAGCTGATCGGCAGAGCGGGGCAGCCATTTAAATTTATATGAAGCCGCGATTATTTAAATTGCAGCTTCATTTCTCTTAGCTGAACAAACAAATCTACATGGCTCCGTCGACGGAGCCATGTAGTCTAGACGTACCCTGCATGCTTAAAGATCGTAGCTTAGCTACATGGCTCTGGTAATGATCTCTATCTTTTCTTCCAGGGAAGGCAGAAGTGATGGGAAGTGAAAGGACAATTGGGAAAAGGATTGGGGCCATTTTGGTGCATTCTGTTAAGTGGGAAAGGCATACTACTAGGACTTTTAGGTATGGCAAGAAGGTTTTGGGCCACAAATTGGCTCCAAACTGGGACATGCTATTGTTTATTTAGGAAGAATGCTATATTGCTTCTCTTTTCTCCTAATTCAAGCACTAAGATATATCAGTTGACAAAAGCGATCTCAGCTCACTTTTTTTTCTGTTTACAACATTAGTAAAGTTTTAAAAATATAACATTGTTGCTACTTTTTTTACAGAGGTGTTTTGATATAATGTTTTGTGGCCAGAGGTTCCTGTCCATGAGACTTCATCTCTTCTACATCTTGAGTGTAAAATATTTATCTTAAACCTGTTTTAAAAAAACCTGCATGTTTTAACTTTTATGGCACACAAAATAGTTTTTGTCTGTCTTTTCGGTGTCACCTGGCTCCCAGTGTCACTGTCAGTAATGGTGACAAATTTAGACATTTTCCTTTAGAAAGAACCAGTTTAGAAGAACCATAGAAGCTTTGGGCCTATGTTACATGATGCCCCTAATTTTTTTCTGTGCCTCTTTATCCTTAGCTTTACTTTAGGTTTTAATACATGAATGTTTAAACCACAGATTTCAGCATGATTACAAGGAGCATTAAATCAAAACTTTGAAGTTAGCAGTTCTACATCCTGCATGCACAATTAAACATAGCTGAGTGAGAGCCTCCCATTAATTCTCCTATTTTATTAGGCAACATCTCAGTTTTTTGATGCCTAATTTAGACTTGCTTGAAAACATTGAGTAACTTCCTTTCCTAGGCTTAGAAACTTTGGTAAGCTATTATTTTTCAAAGGTTTAGATTAGGAACAGATGGCCTATGTGGGCTCATGCAGTTTTTAGTTTATAGGGGACACATTTTGAAACAAAGTGGAGCTATGGACAGCATGTTAGTGAGCAGTGTAGGATGTTTTTGGAGAACCAGTTCTGTTTTACAATACTTATTGTGTCTCCGTTCAGCACTGTGGAATTTTTAGAAATCTCTTATAACATTCCCTTATAAAAATACGGAATGGTTCTGTATGCCAGAATTTCTGTCTACTTTAGAAAATATAAGGGCCTGATTTTTCTTGCACTTTCTTCAAGTGTAAATTTGGAACGAGTTCACTGAAGACAATGGAGTTACACTGGGGTAAGTTGGAGGAGAACTGGACCTACAGTTTAAAATGTGTTGGCAATCTCCTGGGCATTTTTGAGTTGCCCTCTTATTTTGCCACTTGAATCTGAAAAAATCTTGAGTTGGATTTACAGAAGCCCTGCAGGAGAGGGACTGAGGGAAGAGAGCAAATTCAGAAATAACACTTTGTGAATACATTCTAAATGTGGAATGGGCATTAGGGATGTAAGTGACTAGTCCACTACACGATAAGCTTAAGCATAAGGGCAAAGCACAGGAGCAGGGATCTAAGCAGTCCCGCTGTGGGCAGCTCTTGTACATTTCAAAGAGAGAGGTGCAGTGGGATAGCAAGCACCCCCCTCTTTGACTAATCAAGTAATCAATGGAAATTCCATCGACTACTCACATAGTTGATTAATCAAAATTTATCATCCCTAGTGGGCAACAGGGAAGGACAGTGATTGGCCTAGTGCTATTACATCAGGCAGTAGGTGGATCCCCAACAAGTATCAGATGTGCTGAAACATAAGAGACAACAGGTTGTTGACTGAAAGGAGCAGGGTTATTTTTTGATGAAGTAAATCTTCAAGTCATGTGGTATTTCCAGATCCATTGAATTTTTGCAGCTTGAAGTAGCCTCTTAATATCCAGTTAAAATAAATTTGTCAAAAACTGAATTAATAATGTTTTTTTCAACAGGTAAGTCAAATCCTTTAGTAAAATGAGCTATTACTCTTGTACTGATCTTCCTGTGTAGTCCACCATGTAGAACAGACTTTGTAAAGATACAGCATACATCTTATCTACGATGAATATTCATAATGTTAGAGTTAGAAGCCAAGAAAAGTCCAGGCCCATATAATCAATAATACTAGTTCCTATTAAGCAAAATCGGTGTGAGCGTGGCCTGGCAGACAAGACACTGAATGGAGACTCAGAAGCATGGGGTTCTAGTTCTCACTATGCTATTAGCCTGTACAGTAGTGGTCACCAATCAGTCGATCAGGATCTACTAGTAGATCTTGGAGCCTCTGACAGGTAATCCTGACTGGTTTGGCCAAGAGGCTACCAAGTGCCACCACTTCAGCTGCCCTCTCTCCCTGCCACTGCGCAACTCCTGCCCTTTGCCTTAAAGCTGTCTTTCCCCAACCCCAGGAGCCTCCTGCTTGCTGGGAAGGGCAGGGAGAGGAGGGTGCTGATGTCAAGGTGCCCCCTCTCCTACCGTATAGCCTATCTCCACAGAGCAGGGCGGGGGGCACAACAGGACTTGGGATGGAGTTTGCTGGTTGCTTTAGGGAGTGGTGCAGGGCCAGGGCAGGGATGAACCTGCCTTAGCTCCACTGCACCACCACCCAGGAACCACCTGAGGTAAGTAGTGCCCAGCTAGTGCCCACATCCCAAACCCCTGCCCCAGTCACAAACCCCCGTCCTGCACCCCAAGCCCGTGCCTCAGCCTCGAGCACCTCTGCATCCAAACTCCCTCCCAGAGCCTGCACCTAGAACCTCTGGCACCCCAACTACCTGCCCCAAGCTCAGCTCAAAGCCCCTCTCATACTCCAAATCCCTTAATCCAAGACCAGAGCCTGCTCCCCAACCCGCCGTCTCTGCCTGGTGAAGAGAGGGAGGATGGGGGAGGGAGGGAGGACAGAGTGAACAGGGGTGGCCTCAGAGAAGGTGCCTCAGAGAAGGGCCTCAGAGAAGGTGCACGAAGGAGGTGGGGCAAGGGTATTTATATATGAGGTAGATCCTGGATTGCACTTAAATTCAAAAAGCGATCTCGTGCTTAAAAAGGTTGGAGACCCCGGCTGTAGAGTAACCTTGTCCATGGCATGTCCCATCTTTGTCTCAGTTTCCTCATTTCTAAAAAGGCGATAGTAGCAAAGAACATTGAGATCTGTGAATGGGAAACACTAAGACCTAGATATTCACTTCCTTTTCTACAGCAGAGAATTACAATTTGGGTGAGGGAGGCAAATTTATATTTGTCTCAATATTATTTACTTTTAACCTAGTTTTGTGCCCATCTTTTTGTTCTTCAATATTTTATGATTATGGCTAGTGGTGTAAAATCCCATTTAATCAGTTAGCCAGTTAAACATCACATTTAACCGGTTAACAGCTTAAACGAGGGCAGCTGGGTGGAGGGCGGCTCCAGCCCGGCTGAGTCATAATCACTGACATCCCCAGTTATTGCTGGAAGTAACAAAGTACTGCAGGAAAAAAGCAGTTCCTTGTTTTAAGCACGGATGGGATGAAGCCTATAAAACTTCAGTTGACTTAATCATAAAGCAGAACAAAAGGGGGAGAGGGAGGGAGCCCTCTTTTTAGTTGCTACTGTCATAAAAATCAGGTAATTGATACATTTTGATATTTTTTTTTCCCATTCTGCTCCTGTCTTGTACACCACTATGATAGTATACAGGGGCTGTTAGTTCCAGGAAAGAATTCCCCTACATCCTTTCAGTGGTCTCCCCCCAACACTCCTTAATGCCAGAATAGGTTAATGGGGGTTGGAGTGGGAGGATTGTAAGAATTATGCAGGAGATTATGAGCTACGATGGACTGAAGAGCAACACATAGGCAACCTTTGGAAGGCCACCATATGTTTTAATTTATGTTGGAACCCCCATGTCTATTGACTTTGCTTAAGAGTCTTTGGTGAGGGACCTTGTTAAAGGCTTTCTGGCAGTCCAAATACACTACATTGACTGCTTTGTCCTTCTCTACAAGTTTGTTCACACTCTTAAACAATGTGCCAGCTTCTGAAGTTAGGCTTCATGAGTTCCAGGATCACCTTGGGAGCCTTTTAAAAAAATCTATAACAACTATTCTGATAATGGACTAATGATAATAATGAATAATAACATAACTAAACACAAATTGTACCAATGCCATAGAAAAATTGGCTATCCAGTTAAGATTATGAATAGTAGTAAATTTTCATGCATTTTAAAAAGTATTTTTTGTAAAATCAAAAGGGTATACTATACATATTGCTTGCTCAGTTCCTTATTAGGGCACAGATCACTGTAGTACTATACCCAGTACTTCGGCAACACAGAAGCTAGTGTGTTATGCAGAGAATTGAGTGTTTCTAACTGTGTGCCCCTGGCAAATGTCCTTCATCCTGGAGGCAAGTTCAGAAAGGATGGATATGAACAGCTGTGCTGCCCCCCCTGGACTTTTACCCCCCTCCGTGAAGTAAGGAAGAAAGGAATGAGGGAATCTAGTTTGTATTACAGTTGTATTTTATAATTCTGATGTCAGTGGCAGGAGCATTGCGTGGCGGGGGCTTGCCCCACCCTACCATATATATTTAAATAATTTCTTCTCTGTAAAGGGTAACATCAAATCAACTTGTCTTTTTCTTTTGTGGCTACCACAATGACACACTTTGCATTCCATGCAGTGTATCAAAACATGGTGGTTGATGATGATGGAGGACAGAGCTTTTTTTCTTAAATATTTCTGAAATTAGACGGGCAAATTCTATGTGCAGTAATTTCATTAGACTTCAGTGGGATGACACAAATGTGGCTGGGCAGAATTTGGCTCAGATACTTAAAAGTTTGATTAGAGTGTTTCATGGTTGGGGCGGGGAGAGGGAAGGAATTAGAAGTAACAGCTTAGTGAACCCAAAGGATCTTTGTACTGAGACATCCACCTTCTCTCATTGGTCTAGGTAATCCACCTGTCCTAGAGCCAGTAGCTAGGTCAAGGGAAGAATTCTTCAGTCAGCCTAGCATTGTGTGCACCAGGGGTTAGATTGGCTTACTGTGCCACTCAGGTGTGGATTTTTCACACCCTTCAGAGCTTATGTTTTTAGTGTAGACTCGGCCTGAGTGTTCTAAAAAATCTCATGGGAAATTGAGCAATATTCAGGCACATAACCTGTGCATGCCAAAACTATGGTGAAGTATACATAAGGTGCTCCAGGCAGAATCACTAATCGACTGTTGCAAATGAGCTTCCGTGCAATAAAAGGAGAACGCTGGGTCTTAACATGACTGATTTTTGTGTTTGTGGCTCTCTGAGGTTATTCTGGGAAAGAGGATTTTAATTGCAATTGCACTTAGCATAACATTTTTTAAAACTTACTTTTTACATTTTCGATTCAAGCACGAGAGATATTTACCAAATCCCTGGCCTGAAATGATAAGAATTATGGTTGTAAAGCAGGCCAGGTTTTGAAACAAAAATAACAATGCCCAAACCCAAAGATAGATACAACAGTTTCCTGGAAATACTACCAATAAGACTTGGTAACATTCTTCAACATACTGACTTACTTAAGTTTTAAAATGTTTTTTTCATTGTTACAGGAACTTGTATAGTTTCTCTCAGTTGCCATATGAAAATTTTCGACAAAGTTTTGATGAGCTTTATCAACTTCAGAATGAGCTTTCCCTCTCCTCCCCTTACTTACTTTCTAATCCAATTTAGTCAGATAGTTACTTCAGATTCCTCAGAGGGACTGCAGTTTGTTCATTCTCCCACAGTGCTGAGATTTCCCTCCAGCCCAGCTGGCAGGAGTTTTTAGAAATAACAAGATCTCAGGGGGAAGGAGCTAAAGACTGAATGGGGTCTTTTGTCCAGTTCTCTATGAAGCCAGATTAATTATGCATTGCAGAACACAGTTTAAAGCTCTGAATTAGGTCCTCATTGCAATGAAAGGAGAGTTTAGGCTTGAAACTGAAAGAATTCCCATTTCCATCAGAGGGACAGACTTATAATGACTGAAAGCAGGAAGAATTTTTGAAAATTGCAATTAAACAGTATTTTGTATTTACCACTCAGTAGCAGTTGTCTTTAGCATTTACAAAAGTGATTCTTTGACATTTTTTCACATGATCACTCCATAGGTGGCTGGACTTCGAGGATTTTCAAGTCTTTTCTGTGTTACTAGGCTACTTTTGAAAGTACTTGTGCTTTGATGAATGAGAAAGTACAGGGATTTATTTTTTTGGCCAGCGCTTACCTGAATAGATGTCTTTAAAGCTTCACCCATACAATTAGTGATCAGGCTGATGATGCTAATGGTACAGGAGAAAAATAAATGGTTTCTTCCTTTATTACAGGAGCTTTTCTAAAGCTGACTGTCCCAGTGTGATATGTGATAACATTTTTTTTTTCATTTCTTAATGCATTTTAATTCCAGCTCACACAGATTAGTTCATAAGTTGGCAGTGTTATACAGCTGTCAAATCAAAAGCTGTTCTAAGACACTTTTATTTGTATGGGCATTTTCCATTGGGGGTAAGTAGGAGGAGAATTTTGAGTGACGGGAAGGAGTGGGCTAGGGGGAAAGATAAATATGCAATATTCTACTTTGGAAATTGTCAGTCTCAGATGTTAATAGGGTGGAATGAGATCAACTTAAGCTTAACATATTCCTTATCAGTCTCTTGCAATGTTGTGATTGAATAATGATATGTAAAAATAACGACTTTCTTGCTCAATTAATTAATTAAAAAAATATAAACTATAAACATTTCAAGAAGTGAATTAATGCATATTTGGGGGGATGCAAATCCTTTTGGATTGTTCCCAAAACCTCTCTGAAATAGGAGAAAATATTTATACAATCACTCTGGAAATCTCCATGATAGCAGCACATCTTATCCAGTGTTATAGTTATTTGATATGAACATTCTGCAGGAGAAGAATTCTCTGCATAGCAGATGTACATATTAAATCACATCACTCTATTGGTGGTAGACATAAGAATAATCAGTTACCAGCAATCTGTCTAGCTGTCTGCTATGCTGTGAAAAAAAAGAATTCATTATTTTTGTCAACCTAGCAACCTGGACACAACTGGAATAACTCTTGTAACAGATCCGAAGTCAATATGGCTGTGCAGGCTAAAAGTAGTCAGTCTCTTTCTTCTCTGAGAATGACAGGAAATAGTGACCTTTGATCTGTTTTCCATCTAGAGGTATAGCATCACCAGAAACATGTGGATTAGAGCATTAGTTCACTTAGTTTGTGGGCACCCTAAATTAGAGATTATGGTGCAGATTGTCTTCTCCAACTCTCGCCTTTGTTCATTGCAGGAGATGCATAGTGGTGGAATCTGGCAATTATTAGAGAATTTGCCAGGGACAGGTAAACTTTTTGTCATAAAGGGATGTAGCTGAGTCCTTTGTCAACTGAAAAGAGTGGGTGCAGGAGATGAGGCTATGGGGACAGGGATCAGTCTCCCTGTACTATATCACTTCTCAGCTAGGGATGTGAATGACTAGTCGACTATTTGATAAGCAGATGCTTATCGGATAGTCGACTATTCGCTCCCCCCTTGCTTCCTCTAAGAGGGTATGTCTACACTACCACCCTAGTTCGAACTAGGGTGGTTAATGTAGTCATTCGAAGTTGCAAATGAAGCCCAGGATTTAAATATCCCAGACTTCATTTGCATCTTGCCGGGCGTTGCCATTTTTAAATCCCCGTTAGTGTGGACTCCGTGCCCGCGGCTACACACGGCACGGAGTAGGTAGTTCAAATTAGGCTTTCTAATTTGAACTACCATTACACCTCGTTCCATGAGGAGTAACGTTAGTTCGAATTAGAAAACCTAATTCAAACTACCTACTCCGTGCTATGTGTAGCCGCGGGCACGGAGTCCGCACTAACGGGGATTTAAAAATGGCGGCGCCCGGCAAGACTCAAATGAAGCCCGGGATATTTAAATCCCGGGCTTCATTTGCAACTTTGAATGACTACATTAACCACCCTAGTTCGAACTAGGGTGGTAGTGTAGACATACCCAAAGAAAGGGACAGAATGGGGGGAGAGGGGACAGGGTGCTTCAAAGTGGCAGTGCCGTGTGGAGCCCTGGGCCAGACCCTGAGCTCCACGAGGCACTGCTGCTTTGAAATGCTTCAGGGAGACTGACACCAGGCTTCCCACAGTGTTTCAAAGCAGCAGCACCACATGGAGCCTGGGGTCAGCTGGGGGCCACAGGCTCCATGTGGTGCTTCCACTTTGAAATGCCACGGGGAGCATGGGGCCAACGCATTCGCCTTTGAAGTGTAGCAACAGGCCTGGGGCTGATGCTACACTTGAAAGGCAAAGGCGTCCTTAGCGACTGATCAAATAGTCGATGCAAATTGCATCAACTATTCGATTAGCACATTAATCTAAATTTAACATCCCTATAATTGCAACCCACGTATTGTACAACAGAGAACACAGCAAAGTAACGTACATCAAAGCTGTTTCTAAGCTACCCTAAGATATTTGGGTCTGGTCCTACCAACTTCAGTTATAGCCTTTAAGGACAGGGTGAAAAAGTCTTGTTTCCCCCAGGTCCAGGAATCACACCAGTACGTGTGGCCAGTATGTAATACCACCCTGTGAAAATATCCTTGCACATCATGTTCCTCTCAATGTTCAATAAAAGCAATTCCCCCCCCCCCCCCAATAGTTACAAGAAAGAAGTTAGGATCAATGTTCCCGCTAAACTTTTCCATGCATGTGTGGAACACATTTTTCATGAGGCGTGTGAGAATGTGCACCACGAATAGAAACTCAAAAATCTAGCAGTGGACGCTCTGCTGATCAGCTGGCCAGCATTTAAATCTCTCTTAAGTGGCCACACACAAGCACTCAGCTTACAAAGATGGCAACAAATGCCTTTTGGGGGCCTAATGTGCTATTGGTAGCTCAAGTTAATTTTTGGAGTAACATCACTTAGAAGTATCTGTGAGAGTAGCTCAAAGGCAGGGGAAAGATATTATACATTGGGCCTAAATTTCAAAGTAATAGAACTAAAACTTGAAAAGGGATATTAGAGGTGTGCCTTGTCTACCACAGCCAAGATTTTTTTAAAAAATCCGGAAACCTAAAATTAGACTCCTCAATCCATTGGGAGAATTTGGAAAAATGCAGAGAACCCTGTCGACTTCAGGGAGCCACTGGATGCTCAGCACTTCTAATTAGGCAGATGCCTGTAAGTGGATTAAGAAGTCTCACTGATGCCAATCTGTTCTAGTTCTTTTGCATTTTAGGTGGAATATTGCGTTTGGTGTTAATGCCACACATGCCATTTTGCATTGCACGCTCCCCTTCCGACCTTACTATTGTCAAAATCCTTTACTGGACACTAAAGTCTAATTTAATAACATCCTAAGCACCATCTACATGTGTCTTTAAGAATTCAGATATTACAGCTAGAAATTCTGAGATCAGTTTTGTCACTGCACTGCACTTCAATGATGAGAAATGCATACACATCTCTCTTTCTAGAGAGAGAGAAGGAGAAGGCAAGGGAAAGGGGTTTTTGTTTTTAAAGAAAGAAGGGTCAATTACTTTGGAAAACTAAAACCATTCATCAATTAGAATAATTATTTTCTTCCTCTTCAATGATTAGAGAATTCTTCAAGTAAATGTAAATACTAACTGCAAGAAGCTAATGGATAGTTATTATACTTATTATAAAGTCAATAATAAGATGAGCAAGATAGATGATATGATACTTTTTTGTTTTGCCAACAGGTACGTTATAATACAGAGAATTTTAGACACAGCAAGTCAGTTCTTCAAGTGCAATTATTCTACAGTCAGCCAGTAGATGACATAATAGTAGGATGTTAGGTCTCTACTACAATCATTTCTACATCATCTCAGTTATATTTCTTAACGCTGTGCTCATCTAGGATACGGGGGAGAATGAATATTTGACTAATTCTTTAGTGGGCCTTGATACATAACAATTGCAAATAAATATGTATTTTTCAAAGTGGAAGAAAAAGACATTCTCATGTGGAGGAACTTTCTTCTTCCTGCTTGGCCACAGAAACTACAGGGAATTGCAGCTTCACTGGACAGGGTCTTACAATTTCTCTACAGCCCGCCTAGAACTCAGAAACCTTCCTGTGCTTTATTTGGTGACTAGTCCCTCAGAGGACTCAGCAACAGAAGAAATAAAAAGCTTTCCATGGCGACCATAATCTTCCTGTGAGGTATTGTTTCATTCTCTTCCCCTTGCCAGCTTCCACCTTGTGTAAGTCCAATTTAGTGCCCTCCAGCTAGCTCTAATGGAGGACAGACTCTTAGAATTCAATTACCGAATATCCTAATAGATTGTGCAGTCTCTCAGCCTGCCAGTACCAAGTTGCTCTTTATGGAATATTTTATAAGGTTTTATCCAATTTAGTTTAAAAAAAAATGTTTGAACTAGGGATTCCTTTATGTTTGGCTATTCCATAGCCCAGTATATCTGGTGGGAAGTTTTTTCTGATGTTGAGCATCAATTTTCCGTAGATGCTATCCTAGTTGATTCCTCTCTGCACTGCAAATATTACCAACCTATTATCATATTTCACCCTCGAAAGTTCTTAGTCAAAGTGATATAGAATCATAGAATATTAGAATTGAAAGAGACCTTGAGAGGTCATCAAGTCAGTCTCCTGTCCTCACGACAGTAGCAAGCACCATCTAGATCGTCCATGACAGATGTCTGTTTAACCTGCTCTTAAATATCTCCAGTGATGTAGATTCTACAACTTCCCTTGGCAACTTTTTCTAGAGCTTAACCACCCTGACAGTTAGGAAATGTTTCATAATGTCCAACCTATACCTCCCTTGCTGCAATTTAAGCCCATTGCTTCTTGTCCTATCATCAGAGTTTAAGGAGAATAATTTTTCTCCTTCTTCCTTGTAACACCCTTTTACACGGTGCTATTCATGTCCCCTCTCAGTCTTCTCTTTTTCCAAACTAAACAAACCCAATTATTTCAGTCTTTCCTCATAGGCCATGTTTTCTAGACTTTTAATCATTTTTATTGCTCTTTTCTGGACCTTTTCCAATTTCTACACATTTTTCCTGGAATCCAGGACTGGACACAATACTTCAATTGTGGTCTAATCAGTGCAGACTATAGTGGAAGAATTACATCTTGTGTCCTGCTCACAACACTCCTGCTAATGCATCTCAGAAATGATGGGGTTTTTTTTAATTGCAACAGTGTTACACGGTTGACTCATACTCAGCTTGTGGTCCACTATGACCCCTAGATGCCTTTCTACTATTGTCCTTCTGAGACGGTCACATCTCATTTTGTACATGTGAAACTGATTGTTCCTGCCTAAGTGCAGTATTTTGCTTTTGTCCTTTTTGAACTTCATCCTGTTTATCTCAGATCATTTCTCTAGTTTGTTCAGATCATTTTGAATTATGACCCTATCCTCCAAAGCATTGGCTATCCTTCCCAGCTTGATATCATCCACATACTTTATAAGTGTACTCTCTATGCCATTATCTAAATCACTGATGAAGATATTGAACAGAACTGGTCCCCAAACTGATATATATACACACATAAACATACATCTTTTATCATAAGTTGTTTCCACCAGCTCCCGGGCTTCTTCAGTTCTCTCCAGCTATTCTGGCAATGTGGTGCCCAGAGCTGAATACAACATTCAATGTGCAGGCATACTAGATTTGTACCCAAGTACTCTGCATTGTGTAAGGAGCTCTGTGTGTGATCAACTGATTGCACTGCTCTTCATTACAGCCATGTCACATTGCAAATACATGTCTGATTTACCATCACACTCTTATGTCTCCATCATTACTGTTCTCCAAGCTTTCCCCTCTCATTGAGGATATGCACTGGATTGTTTTCCTGTCCCAGATTTTTTCATGGTGATTATTATTTTACTGTGTTTTTACCTGTCCTTTTAATTTTTGTGGGTCCCTTTGTGGTTTCATTTAACAGTGCTTGAGAACTGCATTCATATAATTTTTGCTCCTTCTTCTAGCTCACTTATGAAAGTATTAAATAAACACTGGTTCCTATGATGCCTGACTGGGTATTAGCCCGCCAAGCTGAACCTTTTAGCTAGTTTTTAGTCTGGAAAAGAAGTTCAAATAATTCCTTCCAGTGTACATTAGCTTACAATTGCCAACACGGGACAGTCTCCATAGAGTACTACTCTGCAATGAACAGTAAGGGCTCATAATAGTGTGTGACATGCCTTTCTTAATTAGAGCTCCTACTAGAATGTGCTCTACTGTCAGAGCCATGGCACCAGCTGCTTCTTTCTTCATCTGGGAGATGAAATGATAACATGCTGAAAAGTACTCTAATTAAGATCTGTAGTACACTATCCAATGGCCTGCATTGTTGTGCATGTCATTCGGTGGCTTTACAGTTTATGGATACTCAGTGATGTATTCAGGAACAGACACCAGTAAGGAGTAGCCAGCAGCTTCCGAGGCATTGGGTGTAGCTCCCTCACCAAAGCAGACAGAGGACTACTCCTCTGTGGCCCTGTCTATTATCTTTTCCAATATTCTGTATTGTTGTTACTACCTGTTCAGCTTCATTGGTGTGTGTTAATAGAGGGAGGTCTGCAATGGCCACTGGTGTTTTTACCATCATGTTGTCTCCCTCCTTGAAGTAGATCTAAACAATATTTATGGTTAAAATGGTGGTGGCCGGGGGTGTATCTTGTCCAGCATAGCCATTGATGCTAGCCATGGTGGGAATTTTGGGGAGAAAAGAGAAGTGTATACAAAACTTAAAACAGCCCTTTTATTTCCACCAGCCATAAGCCTGTTTTGATCACGTGTCCTCCCTACAGATCATTAAAATAGTTTGAATGCTAAAGGGAGCAATTTTAGCAACTGGTTAGATGGTTGTTTCAAGACCTTTCATCAGGCAACACATGTACTTCTCCACTTTTGATCACAAGATAATTAGATCATTGAAGAAGGCAATAAATACCAGCTGCAAATTTCTTCATATTGAATTGCAATTTCCTGGGTGTTTGTCAACCCCTGGCTCATCATCCTAAACTGTGAAGAGGATGTATATTCATTGCAGGTGGAGCTCATGTTCATGATTTTTTCCTGAGTAGATAAGTGCCTCAGATGCCATAATAATGGAATCACTAGTAAGCAGGGGAGCGGGTGGAAGGACATGGAACAAGCTTCCTAGAGGGCATAAAGTTCCCTATTCAATTAAAAATAATAAATCCACGTGTTCTTTCTCACATTGCTAATCATGTGTCCTTGTCCTTGTGAATAGGATTTTCACACTGTGAATGCAATCTGACAAATCAGAAAAAAATGCCCGAAACATATGATTCATTAGGCATGGTTCTTCAAATTATAGATGGACTGCTTTGTCCTATTTATTATTTAGTTGACATCTTATTTGTGAACGTTTCCAATATTACAATTTTTCAATGAAGGAAACAATATTTCTAAAATTAAACATAAATATTCCAAACAATGAGTTTCCACCACTCACTATTTCATAGGACCTTTTGTAATTAACGTTATTACTGAAGCAAAAATCTTTCTTATGCTGTTTCTCTCTAGTGGATGGAAATCATGTGTGATTGATTTCAAAGGGTCTGATGCAAGTCACTAGAAAGACTCCTATTTCTAGATACTCAGCGGTAATTAAGCACCTAATGTCCATTGAAAGCAGGGCCATATTGACTTCACTGCACTTGGAATCAGGCCCTAAAGCAGCAACATGCAGCTCACAGCCTACATCTACGCTGCATGATTATTTTAGAATAAGCTATTCCGGAAGAAATACTCCAAAATAGCTTATTTCGAAATATCACGTCTGCGCACCAAATGCCCACAGAAATAGCATTGAACTATTTTGAAATAGAGCGTCCACGCTTATTGGATGCTGAATTGCATTTAAGGCCATCCGGAAGCACATCAGGCAGGGCATCAGGACAGCACTCACTTCCCATGGCTGCTGCCTGAGACAATCAAAGGCTTGTGCTTAAAGGGATCCCCCTGTATAGCGGTGTCTCAGGCTCTTTTCTTTTGCCTACCTCCTTGAGGGACAGCAATCCCATTCTTTTGCCTGCTGTGGTTGCCCTTGCGGACACCTCAGCACTCCAGCTATGGAGACAGAGCTGCCTCTGAGCAGTCGATGGCTATTGCAGCTTGTACTGCACCTCATGCAGCAGTTTCTGCAGGCTGCAGCCCAGGCCCTGCAGGAACCCAACCCCCAGCTCATCTTGGAGCACCTTATCAGCTCTCTGCAGGCATGGATCATGCTGCTGAATTCCTTCTGCCATCCCCTGCACACTGTGCACTGCCACTTCTGGCATATAGACACCAGTTTTGACTGGTGGGACTGGATTGTTGTGGAGCAGTGGGATGACCAGCAGTGGCTCCAGAATTTCTGGATGAGGAAGGAGACCTTTCTGGAGCTCTGTGAGAGGCTCGCCTCTGCCCTTAGGCAATGGTACAGTCATATGAGACCCAATTACTTTGGCCCCAAATTAAAAAAAGCAAAGAGTTTATCCCCCTTCAGAAGTGGGTTGCTATCACCCTGTGGAAGCTCGTCATACCGGACAGCTACCAATCTGTCAGGAACCAGTTCGATGTGGGGGACTTGTCCGTTGGGGCTCTGGTCATGCAGGTATGGCACTCACGAGCTATTGTCCCAGGAGGATGGTGGACTGCTCGAATGGGGTTCCCTAGGGAAAGGGGAAGTTGTTGGTGGAATCCCCCTCCTTGGGAGATTTTCCAGTGCCATCCTCACAAAGCCCTGCCAGGGGATAGGGCATGTGGGGGGATGCTCCTACTGTGGGGCGGAAGGGGGAGCTCGGGGACCTCCCAAGGGCTCTGTCAACCCTGCGATTCTCTGTTTGTTTGTCTTCTTCTGCAGATGGTGAGGGCCATCAACACCATCCTGCTGCACAGGGTCATCAACCTTGGTGACATGGACATCATTGTTGCCGGCTTTGCTGACATGGGCTTCTCCAACAGCAGGGGGCTGTTGATGGCACCCATATCCCCATCTGGGCCCCCGACCACCAGGCATCTGTCTACATCAACTGGAAGGGATACTTTTTGATGGTCCTGCAGGCTATTACAGACCGTTGTGGCCAGTTCACAGACATCTACGTTGGGTGGTTGAGGAAAGTGCATGATATCCACATCTTCCTTGACTCCAGCATGTTCCAGAAGCTATACGCCGGCACTTTTTTCCTAGACTGCACCATCCGGGTTGGGGATGTGGACATGCTGCTCTGAATTGTGGGGGATTTGGCCTGCCTTCTGTTGCCCTGGCTAATGAAGCCCTACATCATCCACCTTGACCACTTCAAGGAATGCTACAATGCCAGGCTCAGCAGGGCCCGCATGGTCGTGGAGGGCGCCTTTGGGTGTCTGAAGCTGAGGTTCCATTGCCTCCTCACCTGGCTCAATGTCAGGGAGCAGAACATCCAACAAGTGGTGGCAGCATCCTTAACAATATTTGTGAGGGGAAGGGGGAAGTGTTCCTCCCTGGGTCAGGGGCAGAGGCTGACTAGCTCAGCAGGGCCTGTGAGCAGCCACACACAGCTGCCATCCAGCAGGCCTGTCAAGGGGCTGGGCACATCTGGGAGGCCCTGAGGGAGAGTATCTCAGAAGGACCCAATTGACACTCCCCATGGCCTCCACATTAGGGGCCTGTGCATTGCCCCTCTGTGTCTTTCCTCCCATACCCCTCCCTTTCCCACCTCCCCTGCAGAGACAATAAACCACACTTTTTGTTTTGGAAAAAAATAATCTCTTTGCTTTTTTTCTTTGGGGGTCAATCTTTCCTGTATCGGTCATGTTCTCTAGACCTTTAATAGTTTTTGTTGTTCTCCTCTGGAATTTCTCCAAGTGATCTACGTCTTTCCTGAAGTGTGGCATCCAGAACTGGACATGCTACTCCAGATTAGGCTTTATCAGCATGCAGTAGAGTGGAAAAATTACTTCTCGTGTCTTGCTTACAACACTCCTGCTAATACATTCCAGAATGTTTCCTATTTTTGCAAGAGTATTACACTGTTGACTCATGTTTAGCCTATGATCTACTATGGTAGAACCTAAGAGTTTACAAACACCAGCATTACAAACTGACCACACAGTCATTCAGAACTGGAAATATACAGTTAGGTAGTATCAGAGACAAAAATAATACTAAAAAAGGCAACACCTCCCACACGCCAATAATGTGTTAAAATTAAACTACTAAAACATAAATAAAGGAAAACCAGCATTTTTTTTTGCTGCATAGTAATATTTGAAAACTGTATTAAGTCATTGTTTAGCAGTAAACTTTATAGCTCGGAACAAAACATTATGGTTATTTGAAAACATTTTAGCGTTATGAACAACCTCCATTCCTGAGGTGTTCCTAACTCTGAGGTTCTACTATATGGCCCTTAAATTATTTTCAAAGCATTCCTTCCTAAGCTGTCATTTCTCATTTTGTATGTGTGCAACTGATACTTCTGAGGGAATTCAGTGCCAAAAATTTAAAATTTTTTGGCCCAGAAATTTTTCTGCACATATTTTAAAATTCTGCAAATATTATTTGTCAATAAATAGATATGGAGGCATGGCAGCGGGGAGCACAGGAAACTGGCTGCATGGAACCAGAAGATCGCCTGGAAGTCCTTCTCCATCCTGGACACAAACTCAGTGGTGAATCTGTACCTGAGCCTGACACAATGTAAGGGTTGGGTCAGCCTCAGAAACTGGGACCCCACCCTTCTGTGTCAGGCTCAGCCATGAAAGATCCAAATGTGGAGGGATCCAGGTGTGAGGTAAGAAAATTCTGTCTAGGACAATCTGGGTATAGGTAGCTCAGATTTGGATCTGGATACATAGGAGCTTGTTGAAGTGGGGGGTTATTGTTGTAGGGGCAATGGGACTCTGCAGGGGAGTCCAGGTAAAGGTGATTGGAATTCAGCAGGAGAGGCTATGTAGGGAGTTCTGAGTGTGGGGATCTGGGTGCTGGAAGAGTGGGGTTTAGTGGGGTAGGGGTCATGCTGCAGGGTGGTTCAGGTGAGTAGGTGTGGGATTTTGAGTGCATGGTTGGAGATATGGATGTAAGGGGATGGGACTCAATGTGGCCCAGGTGCAGGGGATGGGGCTTAGTGGGGAGGGCCGGTGCAGGGAAGGGTTTCAGTTGCAGGGGATAAGGCTCAATTGGATAGGAATTTGGGTGCAGGAAGTATTGTGTGTATGTGAGGTTCTAGATGCACAGGGGTTGGGCAAACAGGGAAGCTGCTCATTGTATAATAACCCCTTATCCCAGGCTGAAGAGCAATGGAAGCAGGAAGCAAGGAAGGGAGGGTATGTCTACAATACAGCGCTAATTCGAGCTAACTTAGTTCTAATCAGTTAATTCGAACTAAGCTAATTCGAACTAACGCATCTAGAACTAAAAACTAGTTTGAATTAGCGTTTTGCTAATTTGAACTAGCATGTCCACATGAAGTGGACCCTGAACCGGGGTTAAGGATGGCCGGAAGCAGTGCCGGCAGGGCATCAGATGAGGACTTAGAGCGTGGAGCTGCTGTCTCAGGCTAGCTGAAGGCTGTGCTTAAAGGGACCCGACCCCCACCCCGGACAGACAGTTCTCAGGGGTGCCCCGCTTGCAAAGCAGTCCTGGCTTGGATTGCCCTGAGTGCCCACACTGGGCACATCACAGCACTCGGCCATCAGCCCGGCTGCACTTGCTGCAAGCTGCCATCTGGGGAGTGGGGGTAATTGGGGGGCTGCAGGAGAGCTTCCACCCCCAGAAGCCCTCAGAGCCAGCCCAGTCCTCCCCATCGGGAGCTCGTACCCCATTCCTCCCTCACCTCCTTCCACTTACCCATCCCTAGCCCCCCTTCCTGATGTACAAAATAAAGGACATGTGTGTTCAAAAATAGAATCTCTCTTTATTGAACAAAACTCGGGGAGACTGGGAAAAGGAGGTGGGAGAGGGGAAGAGAGAGGCTGGGAGAGGGGAGGGCAACTAAAATGATCAGAGGTTTGGAAGAGGTCCCATATGAAGAGAGGCTAAAGAGTCTGGGACTTTTCAGTTTAGAAAAGAGGAGACTGAGGGGGGATAGGATAGAGGTCTATAAAAGCATGAGTGGGGTGGAGAGGGTGCATCAAGAAAAGTTCTTCATTAGTTCCTGAAAGCACTTTTCCAATCATCTGTGTACCCATTTTATAATGGCTCCATCTAAGCTGTATTTTCCTAGTTTGTATATGAGAAGGTCATTTTCCTAGTTTGTTTATGAGACAGTATCAGAAGCCTTACAAAAATCAAGATCTACCACATCTACTGCTTCCCTCCTAACCCACAAGGCTTTTTACTCTGTCAAAGAAAGTTATTAGGTTGATTTGCCACATTTTATTATCAATGAACCCATGCAGACAATCTATTATTATCTGCTAGGTGTTTGCAAATGAATTGCTTGATTATTTTCTTCTTTACCTTTCTTGGTACTGAAGTTAAAGTGACTGGTCTAGAATTCCTTGAGTTGCCCTTATTTCTCTTTTTATAGATGGGTACTATAGTGAGCTGAGAGCCACATGGAGGGAGCAGCCTGCAGTTTTAAGCCATCAAGGGAGCCCAGCCTGCCTTGGAGGTGCTGCATGGCTGCTGGCCAGGAGAAGCTCAGGTAAGCACCTCCCTACCAGAGCCTGCCTCTGGCACCCCTGCCCCTCCTGCACCCCAAATCCCTCCATCAGATCACCATCCAAACCCTCTGCACCCCTCTGCCCTAGGTTACAACTTCCTCGCACACCCTGTATCCCTCCTACACCTTTCCCCCAGGCCAGAATCCTCTCCTGCACCTTTACTCCCTCCCTGACCCTACACTGCAATCCCCTGACCCAAGTCACCACCCAAACCTTCTGCAGTCTGCACCGCACTTTCCCCTTCTCCCACGTCACAATTCCCTCTCAGACTTTGCACCTCTTTAGAACCCTTCCCCAGGCCCAAATCCTCTCCTGCACCCATACTCCATCCCTGACCTTACATCCCAATCCTCTGACCCAGGTCACACCACTTCACCCAAACTCCCTCTCAGACCTCACAGTATCTTTTGCACCCCATTCCCCTACCTCGTGCACCCTTCTGCACCCAACCTGCATTCTAGACTCTGCACCACCTCCACAGAAAAGTGCAGCCCTTAAACACTTTCCAAAACCTTTGAGTGGCCCCCCACCAAAAAGTATTGCTCACCCCTGCCCTTGAGTATTCTAGGAGGTATTTCATCAGGCCCTGGTGAAAACATTCTAACTTGTGAAAATAATTTTTAACATGTTCTTTCCCTATTTTAGCTTCAGACCTCACTTTATTTTCACTGGTGTTTGCTACAGAGATATCCAATCATTATTAACCTGGGAAAATGGAAACTAAAAAGTCATTTAGCACTTCTGCCATTTCCATATTTTCTGTTACTGACTTTCCTCCCTCATCGAGTATTGGGCTTATCCTGTCCTTGGTCTTCCTCTTGCTTCACATGTATTTGTAGAATATTTTCTTGTTATCCCTTATGATGTCTCTAGCTAGTTTGTTCTCATCTTGTGCCTTCATCTTTCTAATTTTGTCCCTAAGTGTATGTGTTGTTTTTATTAATCTTTTGTAATTTGATTTTATTTCCACATTTGTAAGCTGTTTTTTTTATTATTATTTTCAGATCATACAGGATCTCCTAGTTAAGCCAGGGTGGTTTCTTGCCATACTTCCTTTCTTTCCTATACAATGGGATAGTTCGCTCTTTGTGTCCTTCGAAAAACTGCCAACTTTTTCTAAGTTCAAAAGGAACCCTGCACGAAGTGCAGAGCCACAGTGGAGTCAGTGGGACCAAGGTATGGACACAGGGGTCCATCACATAGAGCTCACTTTAGGATAGGGACTTGAGTTCTGATTTGCATGGTCATAATTGATTACTTACATGTCAGCATCTAGAGTCAGTGAAATTTCTTTTTTTTTTTCACTGTACTTCTTTATAAAAACTCTGGACCTGATTATGTTCTCACTCCAGTTTTGCCCCAGGATAACTCTATTGAGTTCTAATTTACAATAGAGGGAGCAAGTTTAGAAACTAGTCCATAGACACTTGGATTTGTAGTCCGATACTCAAGATAATACAGACAGTCATGTACCTTTTCAAATATTAACTAACAGTATATTTATTATTGTTAATGCAGCTGGCCAGAAATTCTGGCATAGGTACTTGGTACGAAGGGAATATTGTTGATATTCCTTAATATATATGACATGCAGTTAAATTTACCTTGTGCTTCTAATAAAATCTTCAACAGTTCATTGCTGTGCCTAGGTTTAGAGGCAATCAGCATAATTTTGAATTGAGTATGCAAAATGAACGAGTCATTAAGATTTCAATCTTTAACACTTTGAAAGGGGGGGAAAGCCCAATTATATAAAGCTGTTGGCAATACATAGTTTATTTTGCTTATGCTGTGATATTCTATGACTTTAAGCCATAAAAATCCCTCAGAGTTTCCATTCTCTGCCTTTCCCAACCAGCTGCTCTCCTAACGTGTTCCATTCGTAGTGCTTTTGCACGAAGCAACAAGCTTACACATGCCTTGGTTTTTATTCATTTTTCTCAGCACTACGGGTTAAGATTAAACATTCTGAAGACCATAGTATGTTGAAATTTCAGAAGGAAGTGGGAGGGAGAAATAGTGGCAAGGGTCATGGACACATTTCCCTCCTTAGTGAAATCCATGGGAGTATGAGTATTACGGCCTCATATCCAGCTGTTATATAGTGATTCTTCCCAATAGATCTCAAAGGACTTTACAAAGCAGATTGGTATGATTATCTCCATTTGACAAATGGAGAAACTGAGGCACACACAGTGAAGTGTGTTGCCCAAGACTCAAGCAAGAGCTATTGCTACTGGTAGATCAGAGCACCCCAGTCTCCAGTGTCCTAGTCCAGTGCACTATGCAGTGGGCCCCATTGCCTCTACTGATGTATCTTAGGACTACTTATGGTAGTAAAGTTCAACAAGATATTGCTGAGAGATTATGGTCTCCTGCTCATATCCCAGGACAGGAGATCAGAACACCTGAGTTTTGATGGTGCTTCTGCCACTGACTTGTTGTATTTCCTTAGATAAAAGAGCTAAGATTTCTCAGCTTACTCAGCTGTAAAATGAATATATTAATATTTCTCTCTCTCTCAGATATGCTGTAAGAATAAATGAATGATTGTGAAGTCCTTTGAGTTCTTCCAAAGGAAGGTGCTGATTCAAAGTGCTGTTAGTTATTCGGGCTACAATTTGTCCTTCCTTAATTTTCAGTAGTAAAAATAATAGAAATATTTGCATATCATGCTATATATTTGCACAGCGCCTTTTTCCCAGATAAAGAGTGATTGAAAGGAACAAGAATGTTTAATTTGGGAACTAATGGGACTAAAGTCCATTAGAATTTTGCACAAGTAAAATATTCAGGATTGTGCTAAATGTAAATAGTATCTGGCACTCCTTTGTTCCCTTCATTCAAAGAAATACCTTTTTGTATCCACAAAGGAAATTAGCAGATGAAAGATGATTTTTAATTATTCTGGAACAAAAATAAAAATAAAGCTACCTTAAATTAACAACTTTTCCCTTCTAATTTCTTTGTAAGCCCTTACCAATATTTATCACTTTTAAAAGAACCCTAAAACACCCCATATATCTATTTGGCATTTTACTTTTTCTATTTTCATTTTTTTTTCAACAGACATGATGAAACATGACAAAAATCCACTTGGATTTATATAGGGTGCTCTCTCTGTTGATCTATCCTATCATGTCTGCTCCTGTACCACCTAAATCATTTACTAACAACGAGCATATCTTTCTTTGATGTTTTGCTCAAGGTCTGATCCAAAGTCTCTTCCAAGGCTATTTGGAGGGAATCCTTCCATTGACTTCCAAAGCTTTGGATCAATACCTCAGTCTTGCAATGATAATTTGTCTTTATTTTCATATTTACTTGAACAGTGTGATAACTAAATTTGAGTTACTCATTCTAAAGAATAAGATATTTGTTAGCTAAATGTGTGTGCCATTGGACCATACACAGATCATTAAAAACGTACTGTGTGGGTTCCAATCTTAGCTCTTACACTGTGCAAATCACTCAACCTCTTTGTGCATTGGTTTCTCATCTGAAAATGGGAGGTCTAACACATTAGTTTTTGAATAATACTTTGACATTCTTGAATGAAAGCGATGAGATGAGAGTTAAGTTTTGTACCAGACATATATTTTTAAAGACTAATTTACATTTTTTACAGTCTGTAATAGAAGCTAATAGTGTTAGTTGATATTGACCAAGCTATCTGATGGCATGCTAATTTGCACAGTATTATACTAGTGTCATATTTTATATTTCATCCAGTAGTGCTGGAACAACTTTTAGGGTGAGGGTGCTGAGTTACATCCCCCCCTTACACTGTTTCGAGCCCCTCTGACAGTTGTCAACTGTCCTTGACCAGATGCAATTTGTGACAAGGGGATCCAGCCCATATGGTTCAGGAGAGCTGGCAACCCTAGCCCCTCACTATCCGTAGAGGAGCCACAGCTGAGCCCCAGGATGTGGCCAGGAGCTGAACCCCAGGCTGATGGTGAGACCCTAGGCAGCTGTGGCACCTGCAGTGGGCCAGACCCTGGGACCAGCAGGGCTGATGGACTGTGGATCCCATGGACGTAGGGCGGGAAGGCGATTGAACCCTGGAGGCTTGGCGGGACCTGGGGCTGGTGAAGCTGGCAGGGGGTTATTAGTATGGCTATTCCCAGGGAGTGGGGAAACTAGGTCTGGAACCCAGGGGCCCTGCAGCACCAGGGCTGGCCTTACCATGAGGCAAACTGAGGCAGCTGCCTCAGGTGCCAGACTGTGGGGGAGGAGTTGCCACTAGAACCCAGAGAATTGAGACCTTTCAAAGTTTTGGCCCAAGCAAGGGAACATGGGGGGGTGTCATTTGAGCTCCCCACCTCAGGTGCCAAAATGTTGTGGGCGGGCCAGGTGCAGCAACCCCGTACTCCTATTTTCGGCGCTTATGATGTAATCTATATTTCTTTAACTTTGTAAAATTTAAAGAAAGCAATGTAAAGGCAGCTATGACGATCTTTAGAAATCAAACCAATCACAGTGCTTTGAATGGCTGAAAAAGGAGAACAAAGTATTACAGTTAGAATACTTTTAGGCAAATTGGAATTATTTGCATATACAATTATATTGGATAACATTAGGTGCCAAGTTATAACTATATTGAATACAGGTTTAAATATATGGCCATGCCTTTATTCCACCCACTTCTTTTTACACTCTATAAGTGTCTTGTAAATTAGACTCTTGCCTAATCATCTAATTGATTTTTATCACCTTGTGTCACCTTTTGAAAATAGCACAGAGCCCTGAAAGTGATATTCCAAGCTCAACAATCAGGTCCAGTTTCCTGATTGCATGAAATAGTGGTGCATCTTTCTTAAAACTGTACCCCAAATGATTCCACTAGAAATTAGCATTTTTCTGTGAACAGCTTAGTTTGGAAACTAGATCAGAAAATTCTCCCCTTTTGATGCTCTTGCGCAATTAATATGCTATTCATTGTACATCCAGCTTTCCTTTTGCCATTTTCCAGTGCACATCAAGATTCACATATAATAAAGAAATGTAAACATTAAAATAGCCAGCACAGAGAAGTGGCCTGTTTCCTAGGAGTAGAAAAAGCACTAGAAGTAAAAGAAGACACACCTGGATATACCCCTTTTTTTTGTTCCATAGACAGAACCAATGAAATGGTTTGGTAGAGAGATTTTTTTCCTCTAGGGAGTGAAAAAAGGTTGTCATAAGGCATAGAGAGAAAGAGAGAGAGCAAGCATGCACAGTTCTCCTGTTGCATGCAGAGGACTATGACAGCTGAATTGTGCTGATACAGCCTTTTCATTATCTGAAACAATTGCTTGGGCAAGAACAGCATGAGACTTCATGAAATGTTTTTGAACTCGGATTCCTGATAGGAGAGCATTACATAACTCTGTCTTTGTGAATGCTGGCGACTGGGAACATACAGAAAGACACAGCCAGAAGCACTGCACTCAGCTGCCTTTTCCTTTCTGCCTTTCTCTTTGTGTGTGTTACATCTGAGCCAAGCATTAAACAGACAAGCCTATTTTCTCCATTCCCCCCAAACACCCAACAGAAGCCTGGTTTTCATCACAGATTAATAAATGAAACTCTCCATCATTTTAATATGCTTCCCAGTCTTTTGCTAAGGAATTAACGATGCTCCAATTCAACATTGCCATGGTGCATGAAATGTCTTTGGATATTTGTTAACTTGAAGAAGTGCTGGGGATGGGGGTTGGAAGCAGGGACTTTGCAAATGTGTCTGACTCCTAAAACTTTGGACTGTGGTTTTGATTCAGCCACGAAACTGCGGGGGAGCCATGGCTATGACAGTTCTTGTAAGACTGAAGGAAATAAAGTCAATGTTGTATATTTCACTGTCTCCTGAAGTGACTATTTGTACCATTAGCTGTTAAGGAAATATGCCTAAGTGCTTAGGAATTCTAATTAAGCAGGCTCAGCTGGAGTGAATAGCTAGAGGGTTTCACAATGCCTTTTTGAAATCATATGCAATCCAAGAAATTAGGGAAATTCTCTAATCTTGGTGCTATATCGCAGTGGACATGTCTATTTAATGCTTATTTGTTTTTAAATCAGTGGCTTTTGCAGTCTGTATCTTTTCACAACCCTGCTTTTATTTGTTGTTTTTTTTAACTTTTTTTTAAAACTTCTTCTTCCTTCTGCTTTTAGAAAAGCTGCCGCCTCAGCTCAACGAGCAGAAAGAACTCTCTTTTAAGTTTGTGGGAGTGGAATGCATGGGGCTAAACTCCATTGAAATCTGCTCTGATGGTAAGCTTCATGATTACATCAGGGATGAATTTAGCCCATTGCCTTTAACACAAGGGGCCATATACTGCCTTTATGTATTGTGTATGTGCATAGCCCCACTGCACCCTTTTGGATGTAATTAAGAGAATTTGACCCATGGGAATGCAATAGTAAAAGCAAATATTTAAAAAATTCTGCCATTGTACAGTATTGGCTGGGTGGTATGTGTACTACACAGAAGACAGGCTAAAACTTATCAGTATTTTGTAACTCTTTAACTTTCTGTTTTCATAGCAAACACTTCTGTTTTGCTTTTCACAGATGCCAATGTTCCCTGTCTGTCTGATCTGCCATCACCATGGTATCTGAGAGCTAACAAAAGTTACTTTAGCAGAGCAGCAGTTTGAGGAACCGTGTTCTGTCCCTTCCTTGTTTACTCTGCTAGAGGGGCACTTGGGCCCTTTCACTTTACCTCCTTTTTCTCTTTTCTTCTTCTGCCTTCAGTGAAGGAAAACTGAGCTATTCTTGTGCAGTTACTAAGGGAAAATGATTGGAAAACAGAAGGGTTGTATTTCTCACTTTAACCATAGAGATCCCTTTTCAGACTGATGGTTTGTGGAAGGGAGATTCAGAGCTGTGGTTCAGCTGCCAAGAAGGTCTGATTTCCCCTCCACCCACTCCTATGAGTCTGGCTCTTGGCAGTGATCACTGATGACTCCAGCTGTTATGGTAGGTCATGGAAAGCTGTCAAGTGAGGCAGTACATAAGATATGGGGCCCAGTCCAGCATAGGCCCTGAAGAACATACTCAGGGTCTGAAATTAGATCTGATATCAAGTTGTGAGTGCCATACCAAGCAGCCTTAGATTGGTGTCATCTTGTCAACCTGTTTTCCTCAGAAGATGAACAGCTAGTGCGAGGTGTAGAAATGTATGAGGGGGATGAGGAGATAGTGGTGTGTTCTAATTTATTCTATTCAGGGTTCTTAAGCTACACACATTACTGTACAATCTGAGCTTCTTCTAGTAGTGCATTAACAATGCCACTTACTTGTTCTCTCATCTTTTCCTGAGGGGGAGAAGAATATGCAGTCGAGTATTTTGTTAGGGAATTTTTTAAATACTATATAACACTGACCAAACATAAGTTTGTTAGAAAAGGCAAGGTCAAAGAATCATAGAAACGTGAGGCTGGGAGCGACCTTGAGCAATCAAAGGACCTATGCTGATGCAGGACCAAGTAAACCTGGACCATCCCTGACAGGGACTTAAATTAGATCTAATATAAAGTTGTGAGGGCCACACCAAGCAGTAGTTAGTCTGTCCAATCTTTCTTAAAGAACTCCAGTGATGAGCATTCCATAGCCACCCTTGGAAGTCTATTCCAGAAATTAGCTCACCTAAGAGCTAGAAAATTGTTCTTGTTCTTCTTTCCCTGGACATGGAGAACAACTAATAATAGCTCTTAGCATATTTGAAAATTATTAGTCTTCTTTTCTCAAGACAAAAATGTGCCCATTATTTTTAACCCTTCTTCATAGGTCAGCTTTTCTAAACCCTTTATCATTTTTGTTCTCTTCTGGACTCTCTCCAGTTTGTCCACATCTTTCCTAAAGTGTGGTATCCACAACTGGACACAGTACTTCAGATGACGCCTCACCAGTGCTGCATAGAGAGGAACAATTGCCTCTGTGGCTTACATATAACACTCTGTTAATACAGAATACTGGTCTGACTGTATCTCATTGATTCATGTGCAATTTGTAATCCGCTACAAACCCAAAATCCTGATCATCTCTGGTGCCAGCTATCCTGCTATTCCCCATCTGGTAACAGTGCATTTGAGTTTTCCTTTTAAAGAGCAGACCTTTGCATTTTTCTTTACTTAGTCTCATCTTGTTTATTTCAAATCGGTTTTCCAAATAGTCAAGATCATTCTGAATTCTAGTCCTGTTCTCCAAAGTGGTTGCAACCTCTCTTGGTTGGGCGTCAGCAGTAAATTTTATAAGCACATACTCTACCCCATTATGTAAGTCATTATTTACACTGTTTATGGATCCAGGACTGAAACTCTGTGGCGGGACCCCATAAGTTAGATCTTCTTTGTTTGAGAGTGAACCATTGGTAACTACTGTTCAAGTATAAAGTCTCAATCTTTTAATCAGTCTTAACTCACCTTCTAGCAATTTCACTGAAACCACATTTCTCTAGTTTGCCTGCAAAAATGTCATGTGGAACCGTGTCAATAGTCTTACTAAAATCAAAATATATCATGCCTATTGCTTCCCCCCTATCCTGTAAAGGCAATTAGGTTAGTTTGGCATGATTTTTTCTTGTGAAATCCATGCAGGCTATTCCTAGGTTTGGCTCCTACAGCATTTAAATAACAGAGCTGCAGCGAGGGTGCTCCTGGACCTGTCTTGAGCCGGGACTGAGTGCCTTCCCTTATCGACTAATCGTGTGGTCAATACAAATTTTATAGACTGCACAATTAGCCAATCACCCCCCCTCTTAACATCCTTATTTTCTACTAGTGTAAATGGTGTATTCTCCATAACTTGACATCTTTGAGGACTTCAGTAACTCAGTCGAAGACTGTGGGTTTATTACAGGAGTGGATGGATACGGTTCTGTGGCCTGCAATGTGCAGAGAATTAGACCAGATGATCATGATGATCCCTTTTTCCCTTAAAGATTGAGTCAGTGAGACCTGCCATTTGTCTGGCTCTTTCTCTTAGACTCCTGACCCCCATCTCTGACCCATGTCTCTGACTCTTGGTCTTTGACTGTTACTGCTATGACTGTTAGGCATGACTGCTCAAGCTATGAGTCAAAGAGGGCTTTGTTTGGGTAGGTGGTGGTCTTATGCCAACAGAAAACTCCTTCTGTACATGTCAGCTGCATCTAAACTAAGGGTCGACGCTGTCACACCTGTGGAGTGTAGATGAATCCTTAACTTTCATGGAAAAATGTTTCAAGTCTTCAGGTTTGCAAAGAAAAGGCTGAAAACATGACTTGAGTGTATCCTCAAGGCTGAGAGAACAAAGGCACATAAAATGACCCAAAATGGATTATTTGTTTATTTCTCTTTAATCTCATTGTTTTAATCTCATGATTTTTTTTATTTGGCTCCTGACTTTGGTCCATCAGAGATTGGCTGTGCTCCCAGGACAAAGAATTTTGCAATGACATAGCATCTCTCAGAGGAAGTTTCATTTTTGCTATTCTAAGAAATTAAGGAGGAGGCAGCAGGCGGCAGGAGACTACAGAGGTTGTATACATTCTGGCTGATACAAGTGGCATGTAGACACAGTATTTTTGTTCCTGAGTAAGTAACAGGTTTCTTCATACAAAGAGGTATATGGCCACTTAATGCAAGGGATGCTGATGTTTGAGAGGCATGTCGTACATCTGGGTTTTCCTGTACATGACCTCCTTTTTGGTCCTCCAGTCTCCATCCAGATAGATATTTGAATTATAAAAAACTTTCTTCAAAATCTATAACTACTTTCATGAAAGTTGTGGGAAAGGACCCCCCCCTCTCATCTGTGTGAATTGCTCAGGGCTCGGGCTTATCATGTCTCTCCTCTCTCCTCTTCCCCAGTGGAAAGAAAAGGGGTCTGCTTCCCCCCATGAAATGGGTGGGTAGTGTGTGAGCCTAGACCTTCCCTCTTATCCCATGACAGCTTACTTTGCTTAAGAGCCTTTTGTGAGGGGACCTTGTCAAGGGCTTTCTGGAAATCTAAGTATGCTATATCCACTAGCTCCAACTCCTTCCCCTGTCCCTGAAGGCGGAAGGAACCCGCATAGCTCTGCACTGACTGCCCTGACCCAGGAGGGCCTACAGATGTGTAGGCTAGGATGCCACACTGGAAAATGGATTTCCAGGTCTCTCCTTTCCAGTTCCCCAGCGCTAAGGTAAAACTGATCCTTGCCCCTCCTGACAATACATCTCCAAGATGTATTGGAGCCTGTCCATGACTGGGGATTCTGCCAACATATTTCCCAGCATGGTATGCCTGAGGTCAGACAAAACCTTGTGCAGAGCCTGTAAAGGAAGGGACAACCATAGGTCACAGTTGAGAAATTGGGAAACCTTCTCTCTGACAGTAACCCCTGCTCGGCCCATCAGCACACAGACTCTTAGGCTGAGAGGTCTCACCAGACATCCCAAAGGATGGCCTAGGTCATCAGAGGAGATCATCAGATAACTAGAGGAGATCAGTCTCTGAACACTATGCCAGCCTCACCTCTTTGGGATGGCTTCCCACAAGTCATAAGGAGGGTCTCTGAAGATGCCCCTGTCTTGCACTTCCGTTTAGCCTGGCTAATGTCAGGGTCTCTGGATGAGGTCACCACCTCCTCACCTTTCCCCAATAGGATGAAACCCTGCATCAGGCTTTTGTGATGTCACTGCCATCCTCACTTCTCCCCTGCAAGGCTGATGTGCTGCCCCTAGTCAGCCCCTTGGGGGACACAGACTGATAAAAATAAAGTGCTCTTAAATGAGCTACAGACTAACAGTTGCTCATAGTCATCGTTCAACAAGTGTTTGAGAAGAACTGATATTATAGTCAGAAACTGTACAGAGATAATAATTGCAGAGAAGCAGCATGACCAATGAAATACATGATTGCTTGTGACTTGTTTGGTTTTTAAAAAGAACAAAAGGACTTGAGTCTTCCCTATCAATAGCCACTTGCTTGGCCTATCAGCATTGAGATGGAGACGTGGGCGGTGGAAGGATATCAGCAGTTGTCCTGAAGGGTACCCCAGGTCACCTCTTGTGAGCCCCTCCCCCCACAACACTCCAGAAAGGAAAAGGAGCAAAAGAATCAAAAGAAGAAGAGAAACAAGGAGGGAAAGAAGAAAAGGGAACCCTAAAAGGACAAGCAACCCCCAAAGTCCCCAGTGATTCTATGAGACAGAGTCCTTGATAGGCAATCAAATAGTATTAACCAAGAGATTTCTTTGCCTAGAATTCAGCTGTACCAAGTGGATCATATAGAGCAGGTTTCAAACATTTCTGAGGCTCTTACCTTCTAAACAGGGACTACAAAATCAGTTGCAGGGAAGAAGAAAACTCCGACAAGGCTCCTTCTCATGCTCGTGTAGATTAACCCTAATTCTCTCTCACTCTCCAAAGAGAGACCTTGAACCCTTGTTGCTCATAGTTGCTCATAGGAGCCCTGTTGCTGCAAAGGCATGGAAGTCTCTGAGGTTGCCCCTGCCTTGTGCCTCTGTTCTGCCTGGCTGATGTCAGGGTATCTCTGTGAGGTCACCACCTTCCCACCACGTTTCCCAATAGGCGGAGGTCCTGCAACAAACTTTTGTGATGTCACTGCCACACCCACACCTCCCTTCTAAGGTTGATGTCCTGTTCCTGGCCAGCCTCTCTGGATGTCTGAGTTCCTTCCCTTGAATTCCACCTAATGAAAGCTGAGTCTGGGGAGCAAGCTGGCTGCACAGTAAAGCCCCAGAAGCTGCTTTTTGGCCACACTCAGTTTTTCTTTAATTTGTAGATGTTAAGGCCAGAAGAAGGGACCATTACAGGATTGAATCTGACCTCTGCATATCACAGCCCTCCTGTATATCATAGTAGCTAAATTTAGATCCAAGCATACACTAGAAAGGCATCTAGTCTTCATTAGAAAACACCAAGAAATGAACACTCTGTCACCTGCTTTGGTAATTTGATCCAATAGTGAATCATCCTCACTATGAAATATTTGTGCCTTATTTCTACTATTAATTTGTCTGTTTTCACCTTCCAGCCACTGGTCTTTTTCTGCCTTTTTCTGCAACATTAAACAGCCTTTTAATACCTGACTTTTTTTTCCATTGGTGGTCCAGCCCTGGAACACCTACAGCGTTGGTGCCTAGGGGCCTGTTGTTTTTCAGGTCATCTTATTTACCCTTTTAAACTATTGGCAAAATCTTATCTTTCCTTTAGTCTTCAGGAATGTTTCCAGTGTTCCAAGGATATTTTCATATGGAAAATAGGACTGAGGCTGAGCTTTATTGGGTTAATATACAAATACAAAACCAGCTTTTTTGACAGATGCTCATTCTCACCGTCTAGGGAGGGAGGAGAGAAAGAAAACAGAATAAAGTTCCCCATTCTGAAAGTGTGGCCTAACATTTTTGTCATATGATATAACATTGTCTATTCCCCCCCCATAGAAATATTTATTGAACACATCTGCCTTTTCTGCATTATTATTGTTAATTCTTCCATTTTCATCTCATAGACTCATAGACTTTAAGGTCAGAAGGGACCATTATGATCATCTAGTCTGACCCCCTGCACAATGCAGGCCACATAATCTCACCCACCCCCTCCTAGAATAATCCTCTCACCTATATATCAGATATCGAAGCCTTCAAATAGTTTGAAGACCCCAAGATGCAAAGAATCCTCCAGCTGTGATCTGTGCCCCATGCTACAGAGGAAGGCGAAAAACCTCCAGGGCCTCTGCCAATCTACCCTGGAGGAAAATTCCTTCCTGACCCCAAATATGGCGATCAGCTAAACCCTGAGCATGTGGGCAAGACTCACCAGCCAGACACCCAGAAAGTTCTCTCTAGTAACTCCTATCATCCTTTCATTGACCTATTTACCACTGATAATGAATGGTCAATTAGTTACCAAGATCATGTTATCTCATCAAACCATCCCCTTCATAAACCCATCTAGTTTAATCTTGAAGCCAAATAGATCTTTTGCCCCCACTACTTCCCTTGGAAGGCCGTTCCAGAACCTCACTCCTCTAATGGTTAGAAACCTTTGTCTAATCTCAAGTCTAAACTTCCTACTAGCCAGCTTATATCCATTTGTTCTTGTGTCCACATTGGTATTAAGCTTAAATAATTCCTCTCCCTCCATGGTATTTATCCCTCTAATATATTTAAAGAGTGCAATCATGTTCCCCCTCAGCCTTCTTTTGATTAAGGTAAACAAACCAAGCTCCTTGAGTCTCCTTTCATAAGACAGGTTTTCCATTCCTCGGATCATCCTAGTGGCCCTTCTTTGTACCTGTTCCAGTTTGAATTCATCTTTCTTAAGCATGGGAGACCAGAACTGCACACAATATTCCAAATGGGTCTCACCAATGCCTTGTATAATGGCACTAACACCTCCTTATCCCTACTGGAAATACCTCGCCTAATACATCCCAAGACTGTATTAGCCTTTTTCACGGCCATGTCACAATGGCGGCTCATAGTCATCCTATAATCAACCAGGACTCCGAGGTCCTTCTTCTCCTCCGTTACTTCCAACTGATGTGTCCCCAGCTTATAACTAAAATTCTTGTTATTAATCCCTAAATGCATAACCTTACACTTCTCACTATTAAATTTCATCCTATTGCTATCACTCCAATTTACAAGGTCATCCAGATCTTCCTGTATGATATCCCGATCCTTTTCTGAATTGGCAATACCTCCCAACTTTGTGTCATCCGCAAATTTTATCAGGACACTTCCACTTTTGGTGCCAAGGTCAGCAATAAAAAGATTAAATAAAATTGGCCCCAAAACTGAGGAACTCCGCTAGTAACCTTCCTCCAACCTGACAGTTCACCTTTCAGTATGACCCGCTGTAGTCTCCATTTTCATCTAGTAAGGCACCAACTTCCATTTTCTTTCTTTCTTTCTTTCTTTCTTTCTTTCTTTCTTTCTTTCTTTCTTTCTTTCTTTCTTTCTTTCTTTCTTTCTTTCTTTCTTTCTTTCTTTCTTTCTTTCTTTCTTTCTTTCTTTCTTTCTTTCTTTCTTTCTTTCTTTCTTTCTTTCTTTCTTTCTTTCTTTCTTTCTTTCTTTCTTTCTTTCTTTCTTTCTACAAAAGGGTAGTACTCCCTGTCAGTACTTGGCCTGGGCAAGCTAACAATTCAATCAGCACCCCAAAATGGGCAATGAATTAGTCACATGTCACCTGAGGCCTGTTGTACATACACTAAGAATAAGAGATTCAAATGGTGTGTGTGGCACACAGTGATGGCTTTTTATGCTCTCTCTGCTTGAGTGTGTGGAAATTATGAAGACCCAACATTTTGGTGGGGCCATACCTTGTATAATTTTAATCTAACTCAGCATTTCAAGTTAGTGAGTGAACTATGGTGTAAAGGTAAGTTATTATTAGACCATTATGTAGATGATTCCCAAATGGAAAATACAGAATGTGAGAAAAGAGGCAAAAAGTCTAGAATTGAGGAGAGAAAGAAATTGCTATGGAGACATCTATACATTTGGGCAATATTTGCAAATGACAGCTTATTCCAGTGTATTTCATTTTTGTAAACGTCCCTGGAAAATACTGAGGCTATGAAATAGATCTTCAGATAGTATAAATCAGCTTGGCTCCTTTAAAGACAACCTAGCCCTCTGTTGTTGTTATAATTATTTTCTGGGATAATCTAAAATTCATCCTTCCACTGATTCAGGTACAATCCTCAATCAAAAAATTAACCCCAATTGTGTGCTTAAAAGATATCTAATTTGAAGTTGAACATTCAAATACTTTAGAGCAATAATAGAATGATATCAGTGACTAATTAGTGCCGCTTTGTTTACTAATAGCTGGTAGAGGAATAGTCAGCAAGCGGTGGACTTTTTTATATTACATCTAAAAATAAGCACTTGCAAATATTTTGAATAAATAATGAACACCTGAATTGACTGTTTAAAATGAAAATGTTAATTGTTTCTTTTTCCCAACCCTGGGACTTAATTTAATCAGAGAATGTAGCTGTTCACTCCACGGCTGCTGTCCCTAATGCTTGTTGTTTTCCTCAGTCCCTCCCCTAATGCCCTCTGCCATTACATCATTCTCTTTACAGCTAGGAGGGCACAATTTACAATCTCTTCTAAACCTGTTGTTAATTTGCTCTGCTAGGGTTGAAACTCTGTGAGGTGCAATGTGTCTCCTATGAGTAGATGGAGCTCTCAGCAGTGAATGGGGAGCATTCATTCATCACCTTGCATTTAGCCCTAACCCAGAGATCAAGCTGAACACGTTCAGAAGGCATCTGATATTTAGTGAGCTAGGGAGCAAGAGACCTAAGGTTGCTCCATTAGTAAGGGCATGGTTACAGGCTATCTTGCTAGCAGGCCACAGGCCAGCAACAGAGCTTTTAAATAATATTTCAAATACTTACAATATTCAAACCAAGTATTCCCACAAATATGCAAAATCTACAGGATCTCTGGCAAATTTTTCTATATATAGTACTATCTGAAATTACACAATATAGTTTTTCACTCTACTCTTTGTGCTCATTGATCTGTAAATTCCCTATATATTAAGAATTCCAAACAGCTATTCCATATCAAACTGCTTTTTGTTAAAGTTCAGTCGCACTGGGAGACCATGCTCTGCCACCTTCAAGTGATTATAAACTCCCTTGTCTGGGAGTTTGAATATTTGCTAAAGGAACCTTGAAAGGTACAGCTCAAGCCTGGAATTGAGTCCAGATGTACACTCAGAGCTGGCTAAAATGTAAAGTCCTATTTTTATGCCAATCAGAGTATACAGCTAAGTGTGAGCAAAAAGAGCAGCTGCCATGACAACAGTGAGTTTAATTTGGTACTAAGGGTTTTGATTCATGACTGAAAAAGAGACTATTTGTCTTGGCAATCAGCTTGTTAACCATAAAAGTATTAAAGACAGCAGCCCATCTTCACCACAGGGCAGGAAATAGGCACATGAGTAACTGTGAGCTCTTTCAGAGACAACAGAATCTTCTTATTCTCATGACCATTGTTCTGACATAAGAATAAAGTACTTCAATAATATAGCCATTTATTCCCTATGTGGCCTGCACATGCAGCAATAAATTATAAATCCTTAGCAAATAACATCTTTGAAGTACTGCATAACTGCCAATTATCTTTTTTTAAGGAACGTATTTTCAGGAGTATAAGGCACAGTAAAATTAAGGGTCTTTCAAAAAATCACACAAGAAGCTAGCGTCCAAGCCAAGTTTAGGAGCAAGTATCATCTGTCTTCCAATCCCATGTTGTGTCCGCAATATAATATGGCTGCTCATAATTGATGTCCTCATGCACTGCAATGTACTTGGCACAACCAGCTCATTTTGAATGGGAGAAGAAAAACACCAGAGTACAGGAAGGGAAATTCTAGATTGCTTTAAGCAGGCTCGAAGTCATGGTTCATAGCATAAACAGGAGGTCAAACCAAGGCCATTAGGGGTTATGATAGATCAACTAATTCCCCTTTATAGAACTGCTGAGGCAGACTCTTGAAACTTAAGTTGACAAAGTTCTACTTTCTTTAGAATTTTGACTTAGGTTACTTCACATTATCATATATTCTATCACTTAAGCTGTCACCATATGGAATAAGCAAACTGACATGAGCTATTTTTGCAGCATTTCTGATCTATTGGTGCTGGAACCAAGAAGCACTGCAAGAGCACCTCTGATCTTTCAGGATTTCCAACTCTGCTTCTAATCCAAAAAGGATTGAATATGTTCAGATGAAGATAAGCTATGCTTTTGAACACTTATCCAAAACACCTGGTGAATGGATCTGAGGTACAAATCAAAGGGACGGAGTTCACATCACCACACTGAAAAAATAGTGGAGGCAGGAAATCCAGGATATTCCATATGATTGTTCACCCTGGAGCTACTTGGGCTCTTTTGTATCGATTTTTGCTTTTGTGTTTGCTGGTGTCACCATGCTACCTTGCAGAAAGGGTTTTAGGCAGTAGACCTATGTAAGGTTGGAGATAATGGAATCTCCCCCCACCCCCACTTGAAGTCAGAATTAAAAGTATATGGATTATCAGATGGGTTGTAGTAGTTAACCAAACAACCTAGCCCCAGGCAGGGGTTGTAATGATGGGTTTGTGGTTGATGGTCTCATAAATTTGGCTTCCTCAGCTGTCCACATGATATCATTCTTATGGCCTGTTCTCACACACCCTTGCCCTGCCCCAAATGATCTCACAGTGAGAACTGCTACAGGCTCCAGCTCCACAACACAGAGGATGTGTATGATATACCAGGATACAATCCAGTCTAATGAATAGCTGTATCACTGCTGCCCCGTAACCTGGAGTGCCTTTTACAATGCTTGGCTGTTCACAAACAGCCACCAGCATGTAAGCCACTCCCAGTCATGTCTGTGTATGCACTGCACCCAGCCAGCCAAACCTTGCCTCTTACCAGTCTGAAAGTTTGCCTTAGGGCGACTCCCCCACACTTTCACTATTAGATTTCCTCTCAGAAATGCATTACATGTACTGCTCAGCCCTCTCCTGGACAGTGCAAATACATGAAATATGTTATTCCCTTAAGGGAATACTATGCACTAACAGGTTAATCCCAAATGGAGTTATACAGACACTTCAACGAGAACACAGATTAGATAAAACATTAAAACAAGTTCCTTAACTACTACAGAAAGGTAGATTTTACATGTGTACAAGTTATGAGGCATAGAAGTCAGAAATAGTTTTCAAGAAACACAAAGATAAGATGTTTACTAATGGCTAACTTAACACATTATATTAGATTCAGGTAAACCTGCCACTCAGAGACTAGTGCTTGCTGTTAATGCAATATGTAAGGACAGAGAGTGTGGTCTCCTGGGGTGTATGTCTCTCTTTTTTACAGTGTCAGGGTATGTCTACACTACAGAGGGTTTTTTTTTTGGAAAAATGGCTGTTTTTCCGAAAAAAACCTTAAATAAGGTCCACCCTGCAATCACGTTCTTTTGAAAGTAAATTGAAAGAACAGAGGGGTTTTTCCAGCATTGGTAATCCTCTTTCTATGAAGAAGAAGCCTTTTTCCAAAAGAGGGTACGTCTACACTAGCTCCCTAGTACGAACTAGGGAGACTAATGAGGGTGACCGAAATTGCAAATGAAGTGCGGGATTTAAATATCCCACGCTTCATTAGCATGTTCCTGGGCGATCGCCATTTTGGAAATTGACTAGCCCGGAATAACTGCCCGCGTCGACACGTGGCAGTGAAACGTGAGTTCGAAGTAAAGCCCTTAATTCAAATTAGCTGTTAAACCTCATTCCAGGAGGAATAACAGCTAATTCAAGTTAGGGGTTTACTTCGAACTCCCATTTCACTGCTGCGTGTAGACGCGGGCAGTTACTCTGGGCTAGTCAATTTCCAAAATGGCGACTGCCCGGGAACATGCTAATGAAGCGCGGGATATTTAAATCCCGCACTTCATTTGCAATTTCGGTCACCCTCATTAACCTCCCTACTTCGAACTAGGGAGCTAGTGTAGACATACCCAGAGTTCTTTTGGAAAAAGGCATGTGTGGACGGGGAAGAGGGTTTTCTTTCAAAAGAAGAGGCCTCCAGGAAATAACACAGGTGCCCTGCTGGCCACTCCATCCAAAGCAATCATAACTCCATAGTTCCTGTCACCTGGCCCCTCTTAAAGCTGCAAACACCTTGGAAAAGCCTTGTGGCAGGAAGCCGGCCTGAGAGCAGATCCTGACTGCATGGCTCTCCCTGCCACAATCATTGCCTCCCATGGCACAGCTTCAAGCCCTCCGAGACCTCCCTGGCCCTCATAGGGAGCAGCCCCAGGGGTCCCAGGACCTACTCAAGGGGACCTAGATAGCTAAGAGCTCTTGCAGGACCAGGAAGGCAGCTGGCACAAAGTACTGCAGAAACTGAAGCATGGCCGTGTGGGGCCATCACATGCCCAGGGGCAGCTCTGGCTCCATAGCACAAAGGAAAAAGCCGTGGCATCCAAAAAAGCTGGGTAACCACAGCACTGCAAGCGCTGTGCTGTCCCTTGAATAGGTAGCAAACACGCAGCAGAAGCAGAGAAACGGCTGTCCAGGGGGGTCCCTTTAAGCACATGTCTCTGCTAGGCTCCAGCACCAGCACTTGGAAGCAACTGGTGACCTAAAGCCCTGACGAAGTGGTTCTGGGCAGCCTTTTATGCGAGAGAGCATCCAATCCATCTGGATGCTATCTTTCGAAAAAGCAGATCGCTTTTTCAATCCGCTTAGCCACTGTGGACGCAGTCTTTCAGAAGTTTTTTCGGAAGATCTTCTGAAAGAAGCCTGAAATCTAGAAGTAGCCTCAGTCTCCCTGAAAGACATTTTCACCTGAGACCCAGGCAGCAGAGGGTGTGTGGAAGGCTATTCCCTGCTGTTTTTCACCTATTTGAACTTCCTTTGCATTCTCTCCCTGCATGATGACTCTGTTTACTATTTAAATGCAATTTAAGAAGAACACCCATTCCTTTATTGAGGTCAGACATGATTGCCAACTTCTGCACTTGTTTGGAACATGTGTGGTTAACATCATAAAGGGGAATCTTATACCTTCGCGTGCAGCTTTGTCACACATATTTTACTAGGACAAAAATGGTTGGCCAATTGAGTTTTCAAATGACACCTTACAAGACATGCTACAATAGCATGTAGGGCATGAACACAGGAACACATATTGTTACAGTGTGTGGAAACCAGTATGTAGCCTCCTCACTGCAGTGGAATCATATCAGAGCTGTTGCCCGAGGGCCCTGCACGCCTTGGACAGGGGATAGCACCGCACTGGATTTTGAGTAGGCCTGAATTTCTGACAGAGTGACCTGTAATTACAATCTGGTTTAAACCTGTTTCACCAGTCCATTTGTCTACTAACTCCCTTCAACTTTACTGGGAGCTGTGTCAGGCCTCTAGTGAAATACACTTGTATTGGCTCTCTCTTCATCCTGTCCTGTTCCTGACAGGCTTGTTTGACTCTTCTCCAAATAACAAAAGAAAATTTTGTTTCCTATAGCCATGTGTGTGTGTGTGTGTGGGGGGGGGGGGGGGGGGGAGGGAAGAGGAGGGCTGCTGTGGCTGTGTTAAGCCTTTCTGAATAGCAGGATTTAGGGCCTGATAAATAGGCCCTCCCCATGTCAATGGAAAGATTCCCATTGACTGCAGTGGGCTTTGGATCAGTCCCTTGAAACAGTCCTTCCAGTTAGGAGATATTCCCATTTCTTGCAGTATTCCCCATTTCACGTGTAGGAAATATAGTTGGAATCAGTTATATTTGTAAAAGCTGGAGTCAGCTATTTCAATGTGCCTACTATATGTTGCTGCCTTGTGATAATCCAACAGGTGGACATTAGCTCTGGTCTCATTATCCACAGTGACAAGGAATGTAATGGCTTAAAAGTGCTTGAAGCTTCAGCAAACACTAAATGATCTGTGCCATTTTCCCATGTCCCAAAGAATAATATGTAGCCTATATTAGGACACTTTCCTTCAGGGGAGACTGGGAGCTAGTTATTTTCACACCACCATTTCTGCAAGGTGCTAACAGATTAGCAACTGGTCGTATGATCCTGTAGTTGAAGAATTTAAACCTTGTTTCCACTGATAGCTGCTCTGGGTATGTGTACATTGTAGCATTTTTCTAGAAAAATGGCCATTTTTCTGGAAAAGCTATACTTATGTCCACACTGCTATTGCGTTCTTTCAACAGAAGGTCGAAAGAAACGAGGGTTTTTTTCCGACAGTGGCAAACCTCTTTCTACGAGGAAGAAGCCTTTTTCCAGAAAAGCTTTTTTGGAAAAAGTTTTGTGTGGCTGCAGAAGAGGGAGTTCTTTCAAAAGAAGAGGCCTCTAGCAAATTACACAGGTGACCTGGTGGCCACTCTGCCCACACTAATCACAACTTAAATGCGAGATAACATCCAATCAATGTGGACACTATCTTTCGAAAAAGCACATTGCTATTTCCTTGTGCTTTTGCTGTGTGGATGCTCTCATTCAAAATAAGCTTTTCTGGAAGAGATCTCTTCCAGAAAAGCTTCTTCCGACTGAAGCTTGCAGTCTAGACATAGCCTCAGTCTGCACTGTAACCGAGGAGCAGGAGAAAGGAGCAAGGTGCTCACTCCAGACCCCTTTACTGGAATCAAGCAGAATTGCCATTGTTGTACTCACCTGGCCACAAGAATTGCAGTTGTCTCTAGTTTATAAATACTATGGAACAGCTTCTGGAATGGCCCTTTTGAAATCAATGGACCCATGCTGAAGGTCTGGCTCTCCATGTCTCATGGAGTATCTTTACACTATGGCTCTGTTATAAAAGAGAAACAGAGGCATATGAATTCTAAATACATGGATTTAGGCCCTGGTTTTCAGAAGAGGATTCAATTTTATGGCTGTGAATTTTAGACTAAAAGTACTCTCAAAAGGTTGCATTACTCTTTTGGATTCAGTGTCACCTCCTTCCCCCCATCTTCTGTACTACCAACGAGAAAGGAATCTTTAGAAGCTGGTATTTCATTTAACAATATCCACATGGAAAGAAATATCCAGTTAACATCTGGACCAACAATTCTCATGAGGTTTTTTTCCTTACAGACTGTTAATTTTACTGCCAAATACTCAAAAAGACACCAGCCTGTTTGTTCCTGTGCAGTAATTTCTGGCTACAGACAAGGACACAATACCACACTTTATGCTTGGGAATGGCACACTGTAAAGTCCTGAAGATGCCTAAGGCCATAACTTTAGCATTTTCTAAAGGTCTGTGTGGTTTTGATTTATAGTTTGCAAGTTTTACTTTCTCCTGTTCTGAGTTTATAGGAGTTAGAAATACACACATGTCCAATAAAAACTCTATTGCAGGTGGACCTCTGTCTACGGTGGGGCTCTGCCTCCAGCTTGAAGTAACATTTTCTGTTATTGTACTCTTTTTATCCTTTCCTGCTTTTGCAAATTCAGGATGAACTGCACTTGAAGTAATGACCACTTGCATTCATAATCCTTCGCAATAAACAACACAAAAGTAGTGATATAACAGTAATAGAAGTCTCAATGATGTAAAATATTAAGGGTGAAGGGATGTCTTATTTTTTTCAGTCACACTAGTGAGAATAAACTGGGAGTAAGTCCTCTGCATTCAGTGAATTTACACTAACATAAGTGAGAACAAATGTTAGCCACGAATGTTAGTCCTGGGGGAATTCTGCAATTGTTGCATGTGGAGCCATAGTAAAATTGCAGAATTCCCTCAGGACTGGAATGTCTAGTGCATATTTTTTTCTGGCTTTTGTTAATCTACATAGCAGCTTTAGGTCCTGATCCAGCAACATGCTTCACAAAAGGGCCTTTGTGAGCCTGTGTGGGACATGGAGCAACTTGCAGGATCATGGCCTTAATGACATTAAAATCTTTTAAATGTATATTTCATGTTCATGGTAATTAACTGAATTCTTTCTTTCTTTCTTTCTTTCTTTCTTTCTTTCTTTCTTTCTTTCTTTCTTTCTTTCTTTCTTTCTTTCTTTCTTTCTTTCTTTCTTTCTTTCTTTCTTTCTTTCTTTCTTTCTTTCTTTCTTTCTTTCTTTCTTCATATATAGAGCTTGAGATTGAGTGAGATCCTATATATACAATGTCTTTCATAGATTTTAAGGCCAGAAAGGGCAATTATGATACTACGGCATGGCCTCCTGTATAATGTAAGCCATAGAATTTTATCCAGTAAATTCTGAATCATTCCCATAATTTCTGCCTTAGTTATCATTTATCATTTCATAAGAACATAAGAACGGCCGTAATGGGTCAGACCAAAGGTCCTTCTAGCCCAGTATCCTGTCTACCGACAGTGGCCAGCACCAGGTGCCCCAGAGAGGGTGGACCGAAGACAATGATCAAGCGATTTCTCTCCTGCCATCTCTCTCCAGACTCTGACAAACAGAGGCCAAGGACACCATTTTATACCCTGGCTAATAGCCTTTTATGGACCTAACCTCCATGAAATTATCTAGCTTCTCTTTAAACTCTATTAAAGTCCTAGCCTTCACAGCCTCCTCTGGCAAGGAGTTCCACACGTTGACTACTCGCTGTGTGAAGAAGAACTTTCTTTTATTCATTTTAAACCTGCTACCCATTAATTTCATTTGGTGACCTCTAGTTCTTCTATTTAGGGAACTAATAAATAACTTTTCTTTATCGGCCCTCTCCATACCACTCATGATTTTATAGACCTCTATCATATCCTCCCTCAGTCTCCTTTTTTCTAAACTGAAAAGTCCCAGTCGCTTTAACCTCTCCTCATATGGGACCCGTTCCAAACCCCTAATCATTTTAGTTGCCCTTTTCTGAACCCTTTCCAAGGCCAAAATATCTTTTTTGAGGTGAGGAGACCACATCTGTACACAGTATTCCAGATGTGGGCGTACCATAGTTTTATACAGGGGCAGTAAGATATTCTGTGTCTTATTTTCTATCCCTTTCTTAATAATTCCTAGCATCCTATTTGCCTTTTTGACCACCGCTGCACACTGCGTGGAAGTTTTCAGAGAACTGTCCACGATAACTCCAAGATCCCTTTCCTGATTTGTCATAGCCAAATTAGCCCCCATCACACTGTATGTATAGTTGGGGTTATTTTTCCCAATGTGCATTACTTTACACTTATCCACATTAAATTTCATTTGCCATTTTGCTGCCCTATCACTGAGTTTGGTGAGATCTTCTTGGAGTCCCTCACAGTCTGCTTCTGTCTTGACTATCCTAAACAGTTTTGTATCATCTGCAAACTTTACTACCTCACTGCTTACCCCTTTCTCCAGATCATTTATGAATAAGTTGAAAAGGATTGGTCCCAGGACTGACCCTTGGGGGACACCACTAGTTACCCCTCTCCATTCTGAAAATGTACCATTTATTCCTACCCTTTGTTTCCTGTCTTTTAACCAGTTCTCAATCCAAGAAAGGACCTTTCCTCTTATCCCATGGCCATGTAATTTACACAAGAGCCTTTGGTGAGGGACCTTGTCAAAGGCTTTCTGAAAATCCAAGTATACTATATCTGCTGGATCCCCCTTATCCGCATGCTTGTTAACCCCTTCAAAGAACTCTAATAGATTAGTAAAACAGGATTTCCCTTTACAGAAACCATGTTGACTTTTGTCCAACAAATTATGTTCTTCTACATGCTTCACAATTTTATTCTTTACTATTGTTTCGACTAATTTGCCCGGTACTGAAGTTAGACTTACCGGTCTGTAATTGCCAGGATCGCCTCTAGAGCCCTTTTTAAATATTGGTGTCACATTGGCTACCTTCCAGTCACTAGGTACAGAAGCCGATTTAAAGGATAGGTTACAAACTACAGTTAATAGCTCAGCAATTTCCCATTTGAGTTCTTTTAGAACCCTCGGATGAATGCCATCCGGTCCCGATTTCAGTAAACATCATTCAATAGACCTTTGAAACAAAGCCAAAAAAGGAAAAACTTTTTTTAAAAATAGTGACAAGAAAATTATCTAGGTCAGAAAATGATAAAGAGACCTCAAGCTATAAAACAGGGCACTAGATATCAAAACAAAATAAATAAATAGATTTCCCTCTGTAGTAATTGATGCTTATTTAGAAAACAGAATGGTACAGTCAAGTATCCCAAACTAACCAGATGATAACCTCATTATATTACCTGGCTCATCTTCAGTACCAATCTGAGAACTAAACTTAATCTTAAGGCAGGGGTAGGCAAGATACCTCTCACGGGCTGAATCCTGCCCGCCAAGCCACCGGATCTTCTTTGTGACAATGCACATTAGATCTGGAGAATAACCCTGCCCAATGACACTTATCAGATTGCTTTTTTTCTGGCATGACTTGTAATTATTTATATTGTGATACCACAGCTTACGAACCCAATGTTAATCATACTGCATTACCAGTGAGCTTTATTATCAAGATCATTAGGAGAGCTGATCAAAAGTTTTCCATAAAAATATATATTTGGTGAAAAATTGTTTTCTATTAAATAGAAATTTTAACAGGGAAAACTTTTAAAATTTTGTTTGGAAAAAAAAAATTCTGATCAGCTCTGTTCACTAGCATTCCAACTAATCAAGACTGCAGACAGATAACCTTTAGCTTCACAGAAGGAAAGTCCTAAAGACAAGAACCTCATCCATAAAGGAATTGTTCTGTTATTCAAGTCTATATAATTTAGAAACAAAATCTCTGTTATGTGAGAGTTAGGACACCACACCCCAACATCTTCAGAGATGCTGGTTTCTTCTGCAAAGGCCAGAATTATTTGTGGTAAAAACAAAACAAAAAAATGTAGTTACTAGGCTAGTCTGTGTGAACTCATTTTGGGAGTAATGGGATTACATGGTCCATGATAGAAGAATGGACTTTTAGTGACTCTGTCTCTGCTCATTGTTCAGCTCTGTCTCTCATACAATTGGTAACATAAAATTGTGCTAGTTCCAGCATTCATGAGGGATGCAGATGAGAGGAAAATAAGAGGTAAATATAGGAAAGCAATGTTATTGCATAATACATGCTTCTAAACACTTAACTCCAGGGCTATGTCTAGACTGGCATGATTTTCCACAAATGCTTTTAATGGAAAAGTTTTTCCGTTAAAAGCATTTGCGGAAAAGAGCGTCTAGATTGGCAAGGACGCTTTTCCTCAAAAGCACTTTTTGCGGAAAAGTGTACGTGCCAATCTAGACGTGGTTTTGCACAAGAAAGCCCCGATCGCCATTTTCGGGATCAGGGCTTTTTTGCGCAAAACAATACCGCGTTGTCTACACTGGCCCTCTTGTGCAAAAGCATTTGCGCAAGAGGGCTTTTGCCTGAACAGGAGCAGCATAGCCTTTCCGCAAGAGCACTGACAATCTTACATGAGATCGTCAGTGTTCTTGCAGAAATTCAAGTGGCCAATGTAGACAGCTGGCAAGTTTTTCCGCAAAAGCAGCTGTTTTTGCAGAAAAACTTGCCAGTCTAGATGCAGCCCAGGGGTACAGTAGGAGCAAACAGAATGATTCTACCTGAATCAATCTGTTTCATCTCACTATTGAGGATTGAAATGTATTGAGGACAATCCTTAATGACAAGCCATGTTCCATTCAGACCTTGATCCAGGAAGCATATAAACACATGGTTAGCTTGAAGCACATAAATAAAAATGGGACTAATTGTGTATTTAATCAGGGCCTATCAGATCAGCAATGGGATCCTGATATCTTACCATTTTACAAATTCGATGACATACCATCTTGCTTATAGGTTCTTGTCTGTTGGACTTATATTCTTATATTGAATTCTGTGTGAATTAATTTGCCAGATGAATGGTTAATAGAGGTAATATTGGACTGAGACTACATCTTTTCACCCAGGCCACTAAACAGCCATTTAGATCATAACAAAACTTTTGCTCAGTATCAAGCCAGACTGGATTTGAACCAGATGTGAAAGCATCTAGATCCTATTCTGAATATCCATCCAGTTCATCAGACTGCTGACGTTCTAAGGTGCCAGGTCATTAGCATGCATATATACGCTGAGCTTTGTGTACACCTACCCCTCCATGATTTCAACATCATGTTGATCCCTAAAGAGGGTATTTATATGGTGAAACATAGGCCTTGGTTCATTATAGCTTCAATCTAACTAAGCACCTAAGCATATGAGTTCACCCACTTAAATGAATGTGCTTACTCCTGTGCTTAAAAGGAAGCACAAGATTAAGCGCTTTACTAGATCAGAATCTATCTGAATTCATAATTGTGGCTAAATAACGACTTAGAGGGCTACCATCAGTTAAGAATGGCTTGGACAGCCACATCAAATAGGGTTTATTCATGAATTACACTGGCTGTGGATTTATTAATCTTCATATGAGTCACCATGCGGAGTCCAATTTTTATTTTCTTTGATACCAAGAATTCCTAACCATGGACATGTACATCAGACATTGGACATGTATATGATGTATATTTTTCAGTGACTTTGTTATCTAAATAGAGTGCAGTTGTTACATGAATAGTGGGAGTGAGAGTAAAATATTTTAGAATAAAGTATATTCATTTTATCAGCTCTGTTTGGGGAAATTCTTGCTTCCGAATGCTTCTATGACTTTTACACCCTTTGCAATTGGATTGACTTGAAATGGAAAGCTCTGCCTAGAAGTCAATGCAAAATCTAGTTCTTAAAATAGTAAAAGCAAAAGTTTAACTGGATTCCATTTTTGAACAGGTACTTATATAAATCAGTTTTATTGCCTTGTTATATATGTTTTACGTATACTTTAGTATATATTGTGCCATTCTTTCCTTCTCGTCTATATATACAGCTTATGCATAAAGATACTGAAATGAAAATGATGGCAACAGATTCTTTTAAGAAAACAGAACAGAGCATGACTGAGGCAAATCAAGAATGTTTCAGAGCCAGTGTGCTAGACCTCTTGACAAGAGCAGGTGGCTGAAGAGTCAACAATATGACATAAGTGGTTTCAGGGTGATCAGAAAGAGCATAATTGATTCACTAACACATGATATCCATGTACTTAGTAGGTTTTCATTTCAATAGTTCTGTATTGAGACATAAAGCAGACAGTGTAGAGGAATGTTTTCTGCTAATGTTGTCTGGGAAAATTGTATCACTTGTAGTACCAAACTCCCATTCATTCTTTCATTTGCGGTGTTATCCGAAGTCAAACCTCTGGCAGATGGTGTTGCCTTTACTAACAGTTAAACTAAGTTTGTGAAAGGTAAATATTAAGCAAACACAATTTGGAGCTTCCTTTTGTTCTTGGCATGATTTCTCCATGCATCACACTGAGAGCATTGTCACATTTGATGTCTTGTCATAGACCTGTGCAGTGATGGCAATATAAGGCCAAATTCTACAACCCTTCCTAATAATAAATAGTATCTCACTCTGCAAGTAGATGCTCGATTTCAATGGTACTAGTCCTGGAGAAAGGTCCTTTTCAACATTAATAAGGATTACATAAGTCTGGCACAGATATTAGTGGGTTTAGATTCTGGTTACGAAAGACTATGGAAAATGAACTGAAAGAGGGGACAAAATATACAACAGTAATAAATAGAATATAACATTTCCTAATAATTCCTGTTATCACCATTATTCCACCATAGATATAGTTGTCTCTATTAAGCTAATGGGGAATGCTGAATAGTCTGGCACAACAGGTCATGCCCATGGCTCTTCCCGTAACTTAGTTTCCACTGTCTTGACTTGTCTCCTGTGCAGAGTGGGAGGAGTAGTTGGCCTGGGGCCAGCTACACTTTTTTATGTCACTTGAGGATTGAGCTCAGATGGAATACATAACTTTCTTTAAAGCAACTTTCTGCCCACTTTATGCTGTATCTGGCAGAAGCTGTCTGCTCTTACACAGATTTGATGTTTTGAAGTGTTATTGAGTGCAGCTATTAGTCTGTCTTGTGTTCAGTCCTGTGTTGAAACTCTGAGAGGAAGCAGAGACAGAGGACTATTTGCCCTATGCAAAAAAACCAAATAAACAAAAAAATTGGTTACTAATGTTTTGGGAAGTTTTTGCAAATTCTTAATTCCACCCTGAAAAATACTCCTTAAAGTCTTGTTAACTCTCTGTCTTCTGCTTTTATTATGGTTCCTTCCAGCTTTTGGTACCATGTGGTACAAAGTTGCTGTAAGAGAGGTTGGGAACTTCTGCTTAGCAGTTCTGCTTTATGGTTATGCTAAAAACTGCAGGGAAAATATGTAACTCATTTTCAAGAACAATTTCTTCACTGCGGTCATAGAATGATCTAAAGCTGTGCAAACACTGTAGGCTAGATTGACTAGATCAGTGTTTCCCAAACTTTTCAGCATCACGCCCCCTTTTTGATTTTTGAGAAACCCTCTTGCTTCCCCCCCCCGTACCCCTCCAAAATAGCAGCAAATCTTGTTGAGAAAAAAAAAAAAAAAGGAACTGACCGGGGCCGAAAAACAGTCACAGCCTCTTCTTTAATTCCCGGGACCACTGTAAAAAAAAGGTGCCAGTACTCCAGGGGAAAAATTGTTGACTCTTCCCCCCCCCCCTCCCAAAACATTCTGCATGTTCTGGTGGATGCCCGAGCCAGGAAAAACAGAAAATACTGGACATTTCACATGGTATTTTCTGAATTTTTTTACCGGACGGACCAGGCTCTTTCTTGAGGAAGGGATTGCTGGGGTGGGGGTGGGGGCCTGGGTTGCCTTGTGCCCCATCTGGAATTTCTTTACTCCACCCCAGTTTGGACTAGATAGTCTGGAATTTTTTTCAAGAGGTTTGGAATTGGGACAGTTTGTCCATTGTAAATGATTCATAGCCTTATGTCCTGTTTAAAATTGCAAGCAGTTCATGCTTGCTACCCCAGAATGTAGGGTCATGATCAGCAAGCATCTCTGCAACTATTTCTGAATATGACAGAAGTCCTGTGTTTATTACTTGAAATAAATATTAATGCGGATTGTAATGCACTGAAGAGAGTCAGTTTATTGGCAAGAAACAGACAATTACGATAAATTCAAGACCAGGAATTAGGAAGCAGTGTTTACATAATAAAAATATTGAATGCCATAACACACAGCTGTTAAAACCAAAACATCAGAGTCCCACCTGAAGTGCTGCCAATCTGTCCTGGTGGAGTCCTAAAATACTTCTTCATATACCTCCCCCCCCTCAAAGTTATTATCTTTTGCAGTTTTAGATCTTTTTGTCTAGACAGCAGTAAGTCACTGCATACCTTTATGGCAAGAATGTAATGGTAAATCTTTCAGATAAATATAGCTGGATATTTAAATACAAAAATAAATGTCTAAAGCGCCTTACTTATTAGCAGCATCTGTCTCTTGCTTAATGTGTACTTCTCAGAAATATTCTAATACCTATCAAGGCTATTTTTAAGCAACCTTTTTCCTGCTTTGGTGATCACATGTCATGCTGTCCAGATTGTTGATTTTGTTGCTAAGCCTCACTGTGAGTACTAGTTTCCAATGTTTCAGGTTACACTTTTAAACCATGCCTTCCAACAATTTCACACTATCCTGGATTTCCCCCTCATCCAAAGCTGATGCCCTGCAGACCTTCTCATTCCATCTTAATGCTGATGTGGACCAAAGACTTAGGTGAAGGAGGAGTTAGTACTTTCATACACTATAGTTGCTAAACTTCCTCTCTGAAAATATAATTAGGTAGGAAGCTTTCATCTGAGATATGTGGTGAACATATCAACCACTGCTATCTTCCCTTCATTGCTGGGAAATTCCAACAATGTTCATAAACTCTAAAGAAGTGAAACCCAGACAACAAGAGCCCAGTAGGAGATCTTAGATGAGAAACCAAGTAGAGTTAGAAAGAATAACTCTAGCTGAAAGTTCCTGTCATGAGCCTTTGAGCTAGTCTTTCACTGGGGGCAAATAAAAATAAGTGAATCATTGTCAGATTTTCCTGGGTGTGGAAGATTATGGTGAAGCAGTTTTGGATTGCTGGAAGAGAGATCCAGAGTCCACCTGTGAGTTTTCAAGTACCTTAGAGGATTAGGTACTTGTAGAAATAAGTGGTCTTTACCTTGCCCTTCCCCACATTTGACTTGTCTAGGAATGGCATATCTCTCATTGTTATGAATCTTCATTCCTGCATGCAGCAGCTCTCACCCCTTTCACATAGTGTGTTATGGAAACTATTAAGTGCCAGCAAACTATCTGCCACTCTGTCAGACATCATTTCTCTAACCACATCCCACTGGTAGCTGTGGGTAGTTGGTATTTCATACATGCCTACAACTAGTCTCTGTATAAATTTGGAAAAAAAAGTTATGATTTGTTGTATTTTTGTGAAACATTTCATTATGCCTATGATTAGAGCAGTCAGTTTATTTATTTTTTTGTTTTTTGGAAATGCAGATGTATATACCACAAAGATGGAAGAAAGCAGTGAAGGCTGAAAAGATAGGTTAATCTGACTCCACGTGGTACTGTATCTGGTGCACTATGGACTCTGAGCATATCTATGTGCCTGAGTCTGTTTTGCTAATTGCTTGTAAATGCCATTATTTTATCCTGAGGAAAGGGACTAAGGATTTCTTTCTTTCTTTCTTTCTTTCTTTCTTTCTTTCTTTCTTTCTTTCTTTCTTTCTTTCTTTCTTTCTTTCTTTCTTTCTTTCTTTCTTTCTTTCTAAAAAAGATTTTTATTTAGCTCCAGATTACACATTGAACAAAATAAGAGCAGACTCCAAACTATTTGTTGGGAGATTTTGGCGCATAAGTATTGCATTCCATATAAATGAAAACACCTTCAATTTAGGAGGTTTGAGGGATTCAGTCCAGATATTGATTTTTCAGTGTCACCACTTCTTTATAAAAGAAAATATTGGCTGAAAGTCTGAATAAAGATTTTCTTTCTTTTTACACAGCATGGCTGTGTCTACATTGGCAAGATTTTGTGCAAAAGCAATTGCTTTTGCGCAAAATCTTGCCACCTGTCTAGACTGGCCATGACTATTTGTGCAAGAACACTGACGTTGTAATGTACAAAATCAGTGCTTCTTGCGCAAATACTCTTATGCTCCTCCTCAGGGATAAGCCCTCTTACGCAAGTATTCTTGCGCAAGAGGCCAGTGTAGACAGGCAACATGAATTTCTTGCGCAAGAAAGCCCGATGGCTAAAATGGCCATCGGAGCTTTTTTGCGCAAGAGAGCGTCTACACTGGCACGGATGCTTTTGCGCAAAAGCACATGCCAGTGTAGATGCTCTCTTGAGCAAATACTTTTAACGGAAAAACTTTTCCCTTGAAAGTATTTGCGCAATATCATGCCTGTGTAGACGCATGTGCTTCATCAAATTGGAATATAAGGATGTCTCTAATTACAGATGAAGCCCCATAAACATTATATTTATAAAATAGGAGACATATGAAGAAGAATATCTAATATTTCACTTGTTCTATTTATTAATAATAATAACAATAATAATAATAATTAATAATAAAATTAATAAATTGCCACACATGGGGTACTATCTAGGATTTTATAGTCCAAACAGTCTATTTGGAAACATAATCTTCTTAAAATATTTGATGTGTTGTATGTGATAATTGTCACAAATGCTAATTAGAGTTGTAATTGAAAGGGATCTAATCACTTACTAAATACTAACACATATATCTTCCCCCTGAAAGTAGTATTAACGGGACTTAAATATAAGTCTCAAGAAGGGAAAAAGAACCCCCTGGAGTTCCAGAAATCATTCTTTCCTGTGTAATACCATTTGTACATTGCTCTGTATGAAGAACATTTACACACTTTTCTATTTGATTAAGCTGATCACATGTAAACTGTCCTGGCTGTAGAATAGTTTGACTCAACTGGTATTTCTGTTTTTATTTCTGCCAATTAATTTTTTATCTACAGTGAATAATACCTTACATGAAATAAGATCTTCTTGTACCCAAAGTACATTCTCATTGTTACACTTGTGTAAATCTCTACTGTCTTCAGCTACATCTTGCATATCATAACCTCACACTTTACCAAGTTCCCTGCTCAGCAAACACCCTCATCATCACGCATCATCCATGTAGTTGCACTAGGAAATAGAAAGACTAGAACCCAGAATAACTCTTCCCAGGCTCTTGGTCTGACGGTCCACTGAAAGATTTCAAAAGTCAGTGAGTAGTTTTTCTCATTATATTGCATTAGAAAGCAGACAGAGGCAGATGTTCATATCAGTTGCTTTTCTGGACATAAAAATAAATGCTAATGGTAATAATGACCAATAACACTCAAGTGGTTCTCTGAGATGATGCCTCAAATATTCCATTAGCTTCCTCTGATTTTGTTAAGATTTGGGTGTTTGTCCATTCATTGAAATTCTGTAGTGATGTTTCATTAAAACAAGCCACTGAATAAAAGATGCTCTCACTCCACTGGAAGCTAGTTAGTTATTTAAGTTCTCTTTAGCTGCCACAACTTACCATGGTGGTAAGTAGAATTGGGCAATGTAACAACTTTCCCTGCATGCAATCATGTGGTGGAACACCACATATTTTCTACTTATCACCCCCATCCCTTCCAAAACCAGGTTGGTGAGAAACAAAAGGGTTCTGATTATATTCTGCACACAGGCGACAAAAGTTGAGACACTGACTGTGCTAAGGCAGAGCCTGTGACTAAAATTCTGGGGGTCTTTGAGGAGTAGACCTCTGAGATAAGGTTGGGAACACCTGCATATAATGCCAGCTGCTAGGATTCTGACAATCATTTCAATTGGTCCATCAAGCCATAGGAAAGGAAATTTGATCTTCTATATCTTGGCAGTTCAGCAGAATGGAATCCGGAGAAGGTTATTGTGGGTAGCTTGCACACTGAATCTTTGCTTCGAGCTCTTCCTAGTCATCCCTGAATCATATAGAACCAATGACAATGCTAGCTGAAGAATACCAGAAAAACCCTGAATAACAATAGCTGCGGCACAAAAATCAGCCTGTGTTCCCACACTTACCATGCGGCCCCAGAAGATGTGTGAGATTCTGCTGATGGAAAAGCTGATTTATAGCATCCACCCACCCCTAAAATAAACAAACAACTCACTGTGAATAGAACACCAGGCACTTTCAGGCACAGTTAATACAACTTTACATTCACAGGGAGTTATTAACATTCAGCCTCTAGCATATTTGGATACATAAGGCACTTAGCTTTTGAATGCTGCTACGTTGTGGAGGATGAAATAAACTGCTAACATTATGGACCTAATTCTGTTCTCAGTTATATGGGTTCAACTCCTTATGGTGAGTTTCTTTCACCACTTGCTTATTAAATATCATTTAGTAACTAGTCAGTGCTATTACTTTTTATAGTTCACTGAAAAAGGGTCATAGCCTGCCACCAAACTTGATAGATTGATAACTTTTTTTAAACACTAAGCAAGGGAGAAACCTCTTCTGCAACAGTAAAAATTAAACTCAAAATTAAAAGATCAAAATAAGGATGCCAGGAGGAAAAATACTGTGTAGAGTTGAGTGTGGATATGACAACTAATAAACAGATCACAAATCAATATGCAAGAAAAAATGAAGTTTGGACCTAAACATGCGATAGTGTCAGCTAAAATCTTTCACTATAAAATAAGACAGGAGAGGAAGCCGAAGAGTAAAAATGTATCAATACCACAAAGCTAAAGAAAGTGACCGGTGGCAAGTCTTGTCCATACAGATTTAGGTAGTTCTCTAGTGAAATATAATTGTGGCCATACTACATTTATATCTGTGTAAGCTGTAAAAACATTTTTCAAGATTTGTGTTAAGCTCTTAATAAGTAAAAAAAAATTGATCATTATATCAGTGATGTCAATGGCATTCTCATTTATATTCACACAGTGAGATTCCATATCTCAAATGAGATTCTCTGAAATGACATCAGAGGACAACATTCTTTGTTTCTAAAAACATCATGCAGCAACTTCCTCTTCAAAGCTTTGCATGTCATTTCAACTTGGAGTGAGTCTGAAAGTGCCAGCATAGCAGAAGTTACTTCATGTGTTCTGGTGAACGGGTAGCATTGTCATTTTTGGGAAGCTGAGCCCATTTCAGGGGCAAATAAAACAAAAGTTTAGCATTGCAAATATACAAATGTCTTGAAGCATTCTGAATACTTACCATTCAATTCCGTATTTGTACCTTGTTTTTTCATTTTTGATGGCTAAACTTGCCAGTGATGATGGGGCCCTTGTCCTGAATGCCTGGCACGTTCCTTTTTTGGAAAACCAATGTAATGAAGACTTCCGTTGGCATTTATCATTTTAGCCTGTCTTCTTCCTCATAATCCTCACTAGCAATGGATTGTCCAGAAAGGTACCCAATACAACCTTTCTTCACTGAGGGTATGTCTAGACTGCATCCCTCTGTCAGCAGAGGGATGCAGATTAGGCAGGTCGACATTGCAAATGAGGCAGGGATTTAAATATCCAGCACCTAATTTGCATAAAATAGCGGCTGCGTTTTGCCGACTCAGCACTTTGTTGGCAAAAAGTGGCAGTCTAAAGGGGGATCTGTCGAAAAGGGCTTTCTTTCTGGACAGATCCCCCTCTAGACTGACACTACTTGACTCTAGACTATCACTTTGCTTGCTTCAACAGAGATCGAAAAGTCTGCCTGTTGCACAGGAACTCCTAAGTCCTTTCCTGTTTAGTCCTATTGTCCCCCAGCCTATCCAGTTCTGTTTGCCTTCTCTTTGTAAATTAGATATTCATAACATTTAGAATTAAATAAGCATAAAACAAATTTCAATCTTGATTTTAGCCATTCCTTGTATCGATGCACAAAAGGGAAGGGTATGGAATATTCATCCCGTCTCTCATTTTGCTAGCCATCCTTACAGGGAACCATAATCTCCTTCCTCCTCTTCCTCCAGTCACATAATCTCCTTCCTCCTCCTTCCCCTGCTCCCTCTTTTGCACCCCTTTCTCCATCCCTCCTTCAGGTCAGAATCTTCTCCTACACCCATACCCCTTCCCAAACTCTGTACCCTCTCCAGGACCTTAATTGCAGGTCATAACACCCTCCTTCATCCAAATTCCCTCTCAGACTCCGTACCCCTTCCTGTACTCCAATCCCAGCTCTCTTCTGCACCCAATCTCCAATCCACACCCTGCACTTCCTCCATTAATATCATGGTAGGGTATGTCTACACTAGCTCGTTAATTCGAGCTAGGTAGGCAAATGAGGCAACCAGAGTTGCAAATAAAACCCAGGATTTAAATATCCCGGGCTTTATTTGCATGTTCCTGTCTGGTTGCCATTTTGAAATTTCACTAGCCCAAACTCACTGCCACGCGGCTACATGCGGCAATGAAACGTTAATTCGAACTAAGTCCTTAATTCGAATTAACTGTTATCCTTGTGGAATGAGGTGTATAGCCACGCAGCTATGGTTTCACGAGGCATACCTGTGCCGATCAAGAAAGGCTTCTTTGTCGGCGCGTCGCGTCCAGACTGCCCCGATCTGCCGACAAACAGCTGATCGGCAGAGCGGGGCAGCCATTTAAATTTAAATGAAGCCGCAATTATTTTAATCGCGGCTTCATTTCCCTCTGCCGATCTGGCTAATCTACATGCCTCCGTCGATGGAGGCATGTAGTCTAGACACACCCTAATTGAAATAAGAGCCGAGCACGGTCATAGGTGTTGAAAGATGCAGTACCATCAGGCTTGCCAACTGTGGGTGATTGGAGGGGCAAAAGAGGCAGTTGCTTCTGATTGTGACTGTTGCTATTGCGGCAGTGACCGGGTTGGAACCTTGGTCCCTTTAAAGTGCCAATGGAGTGGTGCACCACATGTCCTGAGTGACTCTAAAGCCCCAAGGGGGAAGTGTGTGTGTGCTCTAGGCAGTGTGGAGGGCTGGCTATCCTGGCCCCATCCAGGGGCAGCCCTAGACTAGCTGCCAGCAACTGGTGCCCTAGGCGAACCATGAAATTGGCGCCCCCATCTCCAAACCCCTCAATGATATTGTGCCACCATTTGGCGCCCCATTTAACTTGGCACCTTAGGCAACCGCCTACTTTGCCTATATGGACAGGCCGCCCCTGGCCCCACCCCTTCTACCTGAGGTCCCACCCCTTCCAGGGTGTGGAGCCACCTCACATTTTGCCCAAGGGCCTGTGGAGGCTGACAGCACCCCTGGATACCGTCCAAGGAGAGTTGAAATATTGGGAACTAGCATTGTGCTGATTATGACCAGACTGAGAGCAGATGTGGTTCCTGGCATTCTAGAAATGATTGCAAACATTGTATTGGAACAAACATAGCAATTCATTGAGACCAAAAATGCAGCACTGGCAACAACTTTGGAACTAAACTGTAGAAAGGAAGATAAGGAGATTCAGTTCTGGCTTTAGGATGTTGTGGTCTGTGCAATAGCAAGATGTGGAAGACATCTGCCAGCAGTACTAGTGACAAATTCTTATAACAAGACTAACACTCCCTCTTTGCTACTTCTCTAGGAATTCAAAGAGGATCAAACAAATTATGTGGCTTCATTCATGTTTAACTTAATTTAAATCTCCAGGCTAATTACCTTCTATATTTATAAGTGAAGAAAACAAAACAAAAAAAAATGGCTCACAGTACAGTATACCTTGAGAGAACACGTTACCCAAAGAGAATACTACAATACATTGTGGGAATGTGCCACAGACTCAGATGTGGCATTCAAGCATATGAGATGTCTTGAAAAAGTCAGCAAATGCCTAAGTAGACTTTCAAATTTGTGCTTATTCTGACACAAAGGATAACCCATTCAAACGGGGAGATGTGTTTATTTTTGGATAAGGCTAAGTTCCTCAGAACACAGTCCCTTTTATATATTAATTACATTATCCCACTATTGGCAAAAGATGATAAAAGCAATAGTGGAAAACAACTCAGTAGAACTTTCACAGAAATCACAATCCTATAACAAAAATCTGCAGAATAAAGTGCAGCTGGATGTGATGTTTGAAATTTCACAGGAGCAAGTTGCATGGCAAGATCCTGAGATACACTTTTATTTCTTTTTTAAAGCATGCCGAGTCTGCAAGAGGATAATTTCTTGAGGTACATAGACCCTTTTCAACAAGCCCAGAAAGTGCAGACTCAGCCATAATTTTTTTAGAAAATACAGTCTAATCACAAGGTTAACAACATTTTGTAACCTTTTTGAACCAGCAAACTTGTGTGACTGATATTGAGCATCTCCATAAAGATTGGTTTACATTTTATTAAAACTCATTCTGATGAAAATACAAGTTTACTACACAGAGCCATGCTGAATCAATAACCATACCAAGGCCGGCAATTTCACACCAGTCCAGAAAATTCAAATTGCTGAGCCAGTAACCCTACTAAAACTTGTGTCTTGGTATTATCCAAATAGTCTTTGACTAAAGACCTCAGTCTTGACAATAGCCCAGAAAGAAAAGTGCTGAGTCAGTGTTCCTTATGCATATTGGTGTCTGTGAGTGCTGAGTGGGGAATATAATAAAAGGTATGTATATGGGAGTTCCCCATAATCTACTGGTCTTGGGGCATCTCAGTTGCTTCAGAGTTCCTTCTTCACCTTACTCTTCACAGGTGGATGTGGACTTTCTTTTGTGGAAGACCGTGATGTGAAAAGCAGGAGGAAGAGGTGCCTGACTAGAAAGTTTCTGATCTGTGCCCACCACCAGCTGTACTGTAATATGCGGATCAGGACTTAGGGACAGGAAACAAAGAGTAGAGTAGCATTGCATTGTAATGAACATGCTGGCCCACTGAGTTGTAAGGAAAGGCTCAAGCCAGTGGAGAACACTGTGCTACTCCATTTAAAATCCAGCCCAAATCCTTAGGCTACATCTACATTGGCATGATCTTGCGCAAATACTCTTTAATGCAAGAATTCTTACGTTAAAGTATTTGTGCAAGAGAGCGTCTACACTGGCATGTGCCTTTGTGCAAGAGATGTGATTTTGCACAAGTGCATCCGTGCCAGTGTAGATGTTCTCTTGCGCAAGAAAGCTCCGATGGCCACTTTAACCATCGGGCTTTCTTGCGCAAGAAATTCATGTTGCCTGTCTACACTGGCCTCTTGCGCAAGAACAGTTGCACAAGAGGGCTTATTCCTGAGCAGGAGCATCATAGTTCTTGCGCAAGAAGCACTGATTTCACACATTAGAACGTCAGTGTTCTTGCACAAGAACTCCCTGCTAGTGTAGACAGGCAGCATGTTTTTGCGCTAAAGCGGCTGCTTTGGCACAAGATTGCGCCAATGTAGACACAGCCCTAGAGTATAGGAAAAGGATGTAGTGACCGGAGGGCAGATGGCACTAGACTCATTAGGGAGACAGATGTTGCATGACAGCAGGAGCAGGAGGCTGGAGGCAGTGTCTGGGGAGGTGGCTGCAGAGGGCAGGCCTGGCCTTAGGGCAAGATGAGCAAGGTGGTTGACATGGTCCCCGCGCCTTCAGGGCACCACGCTGCCCAGGGCTCACCAGCCTAGCTGCTTCCTTGCTGCCCTGGCTGGGAGCTGCCTGGCCACATAGTGCAGCCAACCACAACATGCTGCCTTGGGCCCTGGCCGGAGGCCAGGCAGTCTAAACTTATGAGAACAGAACACAGGAGAAGCAGTAATGAGATCAGAAGCAGCAAGAGATACAGCACAATGGCCTGTAATCAGTGACAGCAACGGCATATGTCAGGCTGCCCTAGAAACGGGAATATTGGCTTTATTTTTTATTGGGCTATTAAGTTCTTGCACCTAGCTGATTGTGCCTTTTGATCTCTTGTCTGCTAAACAGGATGTGAGAATGAACTCACTGAGGGTATGTCTACACTACAAAGTTAGTTCGAACTAACTTTCATAGGCGCTACACTAGCGCTCCGTTAGTTCGAATTTAATTCGAACTAACAGAGCGCTTAGTTCGAACTAGGTAATCCTCATTCCACGAGGATTAAGCCTAGTTCGAACTAGTTAGTACGAATTAAGGGGTGTGTAGCCCCTTAATTCGAACTAGTGGGAGGCTAGCCCTCCCCAGCTTTCCCTGGTGGCCACTCTGGCCAACACCAGGGAAACTCTACTGCCTCCCTCCTGGCCCCGGACCCCTTAAAGGGGCACGGGCTGGCTACGGTGCCTATGCCAGGTGCAAGCCTGCCAGCACCCAGCCAGCAGACCCTGCACCTGGCACGGATTGAGCCAGCCACCCGATGTCCCCCAGCCCTCCCCCTCTTCCCAAGACCAGGCTGGCGGCTCCCGGGAGCTTGCCCGGGACCGCAAGAGGCGGGCACCCACCTGGGCTAGTGCGGACATCGTGGACCTCGTCCACGATCTCCGCACTAGGCACAGGAAAGTGGCCGGCTTGGACAGGAGAGCTGCCAGCCTGGCCACCCAGGAGCAGGTGTGCAAGAGAATCAAGGGGGTCCACTGAGACCCCCGACCCTGAGCCCTGAGCTTACAATGGCCGTACTGGGTCAGACCAAAGGTCCATCTAGCCCCGTAGTCTATCTGCTGACAGTGGCCAACCCTAGGGACCCTGGAGGGGATGGACCGAAGACAGTGACCAAGCCATTTGTCTCGTGCCATCCCTCTCCAGCCTTCCACAAACCTTGGGCAGGGACAACACTCCTACCCCCTGGCTAATACAACTCCATGGACCCAACCTCCATGACTTGATCTCACTTCCCTTTAAACTCTGTTCTAGTTGTAGCCTTCACAGCCTCCTGCAGCAAGGAGTTCCACAGGTTGACTCTTTGCTTTGTGAAGAAGAACTTTCTGTTACTAGTTTGAAGCCTGCTACCCATTCCTTTCCTTTGGTGTCCTCTAGTCCTTCTTTATGGGAACTAATGAAGAACTTTTCTGTCTGCACCGTATCCACCCAACTCCTGCTTTTAGAGACCTCTATCCTGTCCCCCCTCTGTCTCCTCTTTTCTAAGCTGAAAAGTCCCAGTCTCTTTAGCCTCTCTTCATATGCCCTCCCCTCTCCCAGCCTCTCTCTTCCCCTCTCCCACCTCCTTTTCCCAGTCTCCCCCAGTTTTGTTCAATAAGGACAGATTCCATTTTGTGAGACACGTTATCTTTATTTTGTACATCAAGAAGAGGGGCTAGGAAAGGGTAAGTGGAAGGAAGTGAGGGAGGAATGGGGCACGAGCCCCCGACGGGGAGGACTGGTCTGGCTCTGCGGATTTCTGGGGGTGGAAGCTCTCCTGCAGCCCCCCAATTGCCTCCTCTCCCCAGATGGCAGCCTGTGGCAAGTGCAGCCAGGCTGATGGCCGAGTGCTGTGATGTGCCCAGTGTGGGCACTCAGGGCACTCCAAGCCAGGACTGCTTTGCAAGCGGGACACCCCTGAGAACTGTCTGTCCGGGGTGGGGGTCGGGACCCTTTAAGCACAGCCCTCGGCTAGCCTGAGACAGCATCTCCACGCTCTAAGTCCTCCTCTGATGCCCTGCCGGCACTGCTTCCGGCCATCCTTAACCCCGCTTCAGGGTCCACTTAATGTGGACGCGCTAGTTCGAATTAGCAAAACGCTAATTCAAACTAGTTTTTAGTTCTAGATGCGTTAGTTCAAACTAGCTTAGTTCGAATTAACTAATTCGAACTAAGTTAGTTTGAATTAGCGCTGTAGTGTAGACATACCCTGAGGGTGCATCCTGGTGCTTGGAGTGCTTGCCCCCAGCATCTTGCCTTCGGCCTCAGAGAACACTACCAAGCCTCAAAATAAGGCTGGTGTAGTACAGCACTTGCTTCCCTCTCACAACTTTCCATCTGGGTCAGGTGACCACTCATTAAATCCAAAGGAGCATCTTCATGAAGATTGGTTTAAATTTTGAGCTGCACTGTTAGGCAGTCTAATCTCTGGAAACGGCACACTCCATGTTTGGCTGCTAATTCTGTCTGCAGAAACTTCATAGCTGGGTATAGTTTAGATAATGAAGCAAGAGTTTCTGGGATTTGTAGTTGCTGTGTGCAGCAATAATAGCAGGGTTCAGACTGTACTGTTTCCCATTGCTATTTGTCATTGTGTAAATAGTGGAGAGAGGGTATTGTATTAGCTACCACCATCTTGGAAGATGCTTATAGGATTAAGGTGGGAGGGTGACCTGAAATGACAGCCTCCCAGCTGGGATCAGATAGCTGACTCATCCAGAAGAACTTGAAAGGAAACTGAAGGAACTTTAAGATAGCAACAGTTAATGAGAACCCTGAGTGCTACAATAAGTGGACCAGGTCAGACCATGGCAGGCTAATTTCTGCATCCAGTGGAAATTTTGCTTGGTTTTGGATCCAGCTGCATTCAAATTCTGGAAGATAAATCCAGATCTCATGTTCCAGATCTCCAAAGATGGAATTCCATCTCAAACACATAGCTAATTTATTCCAAGAATGATTTAGGCCTGGGGGCTCCTTTCGGTAATTTTTCAGGCTTCTAGGCATAATCTACAAAATATTCTTAAAACTCCCCAGAGCTATGTCCCATGCATACCTGATGAAATTAACATTGCTGGCTTACCCAGCTCTGCATTTTAGAGGGCCTCCTATGCTGTTTTTCTTATTTCAAATGACCTCTCCCTTCCCATTTTTCTTTTTAACAAGTAGCACTGATCATCTTGATTTTAAAAGACTGTACCCATCTACACCTGCTGAAAATTTTCCCTTCATTTAAAACTGTGGGTGTTCACATGTTATATACTATCACATACTATGAAATGAAGGGAAATCTCCTCAGCAGGTATAAATGGGGAGGGCTCGACAAATAATGCAATCTACTCACCCGAGGTGAGTAGATTGTAACCCGGAAGAGCCGGGTTCAGGCGATCTGCGCATGCGCAGATCGCTGGACAGTGCGGCTGGCGAGCAAGGCTCACCACAGTTTGGCGAGCCCTGTAAATGGGTATCGTTATTTCAAACTCCAACAGGTTAATTTGTGTGTGTGTGTGTGTGTGTGTGTGTGTGTGTGTACAGATATAGATATAAACTAGTAGATGAAAGCTTTTGATGTCACAAAGGTATGGCAGTTAGGCCATGTAATGCCTGTCTGTAGTCTTCCTCATGCAATCAATGAATTTGTTGCATGCAAATTTGCTGCAGAATAAAAGTAGTGATTGGTTGAGGTACAGCTCATATAGGGTTACCAAGCATCTGGTTTTCAACTGGAATACCCAGGCAAAAAGGGACCCTGGTGGCTGCCAAACAGACCATTACAAGTCAGGTCAGTGGTACAGTGGGTGCCCAGGACTAAGGCAGACTCCCTCTTGCCCTGGTTCCATGTGGCTCCTGGAAGTAGCTGCCAGTTCCCTGAAGCCCCTAGGCCAGGAAGGCTCTGCATATTGCCCTCACACTCACAGGCACCATCCCAACAACTCCCATTGGCTGAGAACCATGACCAATAGGAGTTGAGGGAGTGGCATCTGCCAGTACGAGGGCAGCACATGGAACCTCCCTGGCTATCCACAATGTACCTAGGGACTGCAGGGACCTGGTAGTCATTTTCTGGAAGCTATAATATGTGTTGCTGGGATACCACATTTGCGACCCCCTCCAGCACTTGAACCCCCTTTCATAGACTGGATTCCCCCCCTGCACTCCAAACACCTCATCCCTGGCCATACTCAAGAGCCCATACACTCACCCCAAGCCCTCATCCCCTTTCTGCATCCTAACCTCTTCCCCAGACTGGTGAAAGTGAGAGAGGGTAGGATTGAGGGAGGGAGTATGAAACGAGTATGTGTGGTGAGTGTTTGGGGAGGGTTGAGCCACAGAGAAGGAGTGGGATAGAGGTGGGGCCTTAGATAGGGGACGGAATGGGGCAGAGCAGTGATGTTCAGTTTTGGTTAGAAAGTTGGCAACCCTACTTTCATAGGACATTGACATGACAATAGACACATTCCTTACAAAGCCATTGCACAAGTGCAATTTGTAATGTCAAAATAACAAAGAACTTAAAAACTGAACAATAACAGTCCATGAATCCTCATGATGATTGAGCCTGGTGTCACTCTTATGAGAAAGAATTCTCAGCTGTGTTTGTTGCTGTTTCCATAGCTTCACACTGACTCAATAGACATGCTAGGCTTCAGAGTGACACAGAAGCAGAGTGTCCTGGAATCCTAGGGTGTGTCTACACAGCACCCTAAACTCAAAATAAGATACGCAATTTGCGCTATGCAAATTGCGTATCTTATTTTGAAATTTTGAAATTTGGTGCATCTACAAATTTAAAAGTAACATGCTATTTCAAGCCATTTCTTATCCGTTGTGCAATGAGGTTTACTAGGATGGTGAAATAGCACGGCTGTTATTTCAAAAAATATTTTGAAATAACAGGCGGCTTGTGTAGCTGCAGGGTAGTTATTTCAGGATACCTGAAATAGCCATGCAATGTAGACTTACCCCTATTGTGTAGACTAGCAAGGGAAAACGTCATCTTTAAATAATCATCCTGCATCTCTCAGCCACTTTGGATTGAATCCACATGGTCATGCTAACTTCAGTATTGTAGAATCTAGTCCACGTTTTGAAACTCCTTTCCTCTTGCTTACATCCATATAATGCCATTGAATTAAATTAATTTAGTCCTGTTACATGAGAGGACCATCAGACTCATAATGTACAAGACTGGATTGATAATGTTGTATCCTACTATGAGATTCAGAATAATTTGCTGTTTTCTTCAGAGGTATGTATTGGAATTAATTACTCATCCATACAAAGGACTGTTCTAGACAAGCTTTCCCCCAGAGCAGTTAATTCTTCAAAATGAAAATAATCAGATACTGAGCTCATTTCCGATTTTAGGTTTGTTGCCAAATATTTTTGGGGTAAACAAAATATGCTGGCAAAACTCTGCTCTCATGCTTTTTATTAACTGGGAAACAGGCAGTTGATTCTTATCCTTTCTATCAGCTCAAATAAATTACACATATTTCAGAACAGGAGACTTGTGTAAACTAGTGGGCTGCTTCCAAATTGGAAGCCAAAAAGCAAGTCTGTGTAAACTGTATTGTGATTTGCTGTACCAGGCCTTGATAATGAGAATGGTATGAAATAATTATTTCTAATTATTCCTTATTTTGAAATAATAAGTGGAGCGTCCACACTACCACCCTCATTATTTCAAAATATTATGGTTATATAAAAAATATGGTTATTTTGAAATATTAGCTCCTGCTTTTCATGAGGAATAATGCTTAGTTTGAAATAGTTATTTTGAAATAGCAGTAGTGTGGACACTCCATTGCTGCTATTTTGAAATAACTGCTCCCCAGAGTCATTCAAAGTAATTACTCCCCAATGTTTTCTGGGGCTTTAAGTTGAGGCAGCGCATCCATATCAAGGGAGTCTGCCTCAGACTAATTTCAAGGTCTCCCTATAGTGTGGACACACTATTTCAAAATATATTTGAAATATTTCGGGAGTTATTATTTCAAAATAGGTTATTTTGAAATAATTTCTTAGTGCACACATGCTCCAAAGCAGGCCAAGCAAAATTAGGTGACCCAGTTTTCAGTCACCCACTTCATGATCTGTGTCCCAATAGATCTGAGTTTTTTGGAACAATAATCTGCCATTAAGGGTACATCTACACAACAGCGTTATTTCTGAATCACTGTTGCTATTTCAAAATAACAAAATGCATGTCCAAACAGCAAGCCATTATTTTGAAATAATGTCAAGATGGAGGACTTCTTACTCTGACTCCTGTAACCCTCTTTTCATGAGGGCTGCGTCTAGACTGGCATGATTTTCCGCAAATGCTTTTAACGGAAAAGTTTTTCCGTTAAACGCACTTGTGGAAAAGAGTGTCTAGATTGGCACGGACGCTTTTGCGCAAAAGCACTTTTTGCGGAAAAGTGTCTGTGCCAATCTAGATGCGGTTTTGCGCAATAAAGCCCCGATAGCCATTTTTGCATCGGGGCTTTTTTGTGCAAAACGGTTCTCAGTTGTCTACACTGGCCCTCTTGCGCAAAAGCATTTGTGCAAGAGGGCTTTTTCTCGAATGGGAGAGTCATTGTATTTGCAGAAGAACACTGACAATCTTACATTAGATCGTTAGTGTTCTTGCGCAAATTCAAAGCGGCCAGTGTAGACAGCTGGCAAATTTTTCCGCAAAATCAGATGATTTTGTGGAAAAACTTGCCAGTCTAGACGCAGCCGAGGAGTAAGGGAAGTTGAAGGAAGAGTGTTCTTCCTTCAATTTCCTGCTATGTAGACAGCACCAAATACTTAATTAATCTATTTTGACTTCAGCTATGCAATTGATGTAGCTGAAGTTGCGTATCTTAATTCGACTTTTGTCCTGCAGTGTAGATGTATCCTAAATGTTTATGCTTCAGACAGCTGACTATAAACAGCATAGACCCAGGTTCAGATAACAGTTTTCTGAAGGTGAATGTCATGCTCAGGGGAAGGAGGAACATAACAGAAATAGCTAGAGGAAGGCATAGATCAGTAAGGCTCTGAAAGTTCAGTTCTGACTATATCAGCTTTGCTCCTCAACTCCTGAAACCTAATTTAGCAGAAACTGTCTGGTCGTTTGTGGTGGTGTGGCATGGACAGGCACTAGTCTGTTGTCCATGTGATTAAATCACCAAATGCATATGGAAAATCAAGATTTCCACCAAGGACTCAAGAGGTGAACAGTGAATTCCTTAATAACATAAGACAGCAGCATAGCCCCACAATAGAACTTTAGTTTTGAAAGAATAATTTGCTGTCTTGAGAGAGCTATTGCTTTCCATTGCTGGGCTTGTCAAGGAGAACAGCACAACTACTTTACTTTCTGTTAATGTTCTGAGGAATTTCAAGCTGCTGCTTGGATTTTCTTAACATAATGCTTAACTTTCAGCTGACCGAAACACAGCAGCTTACGGAAGAGGGGATGTCTACACAACAACACTATTTAGAAATAACTAGCATTATTTCAAAATAACTTAGTCTGCATCTACACAGCAGGCAATTATTTTGAAATAATGTTGAAATACTGCCAAGCTGGAGGACTTACTCTGATTCCTGTAACCCTCATTGTATGATGAGTAAAGGACGTTGAAGGAAAAGTGCTCTGTGTCAAAATAAGTGCTGTGTAGATGCTCCCAATTTCGAAATAAGCTATTTCAAAATAAGCTGTACAACTGATGTAGTTCAATTTGCGTAGCTTATTTTGAGTTAACCCATGCTGTGGAGATGCACCCAGAGACTCCATCTCAGCCCATGTGTGTACACTATGAGGCAAATAACACTTTAATTACTGAGTTAAATACCATTCAAAGCCCACATCATGCCCTCACACCCTACAAATAAGCAAGTCACTAATAAGAAAATTACAGGGACACATTTTTGTTTTCATTTTTAATAAGAGTCTCATTTGGAAAATATTGTCTTGAAAGGATGTCTGCATAATAGCAAGATTACCCTAATGACCCTCTTCATTGTCCAGTGATGGGGAAATAATCTTCAAATAAGAGCAAGGTAAACTGCAACAAGAGGGATGCTATATTAGAGCAAACAGTCATCCACAGGAAAAAGTACTCCCTATTCCTGCCATCCCATGCAAGTGTTGTCCCAAGGAAAGGCAGTTTGAAGCTGTAGGTGGAGTTTCACAGGATATCAACCAGTGGGGATTACCCAGGGTGTATACCAGTCAGTGCGTCAGTGTACATAGCCCACAACACTCCTCCCCAGCACAGGTTGTGTACTAGTGGAGCCGTGGTTGTGGGTGCCAAGACCCCTATGGGGAAGACTTTCAGCTACCAAGGGATACACAAGCATTTGCAAACTTTCAAAGTCCGATGATGCCCACAAATAATAAACATATTTGACAAGAATTTTGCCAGAGCTCTCCTTATCGACTGATCATGCAGTTGATACAAATTGTATCATCTGCACTATTAGCCGGTTAACCGCAATTTAACATCCTTAGTTTGTGCCATTATCATAGCCTTGGCTGCAGCAGTCCTGAAGCCGCTCTTTAATTTGCTCTCATTCAAAATGTTCATAGACAATTCTGTCTTTTTCAGTAGAGTCATCCACAGATTAGAAACAGAGAAAGTGTTCCATTACTTGGATACAGCCATCTTCATCTTCAACAAACCTTACTGTAAATAACCGCTTTTTACTGTGACTGATGTTGGGAGGTGAGTCCATTATCATGTTGTAGTGCTTTGTTTTACTGCGCTGCATCAGTATATTTTTCCTTTCCATTAGGTCAGTTAATTCATTTTGATTTGATTTGATTTGATTTACTGCAGCCATGATTCACAGCTTCTTTACAAACTAACTAATGTAGGTGCTCACACATAACATATTTCCCCAGGAGCTTTGGAAATGATCATTATGTTCAGTAAACAACTTATCTGATGGGCCCCAGAAAGTCAAATTCTTAGTTGCAAGGAAGAGAGTAACTGAGATCAGACATGTCAACATGTTTCTCCAATGCTGGGTTTCTACATTAATAATGTGCTGACTTTCTACATGTATGCATTTATTCAGCTTAAGGTTGGACTTGACCTCTGTCCAATTTGAAGTGGGCCATAAAATGGCTGGATGACTTTTCATGTAGCCTCAAGGCAACAACTAAGTTATGTCAGGAATTATACCCAGAAAAACACAAGAAATAATTTGGCATTGTCATCAGTAGTGTGCAACAAAACCCAGAACACTTTGTCAATTGATTCATAGTAAATTAGACAAGGCCAATCCAATTTCTCCCCATGTTTGAGCTCACATTTGCCATATGACTTTGAGAAGTTTCACTCTGCTCAGGTATTGGAAATGTCATATCCTTGATTTTGCCTGTTGAAGATTGTATGATCAGTATCAGCACAGTTTAAGAGTTCCTATAAAGAAGAATTTGATGTATCAATCTGTAGTGTGCAATTTTTCTTACTGCTGTTTCTGTCATCATGCAAGTCTAACTCTCCTTTTCATGTAAATCAGATTTTTCTTCATCATTACTCTCCTTTTCAGGCGAGCCACATTCTTCTTTATCGTCACTCTTTCTTTTTGCTGCCAGGAAAACTGGACAATTCTCCATCGCTTTCCTCATATTTCCATTCCTTATCTTCAGGTAAATTTTCTAATTCCTTCGTATAAGCAGAGTATTAAGCTATGTCTACACTACAAAGAAAAGTCAGAAAAAAATATGCAAATTGCGAACAGCAGTTTGCATATTTTTTCTGCTTTTCTTCTGAAAAAGGCTTTTCTGCCATTTGGCCCATCTACACAGGGACAAACGTCAGAAAAAACCCCTCTTTCAGAACATCCCTTCTTCCTCATAGAATGAGGTTTTCCGGGATGCTGAAAAAATGCATCTGCTTTTCCAATTTTTTTGTGTGGAAAAGCAGACATGTTCCTTGGACGTGGCAGAGCTTTTCCATTAAAAGTATTTGCACAAGAGAGCGTCTATATTGGCATGTGCCTTTGCGCAAAAGATTTGCTTTTGCGCAAAAGCATCTATGCCAGTGTAGACGCTCTCTTGCGCAAGAAAGCTCCAATGGCCATTTTAGCCATCGGGCTTTCTTGCCCAAGAAATTAACTTGGCTGTCTACACTGGCCATCTTGTGCAAGAGGGCTTATCCCTGAGCGGGAGTGTCGGAGTATTTGCACAAGAACCACTGATTTTGTACAGTACAAAGTCAGTGTTCTTGCACAAATACTCACGGCCAGTGTAGACAGGCAGCAAGATTTTGCACAAAAGTGGCTGCTTTTGCACAAAATCTTGCCAGTCTAGACGCAGCCTAAGAGTTTTGAGGAAATATAGTTCGCAGAAAATCTGGAAGGTTCCAAGGGATTCTACAAAGGTCCAGACCATTCTAGGATGTTAGTGAAAAATAAATCCATATATGGAATATATGAAATATTTTACTTCAAACATTGTATTTTCCCATTTTTTGCTAACACCCAGAGCCTGTTGCTCACTGAACCCAGCATCCCAGGTAGTTGTCTGGATCACCTTCCCCAAAATCTGGGCCTGGCTCAGAAGGAAGACCATATTTTCCATGTGTTGACTTTCATCAGCAATATTAGTTTGTCCACTGAAAAAACAGTATCAATTCTCCATCATTGGTTTTGAGCCCATTGTCAAAGTGTGGCATGATGCAGTGGCAGTCCTGTTAACCGCCCTTTTGGTATGCATCATACTGCAGGCTCAACAGCTCAATATACTCATCCAAACACGCTGACCAAAAATAACTTCAGCGAACAGCTTTTATATTAATTATTCCAGTGTGGATTTTGAGAGTCCAGCCAACCATCTGGTTCGTGAGGAGTTTCATATCAAAGCACAGAAACACGACTGTCTATAATTACTTTCTGCTGTCTTTTCCTGGCCAGATCCCAGGGCCCCATCTACAGCCTCCTCTTCCTTGACCACTTTTGTCTTTTAATGCTGTTGATCACAATAATTGAAAATTCATTCTTTTTTGGCTTTCATGACTATCCTCACCTAGTTTTCTTTTTGCTTTTCAGTTTGCTCATTCAGCTTCTGTTTTGGTGGTTCCCCCTCCTCTCCCACTCTCCTTGGGAGTCTCTCTGAGGCCTATCCTCTTCTCTCAATACTGCCTCTCTCTGGTTGACCTCATCTGCTCATATAATGTACTACAGTAGTTAGAAATCTAGCATTTTTATGCTGCTGGCATTGCAATCTACCTCTTCCCCTTTGATCTGGGTTCCTCACCTGTTTTTCTGACATCCTCTCTTGGATGTCTTGCTGATAGTTTAAACTCACCAGGGCCAAAATTGAAATCCCAGTCTTTCCTGCCAATCCCTCTCCATTGTCCCCATTTTCTGGCCTGGTTAACCTCTTTGCTATTCCTCTTGCACTAAGGCCCAGAACCTGAAGATTTCCCCACCTCTCTTCTTAGACATCGAAACTGTCTCCAGATCTTGTCTCCTTTTCAATCATAATGCTTCTATGATCTGTCCTTTTCTTTCTATCCAGTTAGCCATAACTGGCACCTAGACCCACATCTTCCTTTGCAGCATCCCTGCTTGCCTGCTACATGACCTATTCTGGTCAATACAATATGCAAGTATTAAAACTAGCTCCCTTGTCCATACTCTGAGTGTATCAACTTTCCTTTTAATGCTGCAATTACCCCTCTGTTTAACAGCACTGAGTTCAAAGCTCCTTTCCCCAGTGTTCTTCACAGCTCTGCCCCTCAACTAGGCTGACTCATATCATGTCTTCCCACAGCAAAAACTCCTTTTCTTCCATGCTTTCCTATATCCAACCCTATAATCTGGTCCAACAGGCTATCCCTTCTTTGTAAGGCTCCCACTGGCCATGGTGTCAATAGGAAAACCTCTTGTTATAATGGCTTGGAGTGGTGCAAGATGAAATTGTTGGAATTTACTTTATAATTATACAGGAAAAAATGCAAAATGTGTATCTGAGCAGCATGTATTTGTGTATATACCCTTCCCCATCCTTGTATGTCACCTGTCACCTTAGGCTGGGATTTCCAAGGGGCTTTAAGGTATTAAGCTTCCAATTCCATTGGCTTACCATGGCATTTAGGTGCCTAATTTCCTGAGACCCCTTCTGAAAAACCCAATGTGGCAATGTGCTGGGCAACAGCAGCTGAGTCAGCCTTCTGCTCAATTCAGGTCCAATTAATTCTCCAGAGTAGATCTCATTGACGAGAACTGTGCCTAACTGAGAACTAGGAGGCTAATAGGCAAATAGGCAGATGATACAAAAAGCACAAGAAGGAAGTAGGATGGGAGGAAATAGTTAGACAGAGGGAGAGAGAGATTGCTCTTCCTTGTCTGTCTCAGGAGCGAAGGCTTCCCTAGGACTTTGGGGGTGAAACTATATAGTGTATACGGGCTGTAGAAACCAGAATTGTAAATCAGCTGCACAAGGTGTTTAAATAGCAAAAAGGCCTCTGAGCTGTTTGTAGATGTGAGCAGTCAGGAATGGACCCTGACACACCCAATCTCAGTCCTTCTTGACGCGACTACATCTGTTGGGAAAGGCTCACAACATCCACATCTTCCAGAAATCCCGCCTCTTCCGAAAAATGCATGCTGGCATTTTTTATCCTGACCACACCATCAAAGTCGGGGTGGTGAACATGTCCATCATCATCCTGGGTAACACAGACTATCCCTTGCTCCCTTGGCTCATGAAGCCCTACGGGCAGCCTGGATCCCAGCAAGGAGCATTTCAATGCCAGGCTGAGCAGGTGCTGCATGGCTGTTGAATGTGCATTTGGCATTTAAAGGGGAGGTTCAGGGGTCTCCTCACCCACCTGGATCTCAGCGAGCACAACATCCTCTTCATGGGCAGCCTGTTGTGTGCTCCATAACTTTTGTGATAGCAAGGGGAAGACTTTTTTGCCAGGATGGGGGACTGAGGCAGAACGTCTGGCCAGGCTATTTAAGCAGCCGGATACCAGTGCATCAGGAGAGCACATCAAGGGGCAGTTCTCATCAGAGAAGAGACCTTGAGGGACAGTTTCATGGAAGGCCAGTTGTACCTCCTCACAAGGGACCCCTGCATTCCCTTTGTATGCCTTTCATCCCTCCCCCAAACCCTGCTCCTATCCCCTTCCCTCCTCCCCTGCAGATCAAACAATAGTGACATTAAAAAAAACCAGGATTCTTTATTGGGGAGATATAGAACAGGAGAGGGACCTGGGTAAAGCACCTGGAATGGGGGAGGGGAATGGGGGCTCATGTATGGAGCTGAGAGTGGTGCCTGCCTCTGGGTTGTCGGGAAGCTTTGGCTGCCCAAGAGGTCCCACTTTCCCATGTTCTGGGGCCCCAGTGGCCCTGGGAAGGCCTCATGGGGCGGGGGGAGGAAGGGAGGTGGCTGGTGGCCTGCTCCATGCATGTTGCCATGCGTTCCATCATTGAGCTGAGGGAGGAGAACATGGCATTGTGCTGACACGGCAGTTGGTCCCAGGTTCAGCTGCTCCCATTTAGCTCAGTGCTTCTCCCAGTTGGCAGCCCGTTCCTGGCACTCATCCTTGAGTCCCTGGATGAGGGACTCATAGACTCATAGACTTTAAGGTCAGAAGGGACCATTATGATCATCTAGTCTGACCCCCTGCACAGTGCAGGCCACAGAATCTCGCCCACCCCTCCTGCATGAAGTCCTCCCAGGTACTTTTCCACCTGAGGACCCCATGGAGTCAGGTAGGTGGTGCAGGAGGTGGGGGATGCATCAAGCTTGCAGCTGTCCTAGCAGTGAAGAAAAGTGACAAGGGCAGTCGTCCCAGTAGACACTGTGAATGAAGCCTGGCTCTAATCTCTGAGCTGACACTGAAGGTCTTGGTTCAGATGATGATGATGTGCTTTGAGCAAGGCCACATGTTGCCAAGACAGCAGACACTTTCCAGCAGGGACACTGATGTCCCAGGGAAGCATTGCAACACCCATGGCCCAAGGACAAGCAGGCATGGGAAGGTGCTGGCCAGGCTGAGAGCATGCGAGAATAGGGGACAGGGAGGCTTGGCTTCCTTCTGTGTCCCACACATGCTGGGTCTGGCACTGCTGGCATCCCACAGAGGGAGAACTTCTATCCCTGCCCACTGGAGGAAGGGCTGTTGGAGGAGGTGTGTGTGAGTGGCAGAGACCACTTGCCAGAGAGAGTGCTTCTGGGGTCCTTTCCTCTTCCTCCCCCCAGCAGGTTCCCATGCACAATGTCAGTCTATTCCACATCACTGCACTTGACTGCCAGCTAACGCTGACTGAGTGCGGGCATGAGCCTGTGCCATGTGCGGCACTGCTATGTGATTCCATGACTCCTTAGTAGTGTCTTGTCATGGGAAGGTGTCCCACTACAGAGGCCAGAATAAGGCAGGCCTCTCCAGGAACCTTGTGAGAGAGCCTGAGGGGTTCCTGTGTAAGAGCGTCATGGAGCTGAGTGCTCTAGACTGGTGCTTCCAGGCCGACTAGGCCGAGAGAGGAGCACACAGCCCCTCATAGCCCATTGTGTGTAGATAGGGAAAGTTATAGAACTCAACTGAAGTACCCTCCCCCAGTTCCTCCAAAGCCTGGGAGAAGTCCTGGGAGGGGAGTACTAGCTCCAGAGTGAGGAGAAGGTCCTGGCTGGCAGGCATGGTCATCTGGCTGGCCTCCTCCTCGTCCTCTCCCACCTCACCCTCCTGCAGGCTGGAGACTGGCATGTTCTGGCCAGACTCAATGACAATGGCAGGATACATGACCGACTCCCCTCCCAGGATCACATCCAGGTGGTCAGAGTACAGGAAGCTGTGTGATGCCATTCAGAGTATCCACTCTGCTCTCTGGCCTCATGGTAAGCTTGCCAGAGCTCTTTAATCTTCATCTAGACCTCGTCCAGGGTCCAGGTGTGGCCTTTCTCAGCCAAACAGGTGATGATCCAGTGTAGATTTCAGCATTCCTTTTTCTGGTGTGGAAATCCTGCAGGTTAGTCTCCTCCCCCCAGACCTCTATGAGGTCAAGGATCTCTGCACTGGTCCAGGCCAGAGCTCTCCTGCATCCCTGGACAGTGGCAGCTGGAGCAGCAGGGGTCCTGGCAACTGTGGGAGGCTCTGAGAGAGCTTTGGGGTCCATCATGCCTGCCCCAGATGCTGCTATCTTGCATGGGTCAATCAAAGTTGGTCACCAGCAAGAAGCCCTTCTCCTGCTTCTGGGACTTTTAAGACCACCAGGAGGAGGGGAGCAGTAGAGCTGTTAGGTGTGGTCAGAACAGTCAGAGCTGCAGCTGTGAGAGGCTTCTGGGGTGTGTCTAAACTACATGGCTCCATCAATGGAGCCATGTAGATTAGGCTGATCAGCAAAGGGAAATGAAGCCGCGATTTAAATAATCGCGGCTTCATTTAAATTTAAATGGCTGCCGCACTGAGCCGACAAACAGCTGATCAGCTGTTTGTCAGCTCAGCGTGCTAGTCTGGACGCTCCCATGCCGACCGGAAAGCCCTTTATCAACCTCCCCGTTATGCCTTCTAGGATGAGGTTTACCGGGGAGGTCGATAAAGGGCTTTCATGTTGGCAGGGGAGCGTCCAGACTGCCCCGATCTGCCGACAAACAGCTGATCGGCAGAGTGGGGCAGCCATTTAAATTTAAATGAAGCCACGATTATTTAAATTGCGCCTTCATTTCCCTTTGCTGAACAAACAAATCTACATGGCTCCGTCAACGGAGCCATGTAGTCTAGACGTATCCCTGGTGTCCAATTATTTTGACATAGCAGCACCGGAGTGTCCACGCTAACACTGTTTTGAAATAGTTATTTCCCGTGGAAAGCAGGAGTGCAGATTTTGAAATTACCAATCCATTATTTTGAAATGTGTGTGGACGCTCCACTTATAAATTCGACTTAAGGGGGATTATTTTGAAATAACACCCTAGTGTAGAGCAGGGCTTATAGTTCATCATTCACACAGTCTTCACAGATAATCTATGTATGGTTTCTTAAATATAATTCTTAACTTTTGTTTAGTGAAAAGGGAAAATCTCTCAGGACATAGAGAACAAGAACAGTCTAATCAGTTTCCAGAGAGTTCCCTCTCACAATGCTGTTTGGCACAGTTTTATCTCCAGACTAAAAAGAGGAACAGGCTAGAACATTACTTGTCATAGTATTTCCCATCTTTGGGCTGTTCTCAGGCCCTTCCAGCTAAGCCCACATGCATACTCCATGTGAGATATTCTAGTTTAACCCACATGCATATGCTGTGTTAGGTATTTGGTGTGGGATTTTCAAAGATGCTTGAAGGAAGTAGGTGCCCATCTCCTTTTGACAATGGTTCCCAACCTTGACTCTTCACGTATTTTTACAATACACCAAAGTGTACTTTGTACTTTATAGAAAAACCAGCAGGAAAGCAAACATTTAAAATCTAGTTTAGCTATATTAGTAATAGCACAGTACAGAATGGGGAAAAGGGGATGGGGAGAGGAAAGAGAAGAGTAACTAGATTACATTGTGAGTCAGTTTAGGCCTATTTGCATCCAGAGGGTTCGGTTAAAAGTATGAAGTAGCTTGCCCTACTTTTAAAATTTTTATTATTGATTGTCATTTTGTGGCCATCGTGTAAGCAGTATGTTTAGAGAAGGAATTTCAATGAGAAGAGGGAAGTGGTTTTACGTACACTGTCTGAAGCACATACCTTAATATTCAATGCTGAATTTTTGTAAGGAAAAAAGTACAGAAATTAGACATTATTTATTGATCATGAGGCTGAAAACATGGAAAAATCATTTGATCTAGTGTGGCCAACTTCCAGTTGTATTTGTCTATTATGAGTGACACGTTAAAAAAAAAAAAAAAAGAATAGAATATTACCCCTGACAAGTTAACATTGCTTTGTGGTTTATGTCTGTAAGCTGAGAGTGTGATGCTGAAATATTTGGGGAAATACCTATTAGCATCTACTCTTTTGCAAATAATCTGAAAGTGCTAAAGAACAACTCCTTTTAAAACATTAAAGATGAGTCCTCTCCCCCCCTCAAGCCCCCTACCATTATGTAGGTTTCGTGCCTCCCTCGTGGAAAGTTACCAACTCTCATTTGTTTTGTTTGGGCCTCATTTAAACATAACTTGCCTCAAGCAAGTAAGCAAGACAACGTGTCCTGGCTTGTAAGGTAATAGGATCTATCTCTGCAAACTGACCTCAGCCTAACAGCAATTGCAAGGGAAACACATGGACGATTAATGATAGATAATAGAATGATGGTTTATATATATATATATATATACATTATTATAAAGTTTATCGTAGGATTAAAGTCAACAGTTTTTGACTCTCCTTATCAAGGAATTGCACAGAGCACTAGAGTGTTTCTTGCACTCAGCCAAAGCCTAACCTCTAGAAATATCTCCTCGTTTGCTATTGCCTCTCTGAAGCCTGAACTGTAACTGGTCCTTAATGGTTACTTGGAACAGAATTGCCTCATTTGCTAGTTCAGATGAAATAGTAATTCAGGAAGTAGAGGAACCCTGGACCCATCTTTCTGAAATAAAGGGAGTCTCAGGAAGAGAAGTGGATTGCAGGCCAGCAAGAAAACCCTGGTAGTGAGCTACAAGCATTGTTGAGCACTGGCTTTGTGGTTTTTTTTTACCTGTGGGCCTCGAGGCATTTTCTAAAGTTAGGTAAGGAACAATATCGTTATCCCTATGTTAGGGGTGAGGAAACTGACAGGGGCCCAGCTAGTCAATGGAATTTTGGCACCTAATTCCCAATGATTTCTGTGACAGTTAGGCACCTTCTTTCTCTGCATGAATGTCATGCTTCTGTCTCTTGGCCCATTTCATATTGCCATGCCCAGACCCCTGTCTTCTATTCTTTATCTCTTGATGTAGAGTAGGGAGGGATCAAGTAATATGATGTGGTTTGCAGCTAGGCTTCGTTCAGGGGAAGTACCTCGGGAGACATGGCATTGCAAGGAATATACAGAGAGAAGCTGGCACATCATGGCAGCATGGCTGAAAATCCTGAGTTGCTAAAAGCCAGTCTGTTGCTGCTTAACAACCTTGCTTTCGGGGTGAATAAAATAGGAGACTGGGGGAACGTCCATGCTCCTATCATGACCATTCCCTGTACTATATGGAAAAACTTGTTTTCATTATTCACTCTTACATGCACATGGGCTCAGTATACATTTTGCTTAACATATTTTACAATCTGAAGCTAAGCTTGCACAAAAAAAGTAGCTTTTCTTATTTTGGATCCCTGTATAAGATTAGTTCACTATTTACAGCATTCCCTATAACAGCTTATACTCACTATAGGGAATGCTGCCAATACTGTTTGTCAGGTGCAACTGAAGAGCTTTCCATGTGATCCTTCTAAGACTCTTACTTTGTCAATGATTTATTATATTATCAGTGTTATGGACAGTTTATGTTTCTCCATGTGTGACGTGGGGTTAATGATACTGCTACTTACCTAACTGCTCTATGAAAGCAAGTGTTAATTTCTCTAGCTTCAGGAGAATGAATGCTTTTCTGGGAGATATGTTTAGTCAAATACAAGTTACTAGGATCACTACAAGAGTACCTGGGTGATGTTTTGTGGCCTGTTTTATAGAAGTCAGATTAAATGGTCATAACAGTCCCTTCTGGCCTTAAAATCTATGAGTCTATGACCTTTTTAAAATGCTGAGGTCTGCAGGAGAAAAAAGTGGTACAAATAAATTATTTTGTGTTTTTTTCTTATTCATTATTGATTGAAAGCCTATGCTAAAATCTGTGTCATGACATAAGAAAAACAGGAGGACATTTTCATAGAAAAGTAATTTCTAAGTCACTCTACATACTTCTAAGAACCGTATCAGTGTGGAGGGAAAGAAAGAAGGAAAAGCAATGTTTAGGAACATCACTGTTTCCAGACATAAATATTTCTATTTCTGACTTGATAAATCTGTTTAAATCCCTGTTTCGGGTTCCCATGAAAGGAAATACTGCCCAAAGGTAGGTCATGTGATATAACAGAGTTTTTTTGCGACCTCATTGACCCTGTGAATTGATCAAGGAAGATAGATAATGGCTCCAAAGTGTGCATTGAATATTTTGCTTTTCCAATATCTAGAAGATTCTGTACATCTGAGGTATCATTTTCTTTTTCCTTAGCAGGTCTAGTGGAGATGTCCTACAGACCAAAGAAGAGCTGTATTTTTTTTTCTTATCACCTCATAAACAGTCAGATTTTGACTGAGGATGTTAGGTAATGCTTGCCACATCCAGAACTCAAAGGGGGTATGGCTTTCATTGTATAACCCTTTAAGATCTGAGGCAATACTGTTTTAACACAACATATTATTTTCCCTTCCTGCTTTTACTGGGCTCTGATGCTGATTTTAGAACTTGACAGCTGTATTTGGACTTAACTTATGTCTCCCAGTTGGGGAGAAAAAAAGTTATACATGTTCAGAACACCCAGAAAAATAAAGTATATGTTGAAAGCAACATTTGCCCTTAGGAACTGCTAGTGTATGTTATTTAGAAAAACAGAAAAGAACTTTTTTACTTTCAATATAGAGTTCTCAGTAATAATAATACCCATGTGCAAGTATTTGATTGAATGATATGGATGAAGTAATAGAAATCACTACATAGACTCCAGAATTTCAAGGGCTGGAATGTGTTACAAATAGAGCAACTATAGATATTTGAATGAACTGCTTGTCTTTACAATCAAAGTGAAGTCCTCCCTGAAAGAGGCCAGCAGGACAGTGTTTTACAAAGTCGCAGCATGCCATTCTTGGAAGGTAAGAATTCACTTTGTCCGTGTGAGCATAAATAATCAATGGGGGTTCAATATAAACCACTGAGGAGTCATTGAACAGGTATATTTCTAGTGGGGTTCAAAGGGATTGGTTCTTGGTCCTCTCTATGATTTACTATTTTTATCAACGATGTGAATAAAAACCACAGAATTATCACTGACAAAGAGATGAAACAAAAATTGGAGGCATGGTTAATAATGACGAGAACAGGTCATTGATACAGAGAAATTTGTATTGTTTGGCTAAGTTGGGTGCAAGCAAGCAATATGAGTTTTAATACTGCTAAACAATGGTCCCTCTACATTTTTCCGTCCATGTGCAGAATGAATGTTATGTGCACTGAGGCATGTGCAGATGTGCATCGCCAATAGAAACACATGTTGCCACTTGTGGCATCGTAGGTGCTCTGCTAATCAGCTGGGTGTCACCTGATTCTATCCTGGGTGCCAGTTTAGCGCTCATCTTACAGGAAACACTGCAGTGCTAAATGTACCTGCATACATCTAGGAACAAAGAATGCAGGGCATGGCTAGAGGATAAGGCACTTGATTTCAGTAAGCAATTACTGAAAGAGATTTGGGGGACATTCATGATGGATAATCAGCTGCACATGAACTCCCAGTGTGACACTGTTTCCAAAGGGGCCCATGTGATCTTGGAATGCATAAATGGGACTCTTCAGTAGAAGTAGAGAGGTATTTGGTACTCGCGCAACTGCTGTGGAAATACTCTTTCCAGTTCTGGGGGCCACAGTTCAAGAAGGCTGTTGAAAAATTTGGAAAGGATTCAGAGAAGAGCCAGGAGAATCATTAAATGAGGAGAAAACGTATCTTAGAATGGTAGACACAGAGAGCAAAATGTATATACTTAACAAAGGGAAAGATAAAGGGTAACTAGGTTGAGGCCAGGAGTGGGACTTACATGATGCAAAGACTTTATGCTGCACATCCGGTAGGAACATAACCGGGGCAGTCTATTAGAGCAGATTGCCATATGTCAGTGCATTAACCCACTCAGCCATGACCCCACCCCTTTCATTTGGGAGCTTTGCTCCCTTTGGGGATCCAGTGGGCAGGGGGACAGTGAACAATCCCTGCACTCCTCACTGTGAATTTTGAATTTCATTTCAATGGGGTATTAAAGCTCTGGAGAATTCAATCATTAATCATTTTCCTCCTGATCATTTTAGCAGACACAATAAGCTGAAGTACTTCTATGTTATGTCCAGTATGGTGGTAGTCTGTGTTCTCTCATCTGATCAGCATATTTAAGTCCCACTTATCCTGTATTTTGACTGCTTAAAGGGGACTTAGAAGTACATAAGGCATGTCTTTCTGCACAGAAGTCAGTTTTACATTGACACAGAGCACTGTGTTGTGTTCCAAAACTCTGTACTTCTGCACCAACCCCCAGGTCCAAACACCCCTTAGCTCCCATGGTTCTGGCTGGCTTCCATTTCTGCAATGGTACAAAGATGATAAAACAAAACTCTGCATATTAAACCTTTCCTTAAAACTTTGATGGGAAAATTTGGACCCAGAACCAACCTTTGAAGCTTGGGATGGTCTTCAGTTCCAGATCTCTCTGTTTAGTAGAAATACCTGGAATTTTTGGCATTGCGGAAGTTTTATTTTTTTTAAAGTAATAACCTGCTCCAGCATTTAGCTGAACACACGCCCCATCCTGAATCATTTTGTGGAGAAAGAAATGAAGCCAAAAAGTGCACAAGCTAATCAAAATAAGCACTTTGAGGTTTGGGGCAGATATGTAAATGTAAATGAAGCAGAACTACTTTTCTCCCATAAAATGTTTTAAAGGCCAATAATGCAACTGAAGGGCCCAGCATTCAACTCAAAAGAAAATTATATGGCCCGTCTCCCACAGGAATTATTTACTGTCTTGTAATATTGGATGGAAGGATATATCATTTCTATACATAAGGTTAAAGTTCTTATTAAGAAAGTCAGAAAATTGATATAAAGATCATTTCCCACTAGGATAGCTATAGAGGATGGAATTGGGTGTAACGAGTATTATGCTGCTGTAGTGGAAAATGTACCATTACTGTACTGTAGAGCAAAATACCACATCTGTCTGATTTAACTCTTGGTTTTAAAAGATCAAGAAATAGAGGAACAGATTTTTTATTGCATAGGGATCATTTTTTCCCTCTCATAAACCTTCCATATGTCTGTATAGCCATGACTTGTTTTCAATTGTAGTGAAGGTTTTTGTTTGGAGTCTCATAAAATTCTAATTTATTGCAGCTTCTCTTTATAAAAAGGATTGGTGGGGGGTTTGGAGGAGTGAGATAGCATGTGTAAAGCAGACTCAAGGAATGCTTTTTTTAAATTTAAAGCATCAGTCCTCTTAACTACCCCAAGCTGAGGCTGTGCTATGTTTATCTGCAAGTAGTTTTCATAGTCTGTGATCAATTTCCCCCCTAACCATGTGTGTGTGTACCCTACATGAAGAAATGTTAAACGACTTTGCAGGAATGATAATCATATACATTTAATCCTTTGTTTACAGAATACAAATGTTAGGCTTTCAGAACATGCTAACGAGCATTGTAGGAAGCTGTGTAGAGTAGGTAAGATGGGAAATGATGAATAGTACCCTCCTTTGGCCTTCCACAATACTGGGGCAAGATTCTTGCTTAGTGCTTTCTTGTTTGTTATGGACCAGATCCTTCCTCTCCCAGCAGTCCCTTTGTGCAAATTTGGTGGGGCAAAGGAAGCAGAAAGTTGCTTGAGCTTGTCATCTGTGATTCCACCAGCATGGGGAAACCATAGGTGGTGGAGGACAGAGCATAACCAGCCCTAACAGTCTCCCCTGGAGCAGGGGAATGGCTGGAACAGTATGGAAAACTTGATTCTTAGCTGCCACAGAATCTTTGTCAATGACCTGGTCCCATGTGGTTATTGTACTCCGTATTTTAAATCAGTAGACAGTTTGCATCCATTGCTTTGTGGGAGAAAAAATAGGAAGAGCTGTTGCTATCCTGGGTTCTTTTAGAAAAGTCCTGGTGAGTATGCCCATCAGATAGCTGCCTTTTGTTTAATCCACCACATTTGGTGGGTCAGGGTTATAATGGCTGAAAAAAACATGCACACTAAGGACACATCTACACAGCAGTGTTATTGCAGAATAACTGATTATTCCAAAATAACATAGTCTGTGTCTATACTACAAGCAGTTATTTTGATATAATGTCAAAATAACGTTGAGCTGGAGGATTTCTTACTCCCACTCCAGGAACCCTCATTTTATGAGGAGTAAGGAAAGTTGGAGGAAGAGTGCTCTAACTTGGACTTCCTGAGGGTATGTCTACACTACCACCCTAGTTCGAACTAGGGTGGTTAATGTAGGCAACCGGAGTTGCAAATGAAGCCCGGGATTTGAATTTCCTGAGCTTCATTTGCATATTGCCGGGCGCCGCCATTTTTAAATGTCTGCTAGTTCGGACTCCGTGACCACGGCTACACGCGGCACGAACTAGGTAGTTCGGATTAGGCTTCCTATTCCGAACTACCGGTACTCGAGGTGTAACGGTAGTTCGGAATAGGAAGCCTAATCCGAACTACCTAGTTCGTGCCGCGTGTAGCTGCGGGCACAGAGTCTGAACTAGCGGACATTTAAAAATGGCAGTGCCTGGCAATATGCAAATGAAGCCTGGGAAATTCAAATCCCGGGCTTCATTTGCAACTCCGGTTGCCTACATTAACCACCCTAGTTCGAACTAGGGTGGTAGTGTAGACATACCCTGATTGTGTAGACAGCATCAAAAGCTGAAATAAGTTATTTTGATGTAAGCTACGCAATTGACGTAGCTCAAGTTGCATACCTTATTGTGGCTTTAGCCCTGCTGTGTAGATGTGCCAAAGAGGGTAATATTATATTCACCTTGCACTCAGTGAAGGGAGTGGGCATTTAGCATGAGTAAGGAGGTCAGGATTTGGCCCCCAGGGAAAAATGTGTGACACTTTTAAAGCCCAATCCTGCAATTAGTTTCACATGTACTGATATACATGCTCCTGCTCACTGCCAGATTGGGACCTTGCAACTCTGGACCAAAACCATCAAGATCAAGATTTAGTCTCAGTTGTCAAGATGAAATCACAGTTTTTCTTTCTGTCATCAGTGCTCTGGTGTGTTAAATATGTAATTTATATTGGAGTCTCTGATTCAAAAATACTAAAGGAGCTGTAAGCTAGTGTGGATGTAGAAGGCCACTTTGAAATTTTGAAGATTGCACTGGTTTCAGAAACGTCAATTCCTAGGTCCTTTGTCAAGGGAGCATGCTGTAATGGTGAAATGTCCAGAAATGCAGTCTTTCAGAATTAGCTGCATCTTGCACAGGAATAGGCTGTGTGGAGAACATTCATCATGTGTGATATATTAGTTCTTATGCAATCTTATGTACTTTCTCTTGGTCAAATTTTTCCTCTGTATTCTCACTTAAGCTTGGCGTTATGTATTATCAGCAGAATTACAGAATCATAGAAAGTTAGGATTGAAAGAGAACTCAGAAGGGCATCTAGTCCAAGCCCCTGCTCAAAGCAGGACCAACTCCAACTAAATCATCCAGCCATGGCTTTGTCAAGCTTGGCCTTAAAAACCTCTAAGGATGGATATTCAACCACCTCCCTAAGTAAACTAGTCCAGTGCTTGAAACGGTGATGCCTTTGTGTTTTGTGTACTATAACGTTTTAAAGAGCTTTACCTTTTATAATTTTCAGAGTTCTTAAAGCCAGTTGCAGAAGAGAGGCATGTCGTAGGGCATGAAAATTATTGTCCTAGGAAATTATTTCGAAATAACTAAATTTGAAAGAATAACTCCCAAAATAACAAAAACAAAATAGCGTATCACCACTACATGTTAGCCTCGAAATTAGCCCAAGGCAGGCTCTATTATTGTGGATGCGCTATCTTGACTTAGAGCCCCGGAAGCACTGGGGAGTAATTACTGTGAATTACTCTGGGGAGTAGTTATTTCAAAATAGCAGCAGTGGAACATCCACACTAACACTATTTTGAAATAACAATTTCGAAATAAGCATTATTCCTTGATGAAAGCATGATTACAGATTTCAAAATAACCAGCCCATTAACCAATAATGGGCTTGGTAGTGTGGACACTCCGCTTATTATTTCAAAATAAGGGAGGTTATTTTGAAATAAGTCTTAATGTGGACCAGGGCTTATGGACTTTAGTTTTGTTCTTTCTTGTTAATTCCTTCATATGCAATGAGACATATTGGACCAAAAGTATATTTTAAAAACATCAAGGTAACATAATACTTATTAAATATTAAATTCCCTTTAAATTGTAAGAAACACATACATTTCATAATGCTGAGAGTTTCCTGGTGGTGGGGAGTACAACTCACAACCACTAGAATGGATTTTGCTCAAAATTCATAAAAAGTAAGCTGCTAGTCTGACAGAGTTAAAAGCAACCGGAAAGGGGTGAGTGGTGGGGTGGAGGTGGGGGCTGTTAAAATGGAAGTTGGAAGCTAACCTAAACATGTGCTAAAGTACCACTGTTATATAATAATAATAATACTATATAAACTCTTAGTGTATTTTCTGTGAACCATTTACTACACAGGTTCTGTATATATCACAGTTTGTATATGTATATTCTATACATAAACATTCCATTTATATGTATTATTACTATATACTAACTCTAAGATATGTAAGTAAAGACACTTGCATTGCTTAGTTTTTTGGGCTAAAGATCCTCTGGTATCTTGGTAAAAGATCACAGAGATGGTCTGTTTGATGATGGAAAGAGACGAATTTCTAATTTCTGTCACATTTCAAATCTACTCTTGCAGAATCTGTAATGCAACAAAAGATAAGCCCAGCTGGAGGGAAACTGCTGAGCACTGGATTTTCCTCTAAACAATATTCATTGTAGCTTTATAACCTCTTTTGCTCCTGTCATAGCTAACTTAACTCTGTTCACTAATGTTTAAAAAAATTAGCAAAACACCTATTCAGACTAAAATATCAATTAACACATGCCTTCTCTTTTCTTTCCTTCCTGTTTTGTTTGGTGTTTTCTAGCTCTGCTTCTTGGACAGCTGAATGGGGGCTGGGAAAGTGTTTACAATATTTTCACATGATTGAGATGGCAGAGTTCTTGCACTCTGTGAAAGGCCTTCTGTTTTCAGATGGCATTGAAAGTTTACCGTCTTTCCAGACAAAGGGAAGAGAGCCCATTGCCAGGGGATGAGTAATGGGCATGGCCTCTGCACAATACCTTCTATCCAGTCCTAAATCTACATGGTGTTCTAAGGCTTCCCTCCTTCTCCAAAGCAACCATTGTCTCTGCTCTGGGAGACCAAAACTGCTCATTGGGTGAATGGGGAAGCAGCCAAGAGGGGAAGGCTCTGTGACAACAGTTGCTCAGTGCTCACTGCCCAGTATCTGCCGTCTTACTATTCTACTATAATACTTGGAAAACCATCAACACGCAGGCATGTTCTATACAAATATGTTGCAGACCATCTGTATAGTTTTTAGTTCCAGAAGATTCCAGTAACTCACTAAGTTTTAATACATTTTTCTGTATCCTACAATTAGATGGGCTGCCCTAAGATACACAATTAAAACAAAAGGCTGCTATAGTTTGGAGGTAGAAATGAAGACTGTACAGAAAACAAAATAGCAGATTCCTATAGTTATTTTCTCACATGCGACTATGGCAATACATTTGGAATGACTCATTTATGTTTTTTTTAAAGATTAGTTTAAATGATTGATTTTTAACACAAAAATATTTTGGTGGCAAGGATTAATACATACATTTAAAATAGTTTAAAATGATGCCAACTTTCTCACAGAGAGGCTGCGCACTTGTTCAAGGTGAAATGACCATTAGATAAAGTTTATTGTCTCAATCAAACTAATATAGTTCCAGTTTTCAGCTATTGAGAATATATATACTATAATAGAGATACGAAGAGATGTCTAAGAAGAGATATAATTAAGAAGAGATGTCTAAGAATTAATTAAGCATTCACGGATTACATCAAATTCATATTGAATCTGTTTTTCAGTTATTATATGTCAACATTAAGTTCTGAGCCTTTTCCACTAATGCAATGTTGCATGAACACTGTTTTATTGTTCTGGACAGAGTAGGAGCTAGGACACATGATATGGTGTGTGTGTGTGTGTGTGTGTATGAACACACACACACATCAGGTACAAACAGAGCATTAAAAGTTATTATCAAAACTAATTTTCAAATTACATCTGTGGTGCTTCCAAGATATTCAGTTGTCTCAGGATTTTTTATTTAAGAATTAAATGTTTAAACTCCACTAACACAGTCTGGCATCATTCCCTCTTTTGAAACAGCAAGTCAGCTGAAACTTGAACTTTTTGCTGGAGGGGGGAAATCAAAAGGGCTAGTTCTTCTTTTAAAGAGCATGACCATACAAATTCTGCTCTGGCTGCGCTTAAAGGGCACCTGCACATTTTAAAATGGCTTCAGACAAGCACAAATTCCTTTCATTCACATAAGTATTTACACCCTTGAGTTCTTTAACATTTTGCATTTGGAAACATGTATGGAATACTTCTGTACTTCCTCTGAGTGTTTGACCTTGCACCCACTGAATTAATTGCAAATGCCTACTGAATTCATTGGTGAATGATTGGGCCCCTAATACCATGACAGTGAATGACCTGTGTGTCTGGAGAAGGGGAAGATAGGGCATTAAGGAAGTTCTATGTGTTTGAGCTACAGTGCCTCTACTTGAGGGTCTGGGATACAACAAGTGGTTATGTCTCTGTTCATCCAGGAACTTATAAAGGCTGGGAAAGCAAAAAGGACTGTACTCGGACTATAAGCTCTTTGGTGCAGGTGCTGTCATTTTGATATGCTTGTACAAGGCCTAATACAGTGAGGCCATGGATCAAGAATGGGGTTCCAAAGTGCTATAACAACACAAATAAATAATCATAACAGTTAAAAGATGCTTGACATAATTGATATTTGTGCTGAAGCTCTCGTAGCTATGTGATAGCCATGTTTAAAAACTGTACTCAGCACTCTGTGCGAGTGATCATAGGCCTGTTGTCTGTCACATGACTGATATGATTTAATTGTAGTAGAGACAGGACTTTACAGGGTTTTCTTAAATAATATGTTACACATTATCTACGCTAGCCAACACAATTGAGTTAGGAAAAAAATATGTAAGAAGCAGGTTTTAAATTCAGCCGGGGCCAGGCAGACATGGGGCTAATGTAGTTTGCCTTGCTAGAGCTTAGTTAATTTAGTTTTAAACTTGTTTAGCCAATGTAAATGGGACCTTATGCCGTGATCCTAGAAATATATGCATTGATGCAAACTATGCAGATGTCAGTGGGGCTCTAGATGGGCACAAGAGTCTGTGTTTACAAGAATTCAGCTTTACTGAACCCTCTTGGGCAAGTTCAGAGGTGAAAGTAAGTGAGTGCATCTGGGTGCACAGCTCTGGCAAGTGCTGTCTAAGCTGCAGCAAAAGCCAGCAGGAAGCTATTTAAAGAGCTAGCTGGGTTGCAATAGGACAGTGTCTGTAAGACAGTAAGGAATTTTAAGTTACTTTCACCCCTGGGCAAGTCACAACTTTTACATCAACAAGCTTGCATCATGATGCTTACAATGCCATGCAGTACATGTGCCTCTTTATTTGATGTGTGATATTTGCCTATATGGATCTGTGGTGATTTGAACTGAACGTGTAATGATTCAGATGTGGGCATTTGCTTGTAATTGGATCAGCATGCATTCAAAAGTGTATACCAACGTTCAGCTAGGAAAACTTGTTACAAATACCTCCCTCTGCCCACCAATTCTTATAATAGTGCAAACTGTATTAGAATTGTGGAGAGCTGCCTTACCTTCCCCCCATGATTCCATGTAGTGTACCATAAGTTGGACATGGTTTCCAGAAATGAGGGTCTAGATGCTCTGGCATAGTGTAATAATTAAGATAGGGCACAATTAAACCATTGTGCTAGAGTGGTAAAGTGGACCCATCAGTTTTTACAGCTTCTCCTGTGTGTTTGCTAGTTGAGATCCCTGAAGTCCCTTTGAACCCAGCTCTCCCATGTGACAGTGCAATGATCTGCCTGCTGAACCACTAGACCAATATTGTTCTTTCAATCTCTCAAACATGTGCTATAAAAGAGCCTGATTCACATGAGAAATTAAGTATAAGATCGCTCCTCATAAAGACATTATACCATGAATGCTCTCTTTCTGCTAGCTATAAGAATAGGTGGCTCAGGGGTGAAAGGGTAACATTTACATTTAAATACACCTATTGGAAACACACAAACAGAAGGCTAAAACTACTGAACCCTCTTTGAATTCTTTTAGAGTTTGCTGATTCTTTGGTTCTTTATAGACCAGCAATTCCTTAAATAAATAAATAAATAAAACCGAAAAACAAACCTAAGCAAAAATGAGAAGGAAGATCTTTAAAACCCTCCAAACTAGAACTGTTGTTGTGTAGGCAGGATGAAGTAGATAATTGATTTGAAAAGGTTCATTTTAATTACTGCATGTATGTTCAACTTCTATGATGGAATTCAGATATGAATTGAAATGTCTGCTTCTGTTCTGCGTGGTGCTGACTGTGCATGATAGTTTCCCACAGGCGGTGGGCAACATCTTCTTTCAGCGTGCCAATCATGATTTACCAGTGATAAAACAGAAAGTTTCTTACCATCTGGAGAAACTGAAACTGAAACATTGTGGAATTAGAATTTGTTGCCAAGGTGTCCTGGCAGGCTGCATAAAAACTCAGCAGAAACCTTGAAATGTACCAAATTAATCCAGTTCAGGGCTTTTTCCTTTTTTCCCTCTGGAGTCTTCCTACCCTCCTCCATATCATAGAGGTCTTAGAGATAAATCAGAAAAAGAGGCATTTCCTTTAATTTTTGGACATACAGTTGCAAATATGTAAACTGTATCTTTTCCTTCCATCATTTTCAAATCCCCCTTTTTAGAAGCCTATGTTATCATGTTCCTAGAATCTAACATGGGGACAAACCTAAGAGCTACATTGCCTGTGAACTGGCGGGGAGGAGTGTTTGACAGTTGCCCCTATTTTTATAATGTATGGGCATGTCTAGACTACATGGCTCAATCGGCAGAGCCATGTAAACTAGTTTACCCGGCATAGTCAACGAAGCGAGAATTTAAATAATCCCCACTTCATTAAAATAAAAATGGCCGCTGCTCTGTGCTGATGATCAGCTGATCTGGCACAGCGCAGCAGTCTAGACGTGGCGCGGTCGACAAGGGGAAGCCTTTGGTATGATCGTCGGCACAGCACGGTGGCCATTTTTATTTTAATGAATCGGGGTTTATTTAATCCCTGCTTCATTGACTATGCCAGGTAAACTAGTTTACATGGCTCTGTCGATGGAGCCACATAGTCTAGACATACCCTACTGGACTAGAAACCCCAGTTTCAAACAACTCTGAACTTTGTAGTGCTTTGAAGTTCAAATCCTAATGTGGCTTGTACTTATCTCTAGTCATAATTATTTCCCTGGACTATATATTTAAAAATACTACTACAATATAGAACTTTTCACACTAAGGCATTTTACAAACTAAATACAAACATGAGTCCTCCTAGAGCCTCCTTAAGGAAGGGAGGTTTTTGATCAGGTAATCAATGGGGGCACATAATAGAGGCAAAAACAGGCCTGTATGCAGGGCAGTGCAAAGGGTGTGAACACACTCCCATCCATGGTTCCCCAAGTAAGCATGAGGCTGGGGTGGTGCGTTGCAGCAGCCTCCCTCCTCCGTGCTTAAGCCTGTTGGGAAAAGACAGGAGCACCATGTTGCCATAGCTTCCCTCCCTGTGGGGGAAGGGTGGGGCTGATTTTGCCCCCCTCCCCTAGGAGCAAGGCTGGGGGAGGGACTGGGCTGCTGTGGCAGGGGTGGGGCACCCACCAGTCCCTCCCACGGCTCGCCACACTCTCCTCCCCAAAATTCTGGCATACAGGTCTGAAAAAGAAAAAATTGACCAACAAGAGTGATGTAATCTCCCCTGCATATGGAAACTATGATGAGCTCTTTAAAGTCCATGCAAGTATTTTATGATGCTGTATGACTCCACTTGAAACAGAGTGGATTGCACACTGAGAGTTATGAGGAAGCAGACTCAATATATTCTCTCATTTCCTACCCCAAATCATGGTTCCTGGGGTGAAATGTCAGGAACTTTTCATTCTCCTAGTTGATTGGAAGGATCGAGAGGAATTCTCATTGTTGCAATCTGTTTTCTCAGCACTTAATGCATTGCCTGCGTGGATATGACAGAAAGATGGGGTGTAATCAAAATCCCAATGAAGTTAATGGAAAGAATCCCACTGACTTCAGTGGGTTTTGGATAAGGTCAATGAAATTCAGCACTCTTCTTGCTATGCCTACACGTTTACACAGTCAGAAATAGGTTCTTCAATGGGTACCCATGGTACTCTGGTGCCATGATCACAGCTATGATGTGCTGACAGAAAGAGTAAGAACTTGCCCTCCTTGGAAACTGAGTCTATGGAATTTTAAATATCAGTTGTTATTAAATATTAATTATTATTATGTATTTATTTTATTATTTCTGGCATTTACATGGTGCTTAACTTTATATGTATAAAATCATATGTTGTACGATGATTATATTTATACTTAAAGCGTGTGTTAGCACACTGCATACACCTATTTCCTAATTAATTGAAAGATAATGATCTCTTTATTCTTAAATAGCATTTATCACTTCATATTTTATTTATATTATTTCCAGATTTTCCTCAATCCATTGCTGAAACAATAGTGCTGTCCTCTTAAAATATAATTAACTGCTTTGTATTTATATTGCTTACATGGCCAATCTGTCTGTCTGTGAGTCTGCTTGTCCAAGAACCTTTCCTAAATGGTAAGAGCTAGACCACCAAATTGCAGCTTCCTCTTTTTATAACTTAAAGCAAAGTCAGGGTTTGGTTGTGCCAGGTAAATGGGATGTGCCTGGAAATCAATTCCATTTTATGAGAAACGAAGGGAGGGGTCTGGCAGGAGGGACAGTTATACTGCAGAATGACCACAGGGGGGCAATAAGGGGCCAGAGATGGGGACCAGGACAGTTATTGGACCAGCAGGGGGCAGAGGTGGAGAAAGGGACAGCTATCTATTATATATTTCAGAGAGTTTGTTTGTGTGTCTGTACCTCTCCCCAGATTGTACCTGCAGCAGCAGTAGCCATGGACAAGCACTTCTCACCTGGACCCAAGCTGCTGCAGTGAGAAAGGGCTGAGATTGTCCTCTCTCCCCAGGGCAGCCTGCATACTGAACCCCTCATCTCCACCTCCACCCCAGAATAATAATTAAATGAAGAAAAACAAAACTGATTTGGGTGAAGGACCCGAGTAACGCCGGGTAAATCGTATAGTAATAATTCAAAACGAAATGAAGTCAAAGAACCCTGTCAATCCTGTTATCTCTGTACTAAATAGACAAACATGACTGGCTAAAGTAAGAGCAGGCCCAGGCCCAGAGTACATACCCATAGGATTGCAAAGCAAGGAGAAAAATAAAAGAGCTGTTTGACTAGATCCGTTACTGTATCTTTGGACTATTCTCTCTCTCCCCCCCCTCATGTGTTCTGAAATTAAATATTTTAATCCTAAAGCACAATATTAACACTGTGATTTATAATCTGGTCTCAGGTAGGTGGCAGGATGCATGGGCTATAGGGATGGGATGCTGAGCTGAGACTGGGGTTTGATTTTCTGGTCTCTGCCCTGCCATAGACTTGTTGATATTCATGTGCCAATCTCCCATTGATTTCAATAGAAGTTGGTACCTGATCACCTTTAAGGATCTGGGCCTTAATCTCTGTTTCAGTTCTCCATGTGGGTAAATACATTAAATAACTGTGAGACACTCTTCGCACTTCTAAACTACATTTTTTTTTTGAAAGAGGATATGAAAATTCCATGGGACTTTGCATATCTTCGCCTGATCTCACTTTTGAAAGAGTCTCCTTGGAAAGTGAAATTAGTCTGGACATGGTTTTTTTTGGGAAAAAAACCCTTTTTCGAAAAAACTGCATAAACCTCCTTTTTTAAGGAAGAGTGGTTTTTTTTGAAAAAGGGTTTTTTTTTCCTGAAAAAACCCCTGCATACAGACTACTTTCAGTTTCAAAAGATCCTCTTTCAAAAGTGAGATCGGAAGAAGATATGCAAATTCCGGCGGAATTTGCATATCCCCTTTCAAAAATTCTACGTAGTCTAGACATAGCCTCATATACTGCGGAGATGGAGGCTATATAAGAAGTACCTTATATCACTATTAACAGAATACTTCCATTGATTTTACACACATCTGAAAGGAAAATTAGGCCCAAAACAAAGTGATATAACCATTTAAAAATCAATAGATTGGCCAAAAATGTCTGTTTTACATTTTACACAGTTGGCTTGGTTCCCAGCATAGGTCATGCTGGTGAGGGCGTGGCACTATATATGAAAGAAAGCATAGTGTAAAATAGAAGACAAATCTTAAATGAATCTAAAATTGTACCATGCACTCTCTTAGGATAGAAATTCTATACTTGAATAATAAGAATATAGCAGTAGGAATGTACTACTGACCACCTGACCAGGATGGTGATGGTGACTGTGAAAATCTATGGAAGATTAGAGAGGTTATAAAAAGAGAAAATTCAGTAATAATGTGAGATTTCAATTATTCTCATATTGATAGGATATATATCTCCTGAGAACAGGATGCAGATATGAAGATTCTTGACGACATAAATGACTGGATTTTGGAGCAGCTAGTCTTGGAACCCACAAGGATGATGGAGACAATTATTGATTTAGTTCTAAGTGGCCTAGAAGGTCTAGTTTAGAAGTGGCTATAGCTGAAACTCTTGGTAATGGTGCTCATCATATATTTAAATTCAAAACCCCTCATGGGGGAAGACACCAAAGAAGCCTACCACCATGACATTTAACCTCAGAAAGAGGAACTAAAAGAAAATAAGGAAGCTAGTTAGTTAAAAAGTACAGTCACAAAGTGAAATGCCTGCAAACTGCATGCAAATTCTTTAAAAAACACCATACTTTTGGCTCAAATTAAATGTATAACCCAAATTGAAATATATTGTAAAAGGGTCAAAATAGTGCTATCATATCTAAACAACAAAGTAAAAGAAGTGGTTAGAGGCAAAAAAAAAATGGAAAGTAAAATCCTACGGAGGAAAATAGAAAGGAGCATAAATGGTGGCAAGTCAAATGTCAAAGTATAATTAGGCAGGCCAAAAATGAATTTGAAGAACAACTGGTGGAAGAAAAAACTAATGGAAATAAAAGTTTAATCAGAAGCAGGAAGTTTATCAAACGATCAATGGACCACTGGAAAACCGAGGTACTAAAGGAGAACTCAATAAAGATGAGGCCATTGCAGAAATGCTAACTGGATTCTTTTCATCAGTCTTCACTGAGACTTCACTGAGGAGAATGTAAGGGAGATTCTCACACTGAAGACATTATTTTTAGGTGACACCACATTAAGGTGTCAGTAGAGGAGATTTTGGAATGTATCAATAAATTAAACAGTAATAAGTCACCAGGACTAGATGGTATTCACACAAGAGTTCTGAAGGAACTCAGCTATGAAATTATAGAACTATTAATTGTGATATGTAACTATCCTTGAAAGCACCTTCTGTAGCAGATGACTGGAGGATTGCTAATGTGATATCAATTTTTAAAAAGGTTTCATAGGTAATTCTAGAAATTACAGGCCGGTAAGCTTAATTTCAGCAGCAAGCAAACTGGCTGAAAATTTACAGAAAAACAGAGATATGAACACTTACAGATGAAAACAATTTGTTAGGGAAAAATCAACTTGGCTTTTGTAAAAGGAAATCATGCCTCACCAGTCAAGGTCCAAATTTCTTGGTCAAGGTATAGTCAAGGTTGAGACTTCAGAGGAACATTTTTCATCCCACAATAACAATAATGATGAACTGTCTGTTCAAATGCATCTGGTGATCCAGATTTTAACCATGATCTGACTATTGACTACATCTGATTTAATATGGCTGCTCTGATGGTCTTGAATGCTTATTTATAACTAGCCAATAGCCCGTTATAAACAGGATTTTTTGGGTCTCTCCTCCATGTCCATCTCTTTCTCTCTCTCTCTTCTCCTCCTCCTGCCTCCCCACACTCTCTCAGCTCTTCTCCACCTCCTGCCTCTCTCTCCTTCTCTCTTTCTCTTCTCCTCCTCCCGCCTCTCACTCTCTTTCTCTTTACCTCCCCCTCCTGTCTCTCACTCAGGGGACTGCAGGGCCCGAACAGCAGTTTGGGCTCCGTGCTCCCCGTGCAGGGACAAGCAGTGCAAGTGGCTGTTCGGGCTCCATGCTCCCAATGCAGCACAGGGACCATGGAGCCTAAACGGCCAATTGCTCTGCTTGCTTCCCCACGGTGGCCCGGCTGAGCAGCACAGAGCTCAGCCGAGCACCACAGCGGGAGGCGAAGGGGGGGGGGGGGGTGGAGCAGTGACGTACACGGCCTGGCCCCACCCTCTGGACTTGTACATCACCGCCGCATCCCCCTTCCCCTCCCGCCATGGCACTTGGCTGAGTTCTGCGCCGCTCAGCCAGGCTGCTGTGGGAGAGCAAGCAGTGAAAGCAGCTGTTTGGGCCCTGTGCTCCCCATGTAGCACGGGGGTGCTGCATGGGGAGTGTGGGGCCCAAATGGCTGCTTGCGCCACTTGCTCCCCCACGGCGGCTTGGCTGAGCGGTGCAGAACTCAGCCGAGTGCCACGGCGCGAGGCAACAGTGCCCTCCAGAGGCGACTCATAACGCTACAGCGTTACAGAGCCACAGACATTGGGCTACTGTATATATGATGAGGCCCCTTTACACTCAGTGTAAAGAGGCATTGACATGGGTGTGAATTGCAGTTATGTTCCTTTTCAGGCCTATTAAAGTTGGTGTAAATGTTAAGGTCCCTTTATATGTTCAAAGCATTGTTATGGATGCTTTGCATAAATGAGAATGAGACCCCTTATATTGTAAACTTACATTTTCTTCTTTCCTCTTAAAAAACATAATAAAGATTAATTTACATTTAAAAAAAAGACTAAATCAGCTGAATTTTTGCTAGGACACACAGCATTTCAGGACATATGGCAAATGATCCTGCATTTATTGAATTAAATCAACTTTTGCCATTGATTTGAATTGGGAGCAAGGAAAATGGTCAGTCCAGCCAGGTGCTGCTCCCACTGAAAAACAATGCTATTTAATTCAGAAGGCTTCAGGTTTTTAACCTTTACCTTTTTTATTATACTTTTGAGATAAAAGAATTGTTTCTTGATTGTTCCAGCCATGAATCACTCACATAAAATAGGCTATAAGCTCTGACCCATTAATAATAATACCTGAATCATGCTGTATGTAATTCTGATGTCAAATTACAATAGCAGTAAAATGAAAATGAATGTTAAATAGGCTGAAATGTGAATTTCATTCTTCGCTAGAGATACTTTTCTAAAGCAATTTCATGTGACTTCAGTAGGTTGGAAAGCAGTAAATAAAAATAATATTTTTCTGGATGGGACTTCAAATAGCAGAAAGGAGGAGAATGGTAAAACAGAAGCAGAACACTGGATCTGCTCTATCTCTTTCCTATCTCCACTCCCCCTTTCCTGCCTCCCTTTTTACTGCCCCTTAAGCTTACAGTGGTCTCTCTCCTCTTGTGTGTCAAGGTCATGATCCTGTGGACCCTTACACATGAAAGCAGCCACATTTGAAATCAGCAGAGATATGAAGGAGGGTCTGCTGTTCTTTGTGTGTCTATTTAATTTTAGGGTCAGATCCTCAATGGGATTGAGTCGTTGTGTCACCCACTGATGTCAGTGGGAGTTGAAGGTATTGAGTGCCTTTCAGGATCAGGCCTTATAGTTTCAAGTAAAGAACAATACATATTTAAGGCCTGCTCCTGCTCCCATTGAAGCTAAACGTGAAACTTCTACTGTCTTAACTGGGACTAAGATGGGGACTTTATAGCTCCCCACAAACCAAGACTGTTACTACTTAGGGTATGTCTACATGGCAAGTTTATTTCGGAAAAAGCTATTCCGGAAGATATCTCACCTCTGGAATAGCTTATTTCAGAATAGAACATCGACACTACAGGGCAGCCTCACAATTAGTCTGAGGCAGGCTCCCCTAATGTAGACATGCTATCTGGATTTATAGCCCCAGGAGGCACTGGGGAGGAATAACTTTAGAATGGCCCTGGTGAGGAGCTATTTTGACATAGCAGAAGTGGAGCGTCCACACACCCCCAATCCAAAAGAGCTTTTTCAGAACAGGGGTTATTCATTGTGGAATGAGGTTTACCAATGTCAAAAAAAGCCTGCCATTATTTCAATGTTCTTTCAAAATAATGAAATTGTTGTTTGGACGCTAGTATTGTTTTTCTGGAATAACAGCCGTTATTCCGGAAAAAACGGTGAAGTGTAGATGCACCCTTAGAAATTGGTCCAAACCAGCAATCTCAAGCCAAACATATTGAGCTTTGAAAACAGACTAAATTTCGTGTCTTGACCCAGTCTCCATCTCCAGCTGAACACACACCCTGGATCTGACCCCTGTCACCCCAAACAAAGTGAGAAACTTGCAGTTCAGTTCTTTCTCTAAAAAAATCCATCCACCCATCACTTGCTCTCTCTCACTCAGCCACATATGTTTACATTTTCTTACTCACAGAAAAAGTTGTGATGACCTGCCTGGACAGAGCTCCTTTATCACAGCAACAAAGTGATGTCCCTCTCACATAGTGTTTCTATCATGTGTGACCTTTTATCTTGAACTGCCATGACCTTTTTATTAATGCTGCACTGTGCTGTATGCAGAAGCCAGGGAAAAAAAATCTTTTGTTTCTATACAGAATATTGTGAAAGGACATGATACGGTCTTGTTTTTAATCCAGCTAATTAAAATCTGCATGTGTAGTGTAACTGAGAACACAGCCTTCGCCCACCACTTTCCCACAGGCAGGGAATAAAGGCTTTCAGTGATGCAGCAGCTAGCCACCCTTGGATAACAGAGAACAGAGCCCACAATTCATCCCAGTCTTCCTTATCTCAGTAGAGGGTTCCCCACCCCACCCCTTTCTTTCCATAAAATCACTTACTGTCAGGGGAAGTGCTTCTTGAGATATTCCATCAGAACATAATCAAGTTAAAATTCTTATATGTCAGTGCAGTAACAGTTTCCAAATATCCCTTTAAAAAAACCCCAAAACCAAAACAAAAATATAAAAAAACCCAACTCTCCCTCAAAACATATAACAAAACATTTCTGATTGGACATAAAATCTATTTACTTACAGCGATAGAACCAAAAAACAACTTTAACAGTCCACACATTTATTTTTCACTATGTGGGGCTTTTAGAATTAACTGAAGTGGAAGAGCCTGTAAGAAAATATTAATATAAATATTAAGAAAGCTTTATGTTAGGGTTACAGGATTGGGATTTTGGGGGACAAAATTATATTGGTTTGTTTTTTACCTTTTTCATTCTAGTGGGTAGTGGGGTTAGCGAATGAGAATAAAGAAGACTAATATTGAGCCTCCACCTGTTTTTTTTTCTTTTTACAAGCCACATTTTACACAATGATGAGGTAAGCAGGGAACAAGCAACCTAAGTTGCATGTAAAGATTCAAAAACTGGGAAGTGACTGTGCAACATTAAATTTAAATACAGTGTATGTAAAGAGTCCGCCATAATTCCCACTGGTAAAACACAGTCTTTCTGTGGGCATTTCAGAGAGCATTTCCTAGCTATGCCCACAATTAAGGTTTTAAACAGTTGTGAGTTCAGCTAAACATCATCCACATGCTGTGGTCATATATGCAGATTTTCATGTGTGAACTGAGCCCAATGTGATTAGCTCAAATCCAATGAAAAATACATAAAACTAAAATTAAAAGCAAAGAATTTTTACTAATGATCTGAGCATTGATTTAGGCATTAAGGTCCTTGCAGCAGAGACAGTGTGTTTTTAATTCATTACACCCAGTGAACAAAAAGAATGTTTACAGATATCTAGTAAAGTTTGCTAGGAGACAACAAAGCCCATTAGCAGCTTCTACCTATTTGAAAAAAGCAAGGAAAAAGAATAGTTAAGGGCATCCGAAATATTACACTGCCCATCTAGTGAACAAAGAGATTACTTTGACCAAGTAGAAAAAAATCATACTTCTACATAGGTAGCAGGTTTAAAACAAACAAAAGGAAGTATTTCTTCACACAATGCACACCCAACCTATGGAATTCCTTGCCAGAAGACATTGTAAAGACCAGGACTTTAACCGGGTTCAAAAAAGAACTAGATAAATACATAGAGAATAGGTCCATCTACGGCTGTTAGGATGGAGGATGGGTAGGAATGATGTCCCCAGACCTCTGTTTGTCAGACGCTGGGAATGAGTGACAGGGGTGAGATCACTTGATGATTACTTGAAGAGTGAGGGGGGATTTGATAGCAGCCTTTAACTTCCTGAAGGGAGGTTCCGAAGAGGACTGAGAGAGGCTGTTCTCAGTAGTGACAGATGGCAGAACAAAGAGCAATTGTCTCAAGTTACAGTGGGGGAGGTCTAGATTGGATATTAGGAAACACTATTTCACTAGGAGGGTGGTGAAGCACTGGAATGGGTTACTTAGGGAGGTGGTGGAATCTCCATCTCTAGAGGTTTCTAAGTCCTGGCTTGACAAAAGCCCTGGCTGTGAGGATTTAGTTGGGATTGGTCCTGCTTTGAGCATAGAGCTGGACTCGATGACCTCCTGAAGTCTCTTCCAGCCCTAGGATTCTATGGTTCTATTCATTCAATTCATTCCTCCTAAGGCACCTGGCATTGTCAACCATTGGAAGACAGAATGCTGGTCTAGATGGACCTTCGGTCTAATCCAGTCTGACCAGTCTTATCTTCTTATATCATAATACAACAACCTTAACTGTGACCACAGATTTGGGAGTATATGCAATTGTGTATATTCTGGTTGTGTGCATTTTATTATGTGTTTCTCTGGGGCAATGTTGATATTTGGTGTGAGAGCTCAGAGAAATAACAGATTTTTGTACAATGCTGACAATTAAAATTAATATTTTTGTGTGAAAGTGAAAAAGATTTTTTGAAATTTTTGGCAAATTGAAAAGTTAACATAAAATTAATTTTAGGTCTAATGAATTGTGTTATTAAGACACAATCAAAAGGTATTGTTTCAATGTTGACCATTTTAAAATAAAATTAAAGGCAATTTTGAAAGGAAAAGTCATTTCAAATTGAAAAATCATAACATTTTGATTAAAAAAACAGATTTTTTTTCTTGACTGAATCAGTTTGCCAAAACTGACATAAATTAATAAAATATGTTGGTGCTATTGGAGCTACATTTTTGTCAAAAATGTTTCATGTGAAAAATTTCACCCAACTTAGCTTTAAAAATAATATTGCAAACAGAGGTAAACAGGTAACCACAAATATCATAATTGATCTTTGTTAAAATTGTGCATGTATGTAGCTTGAATGAGAGTTTGATCAACAGAGAATTGATACATGTAAGATAATTTTTATGTGTTTTTTCAAACTTTTTTTTTCAGGTTGATATTTTAAGATTACAGAATAAAGACTGATGTTTATTTTGACTTAGAGTTAAGGTTGTTTTGTGATAAAATGTATTTCTTTTATACTTAATAAAATTAATTTGTTGATTGGATGGGCTGTATAAGATTTGTGTTGCTGTTAATTATTCATTTCCTTGCTTTTAAGTGATTGTGTTTCATAAATGATATGGTAAGTATCAGAAATATATTGTTGTCATTCAGCAACCTTCACTGAGTTTCGAAATGTACTTTGTGCTTTTTTTTAAACATCTTTTACTTTTTTTTTTTGCACAGGTTATTGAAGCTACAGATAATTATACTTAAGGAGCAAACAGCATTGTTGAAGCTAAAAATGGTCCTACAGAGTCTTGTCTCATTCAATGCACACATGACAAATTCTGCTAACTACATTAGCCACGCACCCATAGGCAGCACAACATACCTAGACCTGGAACGCTGGTAAAACATCATGGTTATATTTGTATATTAAGTATTAAGCCTGATACTAAAGCTAAAAAAAAAAAAGTCTTTCAGATGCACAACTAATCTCTAATGCACTAGAAAGCAGACAGCTTGCCTTAAGTGCTTTGTACACAACTTACTGCAGCTGAAACATGTGACAAAAAATGTTGCTTTACCTTTACTCAGTGTTCTTCAGAAGTAACTCTCAAAGAATTTTTAAAAGGTGAGTTTGTGTTAGCACCCATTTTACAGTTGGCCTAACTAAAAACACACATTTGAAACAACTTCTGTGAGAAGTGTTGAGGTCTAGAGATGAGCCATGTATGAGGAAACAACCTCATACTTGTGATACCATGGAGTGAAGCTTTATGTTGCATAGCAATATTGTAATAAAGTGTATAACTGTACTTTAGTATTAAATCCATATTTCCAGAGATTTGTAACTCAGCCTTAAATACAATTGCTTGACATTCAGCGTTAATTTTTGATTTACCCAACATATATTCAATTTGTTTGCCAAATTTTCTATACTAAAAGATGGATGCATGTAAGAAGCATTGAGCTTTACAAGTAGAATATGGGACTATGTAAGTGCTCAGCCAGAGACTGGACTATCCTGGTGCACTAGTACCTTTTTTCAGACGCTCATCTCTTATACCAAAACATGCTCTGCAAGACGTGTCAAAAAGAAGCTGAGAGGACAATTACGATTTGACGCTATACATTTCTCTCATGAACACAGTCCTAGCTTTATCAATCTACCCTAATTGTACAAGGAAACTGAGTGTTTAGATTGTTTTATAAGGTTATGAAACAAAAGGGTCAGTGAATTTTGCCTATTGTGCAAATAGTGAAGATCGCAATAATGATGATTCTAAGGTACAGTGGGAGACAGCTGCCTGAGTGGTCACAAACTATACAAGCCACTGTCTCTTCTCATTTTCCAGGCAGAAACAGCAATGGGATCACAAGCTACCCTTCTCCCTGACACACACGTACTTTCTGAATGCAAATGGACACAGATCATCTTTTCTATCAAAATAAATCAGTATGTCACTGGTGGGAAAGGTAAATAGGACCCATTCAGGGTGACAAGCAAAATCACACCACATTGGGAATAATAAGAATGGCCTCTGTTTAAATCCTAATGTTCTTAATGAGGTTTTACATTAGTGGGAGTTTTTCCCGGGTAAGGTCTGACTAAAACTGATTAGGGTGCTCAGGATGTGACCCACTGCTAATTTATTTGTTTTTATTTATGTTTACCAGATATTTCCATTTAGCTGAATAGCATGGGGGGGCATGGATTCATTTGGATAATCGGGAATTTGGGTAATTGAGAGGGCAACCAATTGGTCTCAGGGTATGTCTACACTTGCCTCCTAGTTTGGACTAAGGAGGCAAATGAAGCATAACAAAGTTGCTAATGAAGCGTGGGATTGAAATATCCCTCACTTGATTAGCATATTCACGGCCGGTCGCCATTTTAAAATGCCAGTTGCCCGATTTAACGTGCCCGATTTAACGTGGTAGTCTGATCCAAAACCCTTACCTCGAATTAACTGGTAGTCCCGGCCGTGAATATGCTAATCAAGTGCAGGATATTTAAATCCCACACTTCATTAGCAACTTCAGTATGCTTCATTTGCCTCCCTAGTCCGAACTAGGGAGCAAGTGTAGACATACCCTCAGTTCCCCTACTGCTCACCTTTGCAGTCAGAAACAGCTGGACAAAGTACAGGCTTCACTGTTGTCACTGTAACAGCAAGACAGCAGATGCCTTAGCTTCTGGACTCCCTATGGCTGCTTGGCTTGGTGTGCATTGGCTCCTATGTGCCACCCTGGGAACAGCATGAAGGCCATGATAAAAAGGGAGCTGGGCCCATTGGTGTTGCATCAACCAGGACCAGAGCTATGACACCAACTGGGTAAACAGCAGCTCCATAGCAGAAGTGTGGGGAGCTGTGGTGTGGGAAGAGGCAAAGGGTCACAGGAGGGAGTGTGCACAAAGGTAGCTGGGCATCAGTGGGAGAGGGTTTCACTAGGGGGTTAAATGCAGGCAGGTATTTTTGGGGAGGTGCGAGCAAGAAAGGAAAATGCAGAGGTTTGGATAATGGGAATTCAGTTAGCTGGGAGTGTACTGTATTGCAGTAGCATCTGAGTCCCCACAGTCAACAGACCACAGCCTCATTGTGCTACATGCTGAACAGACACAGGACTTAAAGGATCTTACAGTCTGAGTAATAATAATGCTGACAATAATGTCCCTTCTTTCAGCAGAATACTGCATGTCTGAATGCTGGCCATATCTGGGAGAAACTATAGCAATGATATGGTGAAGACTACCTAGGTATGGTATTTGTCAGCTATCTTTCTAGGTATTGTCAGTGTCCACCTTGGTATCTAAGTACAGTATCTATGTTGTGATAAAAGACCTGTGGCATGCCTGCAGCTGGCCTGGGCCACCTGACTTGTGCTCACAAAGCTGTGAGTGCTAGGCTATAAAGCTGCGGTATCGATGTTCAGGATTTGCCTGGAGTCTGGGATCTGAGACCTTGCAAGAGTGGAGGGTCTCAGATCTTGAGCTTCAGCCTGAGCCTAATGTCTATGCTGCAATTTTTAGTCGTGTAAGATGAGTCTCATAAGCCTGAGACAACTGTCCTGGGCCATGAGACTCAGTGCCACAAGGTTTTTATTGCAATGTAGATGTACCTTTTTAAGGCTCTTATTATTACTCATGGCATAGAGAGGCCAGAAAGAGGTGGAGACTGTCCAGGTGTGTCCAAGAGCACAGTTGGGTATAGCCAGTTTGCATGCTAAGTCCTACATAGTGTCTGTGCCTAGGGCAGTCCTGGGGATTAGTAACAGCAGAGAAGGGGACATAGTCATTGCTCTCTGGCAAACCCTTGCTGATAAACCGTCCCTTGTTAACCACCTAAACTGTGCTGGTGGCCAAATGAGCCTTTGGCTGTCCTCTGGACTGAGAAGCCACAAATGGGCCCTCAATGCTACCTACCGAAAGTTGAGTGTGGCTGAAGATTGGAGCCAAAATAGGTTAAATCATCATGCTTAATTCCAGTTTTCTGCTGACTTCCATATAACCAGAAAAGCACAATTTGTCAGTATCTTTCTTACCATTAATTCACATTTCCAGCATGTGATCTATCAGTTGGTGAGTTTTGCAGATCCATAATGGATTGTCCTGTAAAATATTTACCAAAGATATCATAATGCTGTGCTAAAACTATGACACCTGTGTTTGGTATCTTGACAAGTCAAACTTACTGTCATTACATTCCACATGAAAGCATTTGGGTTTGCAGCATTGTTTTCTGTGTGTCATGAAAAAGAATGTGATCTAAAACATGCACAAAGAACAAGCAGGTGTGTGGCATGCTAAATTGGTATGCAGAGCACAGAAAGTTTCAATCCTTTCCCACATATTGGATAAGCTTATTTGAACCTATTGTGTTTTACGTGTGAAGTTTTCCAAGTAATTATTAATCAAAGTAAAATAATCCAGGATTTATCCTGGTGATTTATTTTGGTGTTTTTAGTCCTAAAATTTGCTTTCTTTCTTTTAGAATGGAGAGCAGTATGCACATGCATAACCCAATGTTGCTAGCCAATTCTCTATTGGCTGCACATCAGAGAAAGCTACATAGAGTGAGTTATTGTATGGGAGGTTTGGAATAATTTTTGCTTTTGCTATCAACTGTAGCTAAGATTGTGCTAGTAAGAATGTCCCTCTTTGAATAAACTTCATCACTTTTTGGATCACCACCATCTAAAATATGATAGCCAGGTATTCATATCATTTGGAGGACTGGAAAAATCCCAAGAAAGATCATTTCAATATTTCATCCTACACCAGGCCATGCTTTCAGAGATAAGCATTTGTAGAACTTACGTGATGAAGGAAGAAAATAGTTGATCAGTGCAATAAAGGAAGATAAAATTCTAGTACATGTGTATTTGTTGAGGTTCCACTCTAGAAGGTGCATGGGAAATGCATGTCCCCACGCCACACGAAAACCTGAATGTAACACAATCATATAAGATACAAGCACTCTACTATGTGCAAAGGAGATTCCATGGCAGAAAAGTACAAAGCAAACCAGAAAGAACTGTATCCAACGAAGTCCAAGATGTAAATGTATGCATATGTTGGTAGACGGTAACTAACAGAAAAACCTAGATTCTGTGAATTAGTGTGCAATTTATTGAATAAAAATGCATGTATTGACATAATGTCCTTATGTTACACTCTCCTTAGCTTGATGTTTCTTTTGGTACCTATCTTTTGCATTCTTTCTCTTTTTTCATATCCCTCTCTCTCTGCTCCTGAATCTTTGGTCTCAATTCTCAGGCCAAGTTCCTGTTTGTAAAATCTGTTTGGATTAGTAGACATACTCTGTCCTCTGATATTTCTTTCCATTCTCCCATCGAGAGTAATTTTTCTTTTCTTTGGGTTTCCCCCTTTTCTTCAGAGTACTCGTCACCCTGGGACACAAATTCCCATATTTCCTGCAAGATACCCTTAGTGCACCAGAAACCTTTGCTCCATTGGCAGGATTTAGGCCCTTCTCTTCTTAATCTCACTCTCTTCTTTGAGTCTCTTTCTCAGCTTTAGCAATTTATGCGTCCCTGCTCTTTTTGCCATGACTCTGATTTCTCATTCTAGCTTCTACTTTCTTCCCAATTTTTCTTTTTGCTCCAAATCCTAGGTCTTACACTCAATGCCCAATGTTCTTTTGTGCCTGAGAGCACTTTAAGTTCTCATTTTTGAATGTCTTTTTTCTTCTAGGACATTCTCTCTTGCAGGATTCCTTTTTACAGTATATTTTGTTCAATCCAATTATAAATTTCCCAGTCAAATAAATCTTAAGAATTATGTCATTGTCTCTTTTATCCCTTTCTCTGCTTTTGCCATTAACTGAGATCACAAGTGACTTTTATGGTACAAGTTAAAAAATATAGCAATCTTTCAAAACTAACCTGATAGAACGTGGTAGGTTCAAAGTCTAGCAAGTAATGGATTTGAGAGGGAGTGTGACGGACTGGGCTGGGCGTGGGCACAGCTGAGGGCATGTGTGCAGGGCGAATTGCTCAAACAAGGGCTCCTTATAGCCCCAGACTGGAGACTGTTCCCAAATAGGTCATAAACCAGTCATGAAGAGCGCTTCAGCTGCCAATCCAACTAGTCGGAAGCCTCAGGAGCAAAACCCCTCAAACACTCCAGCTCTCCCTGTGCCATAATCAACCCCAGGCCTTACACACAGGTGAGAGGTTATAGAACCCCATCTCACCTACCTTGAAAAGGTTCTTTCGGGCCCAAGAAACCAGTCACAGTTCCTAGTCAATTTATACTTTGGATCTTACCCACAAGATCACGCTGGGCCAATCCTTTATAATCTAAAATCTAAAGGTTTATTAATAAAAGAAAGAAAAGGTTGAGAGTAAGGTTGTTAAAGAAAATACATTACATGCACCAATCACCCAGTTCTTGATGCAGGCTCTTAGCAGAGATATTATAAACTGCTAGCTTAAAAGTCTCTGGTGTACATCCTATGTCAGGACGGGTCCACGATTCTTCCTGGCTCTCTGTCCCTCACAAGGCTGCATCTGGGATCAGAAGCAGAATTGAAGACAAGATGGAGTCCGCCTCATAGCATTTTATATCCATCCCTGATATCTTCGAAGCTGGAGCAGGTCACATTGCCCAATGACCTATCCCTGTGTCCCATGTCAGCAGTCATGATATTTGTTGGTTTGCAGGTTCCAGACACATTCATCAGGTGTGTATTGGCCTCTCTGAGAGCCTTGTCCCTGGAGCCTTGCTAATTAGCATAGTTACTGACTGAACATTCCTGGCCCATTGCTCTGTCTCAGACAGAATCTTACAGAATCAAGACAGAGTACATATTTATAACTCCACATACAGCTATCACAAAAGTACATGAATAACATACATAAAATCAGTAGACCATAAGCTTTCATTTGACATCTCACATGGCCCCCTTTGTATATATTTTAGGGCAACGCCCCCCCCCTTTGGTGCAGCAGAGACCCATCTGATTCCCTTAAAATCCAGTAACGTGCAGGGAGCACTATTTATCATGTGAATGCTGCAGTCTTTAGTGAACTGTCTCTATGTTTAGACATGAAGGCTGTGTCTAGACTGCATCCCTTTTTCATAAAAGGGATGCAAATTAGACATATCGCAATTGCAAATGAAGCAGGGATTTAAATCCCCCCCGCTTCATTAGCATAAAAATGGCTGCCGCTTTTTTCCGGCTCGGAGCTTTGCCAGAAAAAAGCGCCAGTCTAGACGCAGATCTTTCGGAAAATAAATACCCTCAGGGATAAGGGATCTTTCAGAAAAGGCTTTATTTTCCAAAAGATCCGCGTCTAGACTGGCGCTTTTTTCCGGCAAAGCTCCGAGCCGGAAAAAAGCAGCAGCCATTTTTATGCTAATGAAGCGGGGGGATTTAAATCCCTGCTTCATTTGCAATTGCGATATGTCTAATTTGCATCCCTTTTACGAAAAAGGGATGCAGTCTAGACACAGCCAAAATGTGCTGTGTTTTTAATCGTGCTTTGAGTTCAGCATGTTTTAGAGCAGAATTCTCTACTTAATTAGATAGCAAACACTCTTCTATTTAAAATAGTATTGTTTAGATTAAAAACAATTCTTATACTTTTCCTTGACGAACAGCACCTACTATAATAGAAATGACATGAAGTCAGAGCGTGAAGTGCATATATTCACTGGTAAGCAGTTCATGGGACCAGTTCCTCTGAAGTCTGTGGGAATAAGGGCTTTGAAATCTGGCCAATACATGTAGACCAGAGGTTTTCAAACTTTTTTTCATCATGACCATGTTGAAGAAAATGGCTGATGGCCACAACCCAACATAATTTGACTAGAGTGTGGGCTCTGGAGTGGAGCTGAGGATAAGAGTTTTGGGGCATAGGAGGAGGCTCCAGCTTTGGGTGTGTATGTCAGGGCTGAGACAGGAAGGGCTTACCTTCAGCAACTCTCGGGCAGCAGCGCAGTGGAGGTGCTAAGGCAGCTTCCTGCCTCTCCTGGTACTGCAGACAATGCTGCACCCCAGAAGCAGCCAGCAGCAGATTCCCAGCCAATGGGAATGCAGAGCTAGTGCTCAGGCCAGGGGTAGTGTGTGGAGCCCTTTGTGTTCTCTTCCCTCCCTCCCCCCAGGAGCTGGGACTACAGGGAGTTCCAGGAGAGGCAAGTAGCCTGCCTTAGCATCCTCACTGACCACCTGATCACTCTGTAGCAATGAGAACCAGTGACTGACATTCCACAACCCAGTACTGAGTCATGAATTGTAGTTTGAAAACCACTGATATGGTAGAATTACTCTACTGTTTCACAACACAGTTCCATCTACCCTAGTGTCATGCTTTTGGCACGGTACTAGTACTTGATGATTCACAATCAGAGAAGAAATTATCTTTTATCCACACCTTTCAGGATAGAGTCAAAGAATTCTCACAGCTTTGACAGACATGATTTTCCTATGCAGAAACCATGCTGCTAGAATCTGTAGAACCATCATCTTCCAGATATTCTTGTCCTATTTATCATTTCTACTAATTTACCTGATATAGATGTAAGGCTTTACTGAGTTGTAATTCCTTAGATCACCTGGAGAGCTTTTCTATAAATAAAGGTTCAAACATTTGCTACCCTCCAGTCCTCTAGAATAGTGGCTGTTTTAATGACAGATGGTTAGCAGATGAGCCTCTTCATGTTTAAGAATCCTTCATAACTCTGGCTATGTGTAGACTGCAGGCTTCTTTCGGAAGAAGCTTTTCCGGAGGAGTTCTTCATAAAAAAATTCTTCTGAAAGAGAGTGTCTACAAAGTAAAAGCGCATTGAAAAAGCGATCTGCTTTTTCGAAAGATAGCATCCCTGCTGAATGGATGCTAGCTCACATATAAGCTCTGATTACTATGGATGGAGTGGCCACCAGGGCATCTGTGCTTTTTCTTCTTTCCTCTACCTTCAAAAAAACTCCCTCTTCAGTGAATACATTCACCTTTTTCTGAAAGAAGGAGGTTTTTTCTTGTAGAAGGAGGCTTACCAATGTTGGAAAGATCCCTCTGTTCTTTCAGGTTTTTTTTGAAAGAACGTGATTGCAGTGTGGACATAACTGGAGGTTTTTTTGGAAAAATGGCCGTTTTTCCGAAAAAACTCCGCAGTATAGACATACCTTCATGGATGTACCATGTAGGTCTCATACTTTATAAAAATTTGCTCTAGAATCTCTTCTTCTGAGCGCTCAATCTGTGATAGCAGCTTATGTACATTACCAGAAAGAAGCAAGTTCTGGGTTGGCATCTCCTCAACACTCTTAGCAGTGAAGGCTAATGCAAAGCAATGCTTTGGCTTCTGAGCAAAGTACTTACTTTCCAATTGCTGCTTTAACTTCTGAGGAGCCAACAGATGCACTAGTTCTTTCTCTGGCTTCCTGGTTCTGATATAAAGAAAATACAATAGAAGGGGGTGCTAAAAAATTCTGGCTGAGGGCCACACTATGATAGGGTATGTTTATACTACAGCATTATTTCGAAATATCTTATTTTGAAATAGTTATTTCAAAATAGCTTATTTCGAAATAACGTGTCTAGACACAAAATGCATTTCAAAATAGCGCATCCATACTGATAGAATGCTGAATCGCAGGTTCTGGCAGGGCATCAAGTCAGGAGTTACCTTGTTGGCTGCTCCCTGAGGCGATCTGAGTCCTGTGCTTAAAGGGCCCCCTCCCACCACGAACAGCCAGCGCTAAGGTTTCCCTGCTTGCTTGCCTACCTCGCTGAGGGACAGCAAAGCATTTTTTTCTCTGTGTGCTCTGGTTGCCCTCACTCGGGACACAACAGCACTCTGCAGCATGGAGCCGGAGCCGCCCCTGGGTACTCTGGTGCTTCTCCTGGACATGTTTCTGTGAGCCTAGCAGCATGTTTTTCTAGCAGTAGCAGTCTCCCTGGTGTGCCCCACTGGGGTCTTGTGCCTCATTTCTCCCTCACATCATTCCACTTACCCCTCCCTAACCCCTCTTCCTGCTGTACAATAAAAGACACGTGTTCATTACAACAAAGCCTCTTTATTGAACAAAACTGGGGTGCGGGGGAATGAAACTGAGGTGAGACTGGGGAAAGAAGGTGGGAGAGGGGAGGAGAGATGGTGGGAGAGGGGAGGGGAAACCTGGGAGGAAGGAGCTGGAAGGGGGAGGCACAGGGAGGAAGGGGGAGGAGAAGCTCAGGGTTGGGGGTCTCGCTGGCCCAATTGTCTCCCAGCACCACAGGTGCAGGGGCCTTGGTGTCCCTGGGGGCGTGGGGAGGGTGGGGAGGAAGAAGCAGAGGGGGAGAAGGAGTGGGAGGAGGAGCAGTAGCTGAGGAGGCAGCAGGGGCTGGAGCAGCAGGAGGCAGCAAGCTCTGCCCCAGGGTCGATGACCATCTGGGGGGCACGGACCATCCTGCCCCCCAGGATGTGGTCCATGGCATCAAAATAGGGGCAGGGGTCTGGGTCTGCCCCTGGTTGGGAGCTGCCCCCTGTGGCCCTGGCATAAGCCTGCTGCAGCTCCTTGATTTTCATGCGAACCTGCTCCTGGGTTCGCATGTGGCCTTTGGTGGCCAGGCTGGCATGCGAACCCAGGAGCCATCTGCCTGTAGGCGGTTGTGTTCCTCCATTTAGTGCAGAGATCATGGACATTGGAGGCATTCCCCCAAACCTGAATTAGGTCCCTGATCTCCGCCCTGGACCAGGCAGGCGCCTGCCTTTTCCAGCCCCTGGCAGGCTCCTGGGAGCTGGCAGACTGGTCCTGGGGAGCGGTGGAGGGCTGGCTGGCACTGGCTGCCTGGCTCATGCTGGGACCACTGGGTTAGGTGCAGTGACTGCTGGCTCTGGGCTGGCAGACTTGGAGCTGGCACAAGCACTGTGGCCGGAATCTACCCCTTTAAGGGTTCTGGGGAGGAGAGGAGGGAGAAGAGTTTTCTTGGTTTTGTCCAGAGTGGCCACCAGAGCACCCTGGGAAGGGCTGGCAGCCCCCTATTTCAAAATAAGTGTCTAACAGCGCTTATTTCGAAATAGCAATTTCAGAATTGGCACTATTCCTTGTGGAATGAGGTTTACCAATTTCAAAATAAGCCCTCTGCTATTTCAGTTTAATTTTGAAATAGCAGTTTGCCTGTGTAGACGCTGGTAAAGTTATTTTGAAATAATGGCTGTTATTTTGAAATAACTTTGCTGTGTAGACATACCCTTATGGAAATTGTATGGAGGCATTCCACGAATGCTCATGAAATTGGGATTATGGTGTGGGAGGGGGTAAGGACTCTGGTTGGGGGCCAGGCTTTGGGGTGGGGTCACAGATGAGATGTTTGGGGAGCAGGAGGGAGCTCTGGGTTGCAAGCAAGGGGTGTGGAGGATGGGAGGTGGTTCTGGGCTGGGGCAGGGGGCTGGAATGCAGGGTGTGTGTGTGAGGGCTGAAGGTGCAGGCTCTGGGATAGAGCTGAGGATGATAAATTTTGGGTGTAGGAGGGTGCTTTGGACTGGAACCAAGGGGTTCTGAGGTTGGGAGGGCGATCAGAGCTGAGGGAAGAGGTTGGGGCATGGGGTGGAGCAGAGATGCAGGCTACAGGCTGTGCTTACCTCCTCAAGCAGCTTCCAGAAGCAGTGGCATGTCTCCCTTCCAGCTGATTCCTACATGAAGGCATGGCCAGGCGATTCTGTGCACTGACTCCACAGGCACCACCCCTGAAGCTCCTATTGGCTGCAGTTCCCAGCCAAAAAGAACTTCAGGAGTGGTGCTTAGGGCAGGAGTAGTGCATGGAGCACTCTGGTTTCACCTACACAGAGGAGCCAGCAGGAAAGGGGACATGCTGCTGCTTCTGGGAGCTGCATGGAGCAATGCAGGCCCCAGACTCCACTCCCCAGAGTATGCTCAAGGGTCAGATTAAAGTGTCAGGTGGGCCATAGTTTGCCCCCATCTGCAGTAGAATCTTAGAGTTACAAACACCTCAGGAATAGAGGTTGTTCATAACTCTGAAATATTCATAATGCTGAATAAACATTATGGTTGCTCTTTCAAAAGTTTACAACTGAACATTGACTTAATATAGTTTTGCTACTTTACTATGCAGAAGAAAATGCTGCTTTCCCTTTATTTTTTAGTAGTTTATGTTTAACATAGATCTGTCCTGTATTTGGTTTTTTGTTGTTGCTTTTGTTTTTGGTCTCCACTGCAGACTAATTGCATACTTCCGGTTCCAAATGAGGTGTGTGGTTGACTGGTCAGTTTGTAACTCTGGTGTTTGTAACTCTGAGGTTCTGCTATATGTCAACACTGATCTAACTAGTGGTGTTTTAAAAAAAACAACCAAATGAAGACAGGAAAAACACAGGGAAAAGCTATGTGCAACATACTTGCAAGGCAGAAAGAATTTCAGAATGCTGCTGGTGGGGTTCTAAAGGTGTATTCATCATTTAAATTGGGCTGATTCCTTCCCCTTTTCCCCCTGTTAATATGAAATACTTTTGGTTGTAAAAAACTTGATGAAGCACATGGCTGTTTTTCATTAGTGGTGGTTGTCACTAAAATGAATATGTTGCTGAGTGTTCAGTTTCTGGGAAACGTGGTTGAAATATGAGTAGCTCCCTTGATTCTTAGCTCCAAGTCAGATGTTTGCAGATGGGATGTTCCCCATTAAGTAATGACTGAGGGCCATAAGGAATCCATTACAAATCAAAATACTGATTGATGAAGTGCCTGTGGTCAGCTTTCTACAGAAATAAGAAATTTGAATTTATTATCACGTCAGCATGGGGCTGATCGCACATACAATCACATTCTGTTTTCATCTCCATTTACTTCAGGAGCTCACACCCGCTGTTCCAGATCACAACTAGTGCCGCCAACCTATCTGTACTGACCCTCAGCTTTGAGCTCTGGTGTGCCAATTAATTTGGCATACACTCACAAAAGTTCATCAAATCTGGGTTGAGTTTGTTCACACAGCTGGTAGGCAGTGTTAGAAGGACAGAAAGATGGGCCCTAATGCAGGTTTTTATTGTGGGCCTTCATCTTCACATCCTAGTAACACTTATTTATATACATCAAACATGCCAATTCAAGTGTCCAGTATATCATAACATTTAATTTGCAATTCTCCGAAACCTGGATGCTGGTGGTGAGCTGAGATGCCTCAAAAATCACCCACATCTCTCATGGCAGGTACTTCTTAAGGTTAGAGGGATTTGGGGACCTGGCGGTGAAAAGGGGTGATTATGGGGAGTTGTGCAGTAAGGTAGGGAAGTGTGATTATTCCCATTTTGCAGGTGAGGGGAACTGAGGTACAAAGAGCTGGGTCATAGCCTCTTTGTACCTGAATTCCCCATCTGTAAAATTAGGATAATAACAGTTCCCTACCTCACAGGATGTTGTGAGATTAACTGAATTACAGATTGTGAGGCGCTCAGAGTAATGGGGGTCATGGAAGTACCTAAGGAAAAAACAAGGTCTCAGATTGAGGAGTACAAAATAAATGTTCACAGGTCGCATACTGATTCTACAACAGGCCAATTGTAGTAATGGGCACTTAATGGCTGAGACCCAAACCTCTCATGCTTGGCAGCTTTACTAAGGAAATTGTTTGGTAAAAAGAGCTAGTTTCTCTTTGCACAGTTCACTTATTGTTACAATGGAAGGGTGAGGTGGTTCGGATCCATTAAGAACCAGCCTAACCTATCCCTCACTCACACTTAAGACTTACTTTTCACCATTTTCTTTACTTTTATCCCCACTGCTTTTAATTTTTTCTTGCCCCTCCATTTGCTGGTTTGGCCAGGACTTGCAGTGAGTATCAAAATACTATGAGCAAGGCTATTATTATGGTATTCCTTTGCCAGTCAGAAGCAGGAAGTAAATGATATTTAGCAGGTCAGTCCTAGCGGGGCTAACTCTCAAACAGAGAAATAGGATCCTTCAGGAGTTAGTCTGCAGAATCATATCTCAGCCCATGAAACAAAGCTTGAAGCACATTCAATAAACTTCACACCCAAGAAATACTTTAAAAATAATACAGAGCACAAAGGAATAAAGAGCATGTGCTGTCTTCGGGCCTGATAGCAGTGTGAGACTTTGGACCACATCCTAATTCCTTGAACAAAGCCAGTGAATCATTTGAAAGTTGGAGACAGCTAGGGAGAAGGGCTGGCTCCTGCTGCGCCATACCCACTTGAGCTGCTCACATTATGGTCCCGTCACTTCTGTTCTCTTCCCTCCAATAAGGGAGACTTTGGTCAGAAGAGCTGCCTAGTGCTGAACCTTCTCATTGATACACCATAGTCCTGACCGTATGCCATTCGGAAACCCCCCATTGCCTTACGCCTCATGCAGGTATTTGCACCGGTTGGAGGTAGCAGGGTTTTACACAAGCTTTGCAGAGGTGTAAGTAACAACATGAGGTGTGTGACTGGAGAGCATCGGGCCAGCTGTGTGCTGCTTCAGAGTGGACTGCCACAGAGCAATGCTCTACTGTACAGAGAATGAGAAGTCCCTCTCAGGAGAGCACCTGGTCCACTGCTTTTGTAGCTTTGCAAGTCCACACACAGGACCACATGTCCTTGGGCTTTATGGCTCTGTTTGAGCCAAAGCCAGTTGATGCCAATGGAAGTCTTTCCATACACATCAGTGGCCTTTAAATCAGGCCCTTTGTATATTGAAGCTGTCTAGCAACAGAGATAGGAGGACTTACTTCAGAAAGGAAACACGGAGAGTGGTTAAAGTATAGGGAGGGCTAGAGTCTATTTACAGCCTTGCCTCTAACTCATTTGATCTTACCCAAGTTGCTTAACTTCTCCATGAAGTGGGGATACTAATAACATATCTTGTAAAGGTGTGAGGAGCTAACTGTGCTTGTGCCCTCACAATGTATATCATGGATTTTCAGATCAAACTTGCTCAGTTTGCAAGTGAAAAAAGCAATGATTTTCCAACTGAATGTTACATCTCCAAGATATCCTCAACTGTTTCCTTGTTGTACATTACCTTACTATATATTTTAGAAACGTGCATCTGTTTGTCTGTCCATGAGTTGGTTTGTTCAAGAACTCCTCCTAAACAGTAAGAGCTAGGCTCACCAAATTTGGTATTCAAGGTAAGGGTTTGGTTGTGAGATGTGCCCGGAATTTAATTGTTTTCCATAAAATGGAAAAAGTGGGGTCTGACAGGAGGGGCAGTTATACTGCATAATAACCACAGGGGGCAGCAAGGGGCCAAAGACGGGGACTGGGAAAGCTACAACCACACTGAGCCAGCAGGAGCAAGAGTGGAGAAAGAGACAGCTATCAACTATATATTTCAGAGAGCTTGTTTGTGCACCTGTTTGTCCCCCAGCCTGGGGCATGCACCCCTCCCACAGTTGTGCCAGCTATAGTGACCATAGATAGGTGCTTCTCACCTTGTCCCAAGCTGCTATAATGACAGAGGGCTGGGGTTGTCCTTTCTCCATGTGGTAGCCTGCATACTGAACCCCTGTTCCCAGCCCCATCCCAGAATAATGATCTAAAAGAAGAAAAACAATTGCATTGAGGATCCGAAAAACACAAGAAAAATCTTCTTGTCAGCAATAATAGAGGGTCTTTGGTCAAATTATCTCCTCACCCATACCTATGGGCATATGCATAGGCATTGGCTACATGGGTGCTCTGGAGCTGGAGAACCCATGAAAAAAATAGTAGGTTCTCAGCAATCTCCAGCCACCTGCCAATCAGGTCCTTCCCCTCCCCCATTCAGGGCCTCCCACCCACTGCTGATAGTGGGTAGGAGGCAATGCTTGGGAAAGGGAGGAGAAGGGGCAGAAGGAAGCAAAGTGAGGGGGAGTCTTCTTTGGGAGGCACACACTGGGGTGGGGAGGTGGTGGGGCCTTGAGAGAAGAGGTAGATTGGAGGCCGGGCTTGCTGTGGTGCAGGTGTGAAGAACCCTTTGAGGAAATCAGAAAGCTGTTTGTGCAAATGGCATGATGAGGTTCTGCGTATTGTGCATGGGGCCCACAATGCTATTTCTACAGTCTTTTCCAGGCTAGAGTCACAACTTCACTAGTTTATTTACAACCTTCTTTGGGTAGGAGGTGTTGTAGGGCTGAAAAATAGTTTTTCATGAATTGCCCATGGTGATTTTCTTATATAATTTCAGTTATTTTAAACTGTTTTTTTTCTCCTTTATTGTCCTGGAGGCTTGATTATTTTCCCTTGTACTTTGTGTTTTTTCACTTAGTGACCTCTGATTTTTTAATTGCTGGACTTTAATTCAGTATTTTTTATTGTTTAACTACTTCCGCTTATTTACAAACATATGCACATTATCAAATAATACCACATTATTTCAGAGATTTGATTTTCTGAGAGCATTGTAAATGCAGAGCCAGCACAAAATACTGTTTTAGACGGCCTTACAAATATAGACCCTGGTTCAGGAAAGCATCACTCTTTGAGAGAATTTAAGCATGTGTTTTGAGTTATGCATATGCTTAAATGCAGTTCTGAATAGCAATGGTTTAAATGCTGCCTCAATCACGCCCAAAGTTTCTGAATATTTATTACTTTTTATAATCAAATAGCTGAACATCCTGAATGCCTATATATTTTTTATTTCACGGAGCTTTCTTAATGAGATTATAACCGTGTAAATGCATGTCAAATCTGAAAGGCTCAAGTTCTGGTTTTGATTTAAGTTGTATAAATCCATGGACTTTTATAGAGTTATTTCAGATTTACACCAGCATAACTACAATGAGAATTTGGCCCAGGCTCTGAGATCTCTAATAATATCACTTTAAATAAGTAGGGAAATAGGACGAGTTTGCCACTGTCTGGAAACAGGAACTGTGAGTAAGATAGCTCAATGAGGAACTCAAAGAGAGAAGTGTTGGGATGAGGAGGGTGTATGCACAAGGACTGTGTAAAACTGCAATCTAGTTTTGTGTGGCTCCATTTTCGGGCCCTAGCTATAGACAACCAGGCTCTAATTCTCCAAGATGCTGAGCACCCACAGTTTCATTGATATCAAGAGCTCTTACTTGAAAAGCAGCCACAATTTAACACCTCCCCCCACCTAACTCCAGTTAACCTGTTGCCTAAACCTGTGTTTCTGATATTTCTGCTGTAACAAATTAAGTGTAGCAAAATATTTTCCAGAGAAGTGATCTCTGCCCTACAAACCCTTATGGATGTGCCTGGAAAATCCAGAAATAATATGTGTTGCTGATTAATAAAACTGCCACTGTGTAATTATTCCTGTGCAAACCTTTATGTACAGTATCAGTAACTAACCAACCAGTGGTGAGTGAGCCCCATCTTAATCCTTCTAGAGGATCAATGAAATGAAGAATAAGCCAAGCAGGAACTTGCAAGCAGTCAGTTTAAGACTGTGCATTTTAAACAATCAGCAGAAGCTCCTGTAATTTCACAGATCTTATTAAATGCTTCCAGAAAATTCAGATCCAGTGGTAGGTATGAAAATGACAGTAATTATTAATGGTTACCACCAAATGATCTGGGATTTTGTTGTGTTTCCAGTTGAATTAGGAAAAAACAGGTTTCCATACCATAGTGTAATAATAGTCAGTAAATATTGATTTTGTAATTATGAGAATTTCAGCAAGAGTAATGTGGAGCCATTGCTGATGTGAAGTGCACTAAGGTTGGATTCACTGTACACCTTCTTGCCAGTGCATAATTTTATCTTCAGTGCATAAGTCCATGTTGTCCTTTCACAAAGGGCATCACAATTCTTAGTAATGCTATTGCTATCATTTTCAAGACAATGCTCTAAAACTGCATGGCTACGTCTAGACTGGCATGATTTTCCGGAAATGCTTTTAACGGAAAAGTTTTCCGTTAAAAGCATTTTCGGAACAGAGAGTCTAGATTGGCACGGACGCTTTTCCGCAAAAGCACTTTTTGCGGAAAAGTGTCCGTGCCAGTCTAGATGCGCTTTTCCGCAAAAAAGCCCCGATCGCCATTTTCGCGATCGGGGCTTTTTTGTGGAAAACAAATCTGGGCTGTCTACACTGGCCCTTTTGCGCAAAATGCGCAAAAGGACTTTTGCCCGAATGGGAGCAGTATAGTATTTCTGCAAGAACACTGACAATCTTACATGAGATTGTCAGTGCTTTTGGGGAAATTCAAGTGGCCAGTGTAGACAGCTGGCAAGTTTTTCCGGAAAAGCGGCTGATTTTCCGGAAAAACTGGCCAGTCTAGACTCAGCCCACATGCGCCTAGATCATCTCATAGGTTGATAGAGATGTTTGGCTGGTGAGTCAGTCCCTGACATAGGCTACACAGGCAATGCAGTTGTTTGAAGTACAAATATATGACAAAGTGAATGGTGCCTGAGTAGCACATGTGCAGTCTGTTATTGCGTATTACTCCCTAGTCTGGTAGCCAGAACCTAAACACTAGGCCCCAATTTACCCAAACAGATAAAGTATGTCCAATGGTAACTTTCAGTTCAGTTGTTGTGCAACACGTGGCCTCATAGTTATTAAAAGCACTTGCCCAATCAGAACTGAGGAGTAAAATCACTTGTCATCTAATATGTGAAGCTGCTAGCAGAAGAATAAGACCAGAGTTCTCTTGGCTGGCTTCTGGCTCATGGGCAAGTAAATCCCACATAGAAGAAGTATGGGACAGTCCTATCCCCCACCTACCCTTGGGAGAGAAACTGGTGCTTTCACATGGACCACATAGAAAGAAGAAAATTCCTTTTCCTGATCCCCTAACCAATGACTTTCTAAGGGGTTCTGGGAGATGTCTTAAATTGAGTGCTCAGAATTAGGGAAAAATTCTGAAATTGTTGGCCTTATCTCCTCTCTGCGCAAGTTTTCACGAGTGTAAAATGGCAACAATCACAGCTTTCCGTCCTCAGATGCCAAGCGCTAGATGTAATTGTTATTTGCTGTTGTTGCTATTTTGTACTGTTATGGGTTATACAAGAAGAAGACATACAAGAGGGAGACATTATATCATATCCCATTATAAGGATAAGAGGGATTTTTAAAAATCTGACTCTAGATTGGGGTTTGGAGGTATTAGGATCTGGGATACTGATGTGGATTTCTCTCTATTTTTAACCCTCAGATAGCAAATATTGTAGCACACTTCCACACATTGCCCTTTGAGCGTGCATCAACACCACCAGTTACCTATAGTAGTGAGAGACCTTTCCATGCTCTTACAATGCTTAGCCTTTTTGATAACGAGAATACAATTTTGAGTTCGTTGCGAGGTAGATATTTGTTCTATGGCAGCGGTTCTCAAACTTTTTGGGCATCGGAGCCCGTTACATGTGTGAAAATTTATGCGGAGCCCCAGCAGTCCACTGATTGTATGTGTTGTACCTATCGATGTTTCCTGTTTTCAACCTCGCGGAGCCCCTGGAGATGTCTCACAGAGACCTGGGGCTCCGTGGAGCACAGTTTGAGAAACACTGTTCTATGGGAACTGCTCACAGATATCACCAAGAAACAAATTGGTTCACTCTTCATCACAGTGAATAGCACTCTGCTAAACACATACAATCCTGTGGATTTCAACTGCACAATTCATTCAGTAAGGTACTACTCACTACTAGAGTAGCACTGGAACTTAAAAAGCTGTCACATGGTAACAACTCTGGGTCAATTCTGAATTTGGATTTGAACTTGCTTCCTGGCAGTAAAAGGCTTTGCAGGTACAGTACCAACCCCCCAGTACCAGCCAATCTAATTTAATAGCTCTACTATGTATTGATATTGCTTTCTTGGCCCTCTTTTATTAATATACTGATCATCCTCATGCACTTTGCTTCTCACAGTGTCAAAAAGCTTTTCACACTTGTGCTTTTCTAGTACTAGTTACAACCCCAGAGAAAAACTTTCTGCCATGTTTGTGTCATTTATATAATGGGAAGCAGCTTTTCTTAGGGAAGCCTGTCATAGGCTTTTGCAATGCATATCATCTCCCTGTGGTTTCTGAGTTCAGTCGTCAAAGTATTGCACAACAACAAGGGTGTCAGAGATAAAAGGAAGAGAAAGCAGCATGAAGATAGCGCCTTTTCTAGTTTAAAGGTATCCACTCAGTCCCTGAAAGCCCTGAGATGAGAGGACACTTCTGTGTCCCATCGCAAAGGCTTGTTCTTCTCTAATATAAATGAACTCACATTCTCTCTCTTCCCCTCTCCTCTCTTTAATGCATACATCTGACATAAATTAATCTGCAGGGGCTTTTTAGTCATTTCCCATCCGCTGCTGGGGCAAATTAGACTTGCTGATGTTGTTTTGGCCTAACCCTGAAGCAGCATGAAAGGAAAGGCCTAGAGAGAGCATGTGCTCCTTGGCTCCTCTTCCACATACTCTCTGGCCTGTTCAACAAAAAAAGTGAGTTCAATTGGCCTGAAAGGCACTGGGAGATTGAAAACTCCTCTGTAGAGCCGTAAAGGACCAAAATTACTTAATTAATGTGGAGGCCATTATGTGTGGTTACCATATGAATGAGTAAGTGGGCTGTCTGAGTTACAGAGCAGGAATGAAGAGAGGATATCTGAGGTCAACCTTGTCAGGGTAAAGGAATCCTAAACAATAAGGCCATTGGTTTGAGATTTGAGGAAGAATTTGAAAAAAAAAAAAAAGCTCTGAGAGTGAAATTAAATGAAGCATGGGAGAGTATTAGTGGAGATTAGCAGAATTGTGAAGGAACCCAGAACAAACTGCCAATAGTCCCTAGGCACATGCAGCTTTAACTTTGTTGCAGCACATGGGAATTAGGCACTACCCTGCTGGAGTTTGACTGAAAAGCATTTTCTTGAGCAACATTAAAGAGTTTCTCCTCTGCATCCTTTCCCTTTTATTAACTTCTTATGGTGAACATAGCCCTTTCACTCATGAGTATTTTATGCCAGCTGAAGATATTGTTGAGGGGGAAAAAAAGGCACAGAGGTTTTCACTTAAATTTGCCTCGTCCACAATTACAGTTGGAGGATCCCTTACCAACAAGATTTTCTGCAGCACAGGGAGGCAGTTGAAAAAATATTGTTTCAAAGAAAGAGATGAAAACTTGAGAAATAATTTAAATTCACAGCCAAATTTATTGGTAATTGAGCTCAAAGAAGAAAACAATGAGTTGGATTTACACATAAAAGGGAAATTCATGATATTTCTTCCCATTCACCACTTTCTTTGTTAAAAGCTATATTTGAAACTTGAAGGCCGGTAGTAGGCTCTTTCTGGAAAGGTCTCTGAGGCCATTGCAAGATATTTGTTCTTAGTATTTCTCTAACTAACCGGTGATTGCCAAAATAAAATCAGCATTTGCTGAATGGTCTCATAAAGTGGTATAGTCTCCTTCCGTACATACACGGGAAAAAACACCTGAATGGTTGGGATCTTGGCTGTGAGTTCTGAGTGAAGGTGCATCCTTCCTCTGACCTAGAAGTAGGCCCCTAAGGGCATGTCTGCACTAGGAAATTATTTTGAAATAACGTATTTTGAAATAATAACTCCCACAATAGCAATTTTGAAATAGCACGTCCACGCTACTGGGAAGCCTCAAAATTAGTCCAAGGCAGGCTCTGTTAATGAGGACACACTACCTCAACTTAGAACCCCAGGAGTAATTATTTTGAATGACTCTAGGGAGTAGTTAATTCAAAATAGCAGCAGTGGCGTGTCCATACTACAGCTATTTTGAAATAAGCGTTATTCCTCATGGAAAGCAGGACTTATTATTTTGAAATAACCAGCCCCTTATTACAAAATAATGAGTTGGTAGTGTGGACGCTCCACTTGTTATTTCAAAATAAGGGGAGTTATTTCTATATAACTCCCTAGTGTAGACCAGGGCTAACTGAGTTCCCTTGAAATGGGAACATCCCTCTCTTATCCAATTCCTATTGGCTAGCTTAGGCAGCTTCCCATTCATCATGCTGGTTTTTTGTGAATCTTGTTCATAGGCACCTAACTTTCCCAAATCATTGTGCCTAACTCAGGGCTATGAAGGCAGTAGAATACCTAAAGTTAGATAATGTGATGTTTAGTGTTATAGCATCCAATTCCTTCCTGAAAAACCCACCCAAACTGCCTAAATTGCTTTTGTACATGGGACTTAGGGTCCCGATCCTCAAAGGCATTTAGGTACCCAGCATCCATTGATTTAAATAGAACTAGTAGGGTTTCTAAATACTTTTGAAAATCTGGACTTAGGTTCCAAAGTTACTTTGGTGCCTTTGAAAATCTTATCTCTTTGAATTTGTGCCCTGACTGTAATTTTGGAGTAAAATCATGACCTCAGTGGGTATATTCTGGGTTTGTGCTGGTGTGAGAACCTGGTCCTATTTTACAGTTCAGCATTGTGGGTTCCTCCCAACCCTCACTTCTCCAACTGCAATTTTGGAGTGGATGGAACTGCAGTTTCAGATATCCCTCTGCTGCATTTGCTGCCCTTCATAGATTCCAAGGCAAGAAGGCAGTGCTGTGAGTCTTAGCTCCTGTGTAACACAAGCCATTGAACTTCCCCCAAATAATTCCTAGCAGGTAATTTTTAGAAAAACATCCAAATATTATTTTAAAATAGTCAGTGATGGGGACTCCACTGCAAATCTGGGAATATTGCTACAATGGTTAACTATCCCTACTGTCAAAAATATATGACTTATTTCAAGTCTGAATTTGTCTCACTTCAACTTCAGTTGGATCATCTTATACCAGGGATGAGCAATAAGCTAGTGGTGGTTCACCAGGGTTAGCCCTTGGGGGAGTTACTGCATCTTTATTTCCCTATGCCTCTGCAGGTACAGGCATTTGCAGCTCCTGTGGGCCACGAATCACTCTTCTCAGCCAATGGGAGCTGCGGGAAGTGGTATGGACTGGGACAGTGATCTGTGGCCAGTAGGAGCTGTAAGCACCCACATCTGTGGAGGCACAGATAAATAAAGCAGCAGCCCACCAGTAACTAACCCTGATAAACCATGTCTTATCTGTGGGCCTGTTATTGCCTATTGCTGTTCTATACCTTTGTCCAATAGACTGAGGAGCCCATTATTATATATTTGTTACCCATATAGATATTTATTGACTGTAATCAAGTCATCCCTTAATCTTTCCTCTGCTAAGGTACATAGATTGAACTGTGAGTCTAATCCTTTATACATTCCTGTAGCTCTTCTCTGAACCCTCTCCAATTTATCAACATCCTTCTTCAATTGTAGACTCTGAAACTGCACAGTTTTCCAGCAGTGGTGACAAACAAAACTTCACTTCCATTCAAGATTCCTAACATGTATCGATCTATCATGGCGTTTTACTCTGCCACCCATCACTATAAGAGCTAAGTACCTTCGCCTTAAAGTCATTAGCAGTAGTGAAGTCCCTAAATGATTCAATAGACTGTCTGGCACTTTTCTCTTTTTGTGGGATGGGAGTTAAAACTCTGTTTGAGGAAGAGTTTTCTGAGTGGTGGAGGAAGTGGACTGTTAAAAGTTTGGGCATATGAAGTGGTATCAGTGTTGTGATAGTCACCTACTTGGAAAATGCCTTCTCAAAGAGGAAGGTTTGCAACATTTCCTAAAGATGGTCAGATGCAAGGTTCTCCTGCTCTTCACAGGGAAACTGTTCCATAGCTAGAAACCCTTGACTGAGAATGCTTTGTTTTCAGCTCTCACATGCATCATCCTGGGTTTTGTGATCTGCATTATCCCAGCATTATCCCAGCATTTGCAGCTGTTATGTGGTTCATAGATCAAAGTTTGGTCTTGAATGTGCCTAGGTCTGGATCCATTAATCACTTAAGGTATGTCTACACTACAAAGTTAGTTCGAACTAACGGACGTTAGTTCAAACTAACTTTCATAGGCGCTACACTAGTGCTCCGTTAGTTCGAATTTAATTCGAACTAATGGAGCGCTTAGTTCAAACTAGGTAATCCTCATTCCACGAGGATTAAGCCTAGTTCAAACTAGCTAGTTCGAATTAAGGGGTGTGTAGCCCCTTAATTCGAACTAGTGGGAGGCTAGCCCTCCCCAGGTTTCCCTGGTGGCCACTCTGGCCATCACCAGGGAAACTCTACTGCCCCCCTCCCGGCCCCGGAACCCCTTAAAGGGGCACGGGCTTGCTACGGTGCCCATGCCAGGTGCAAGCCTGCCAGCACCCAGCCAGCAGACCCTGCACCTGGAACGGATTGAGCCACCCACCTGATGCCCCCCAGCCCTCCCCCTCTTCCCGAGACCAGGCTGGCGGCTCCAGGGAGCTTGCCCGGGACCGCAAGAGGCGGGCACCCATCTGGGCTAGTGCGGACATCGTGGACCTCGTCCACGAACTCCACACTAGGCACAGGGAAGTGGCCGGCTTGGGCAGGATAGCTGCCAGCCTAGCCACCCAGGAGCAGGTGTGCAAGAGAATCAAGGGGGTCCACTGAGACCCCCGACCCTGAGCCCTGAGCTTACAATGGCCGTCCTGGGTCAGACCAAAGGTCCATCTAGCCCAGTAGCCTGTCTGCCGACAGCGGCCAACCCTAGGGACCCTGGAGGGGATGGACCGAAGACAGTGACCAAGCCATTTGTCTCGTGCCATCCCTCTCCAGCCTTCCACAAACCTTGGGCAGGGACACCACTCCTACCCCCTGGCTAATACCACTCCATGGACCCAACCTCCATGACTTGATCTCACTTCCCTTTAAACTCTGTTCCAGTTCTAGCCTTCACATCCTCCTGCAGCAAGGAGTTCCACAGGCTGACTCTTTGCTTTGTGAAGAAGAACTTTCTGTTACTAGTTTGAAGCCTGCTACCCATTCCTTTCCTTTGGTGTCCTCTAGTCCTTCTTTATGGGAACTAATGAAGAACTTTTCTGTATGCACCGTCTCCACCCAACTCCTGCTTTTAGAGACCTCTATCCTGTCCCCCCTCCATCTCCTCTTTTCTAAGCTGAAAAGTCCCAGTCTCTTTAGCCTCTCTTCATATGGGACCTGTTCCCAACCCCTGATCATTTTAGTTGCCCTCCCCTCTCCCAGCCTCTCTCTTCCCCTCTCCCACCTCCTTTTCCCAGTCTCCCCCAGTTTTGTTCAATAAAGACAGATTCCATTTTGGAAGACACGTTATCTTTATTTTGTACATCAAGAAGAGGAACTAGGGAAGGGTAAGTGGATGGAGGTGAGGGAGGAATGGGGCACGAGCCCCCGATGGGGAGGACTGGGCTGGCTCTGCGGGCTTCTGGGGGTGGAAGCTCTCCTGCAGCTCCCCAATTGCCCCCTCTCCCTAGATGGCAGCCTGCGGCAAGTGCAGCCGGGCTGATGGCCGAGTGCTGTGATGTGCCCAGTGTGGGCACTCCAAGCCAGGACTGCTTTGCAAGTGGAGCACCCCTGAGAACTGTCTGTCCGGGGTGGGGGTCAGGACCCTTTAACCACAGCCCTTGGCTAGCCTGAGACAGCATCTCCACGCTCTAAGTCCTCCTCTGATGCCCTGCCGGCACTGCTTCTGGCCATCCTTAAGCCTGGTTCAGGGTCCACTTAATGTGGACGCGCTAGTTCGAATGAGCAAAACGCTAATTCGAACTAGTTCTTAGTTCTAGATGCGTTAGTTCGAATTAGCTTAGTTCGAATTAACTAATTCAAACTAAGTTAGTTCCAATTAACGTTGTCGTGTAGACATACCCTTTGAAAATTAGGGACAAGGTATTCAATGGGCATGAGAAGCTGTCCAGGAGTCAAGCACAAGCTTGATGGGAGATGGAGACATCTCGGCCAACTCTTCCAAACATTTCCCTTTTCCAAAAGCATCATCTCAGTTTACCTGGGATTGAGCTTGAGCCAGTTTCTCTTCATCCAAGATCTAATTTCCCATAGGCATGCTGACATTTTAGTAGAGATGGTGGTTGTCTCAGTTAAGAATGATTAAGACAGATGTTTTAGTGTGATCAGTATGCAGTCAGCAGCTAAGCCCATCACAGCTCACTAACTTGCATAGATGAAAACACTAGGTCTACGTCTAGACTGGCATGATTTTCCGCAAATGCTTTTAATGGAAAAGTTTTCCGTTAAAAGCAATTGCGGAAAAGAGCATCTAGATTGGCATGGATGCTTTTCCACAAAAGCACTTTTTGTGGAAAAGCGTCTGTGCCAATCTAGATGTGCTTTTCCTCAAAAAAGCCCTGATTGCCATTTTCGCGATCGGGGCTTTTTTGCGCAAAACAAATCTGAGCTTTCTACACTGGCACTTTTGCACAAAAGCTTTGTGCAAAAGGACTTTTGCCCAAACGGGAGCAGCAGAGTGTCAAGTATCAGCGGGGTAGCCGTGTTAGTCTGAATCTGCAAAAGCGATGAGGAGTCCTGTGGCACCTTATAGACTAACTGAAGTGTAGGAGCATAAGCTTTCGTGGGCAAAGACCCACTTCGTCAGATGCATGTAGTGGAAATTTCCAGAGGCAGGAATAAATATGCAGGCCAGGATCAGGCTGGAGATGACGAGGTGGATCCAATCAAGGAGGATGAGGCCCACTTCTAGCAGCTGATCTGGAGGTGTGAATTCCAAGAGAGCAGAAGCTGCTTTTGTAGTTAGCGAGCCATTCACAGTCTTTGTTTAATCCAGATAATGTCCATCCGTTTGCATTTGGAGAGAAAGATGATATCTGTTTGTACTTGTGCAAGTTTCTTCATGAGGTTGATAGATTTCCACTCCATACGGCTAAATGCAGTGCCTTGCATGGTGTCAAGTATCAGAGGGGTAGCCGTGTTAGTCTGAATCTGCAAAAGCGATGAGGAGTCCTGTGGCACCTTATAGACTAACTGAAGTGTAGGAGCATAAGCTTTCGTGGGCAAAGACCCACTTCGTCAGATGCATGTAGTGGAAATTTCCAGAGGCAGGAATAAATATGCAGGCCAGGATCAGGCTGGAGTCTTGATTTAAAGACAACAAGAGAAGAAGAATCTCTCACATCCACAAGCAAGTCATTCCAATGGCTAATTACTATCACTGGTAAAAAGTATGCATCTTATTTTTGGTTTGAATTTGTTTGGCTTTATCTCATAACTTTTGGCAAGTATTAAGCCTTTTTCTGCTATATTAAAAGATGCATACATTTCTTCCCCATGCAGGTATTTGTATACCAGGATAAAGTCGCCTCTTTACCTTCTGTCAGGCTATATTGATGCTACCACTTATGGCAGTAAAACCAATATTCCACCCCCCTAAGTGGCATAAGTTACATTGGCATAAGTGTATGCATAGTGCTATGTCAGTGCAAAAGATTCTTCCACCAACAGAGCTACCACTGGTTGTTGGAGCTGGATTATATTGATGGGAAAGCTCTGAGTCTTCGGCATAGAGTGGCTAAACGAAATATCTTATAGTGGCAGAGCTAAATCAGTACAACTGCATTGCCGTAAGATCTTGTATGTAGACATGGCCTTAGACCATGAGTGGACAAATACTGGCCCATGGGTCAGATACCGTTCCCCAGGTTAACCCTTGGCAGGCTGCCGCTGCTATATTTACCTGCACCTCCACAGGTATAGGCTATTGCAGCTCCTGTTGTCCAGGCTAATGGGAGTTATAAAAAGTGGTGCCCTGTTCCACACTGCTTCCCACAGTAACTATTTTGTAATTTCTTCCAGATAAAGAATTGAAAAACATTGAATAGCATTGGGCTTGCAACAGATTTTTGTAGTACCTCACTAAAAACACCCTCAGTGGATAACGATCCCCCATTTAAAATTACTTTTTGATATCAAACTGTTAACTTATTTTTAATCCATTTAATATGGGTGCATTGATTATCTATAGTGCTATTTTTTATCAGAATGCCAGATGCCTTACACAAGTCTAAATATATTATGTCAACAAAGTTATCTTTTTAACCCTATTTGTGATCGCCTTAAAAAATATAGGACATTGCTGCGGCAAGACCCATAATTCATCAGTCCATGTTGCTTGACATTTATCATCTTCTTATCCTTTGTTACTGGTTGTGTCTTATATCAACCTTTCTATGATTTTGCCCAAAATCTATGTCACGCTAATGGGCTTGTGGTTACGCATGTCATCCTTATAAGTTTGTAGGACTTTAGCTCTTTTCCAGTCCTCTAGAAATTCCCTAGTGTGTTAAAAATCAATATAAATGGTTTAATAATAATAATTAATAGCAAATTATTTTACTACTCTTTGGGGCAAATGATCACTCCCAGCAGATTTAAGTTTAATAATCAGGATCAAAGCCTAAACCGATGAAGAGCGAAGAAAAGGGAATTGAGACACAGAAAGATTAAATGATTTGCCCTAGGTCAAACAGGAAGTGTGCAGTAGAGCTGTAGACACAGTCCAGTGTCTTAACCACAGGACTATCCTTCCTTCCTTTTCATACCTCACTTCTCTGATCAAGATGAATTGGCACATTTCTTCTCTGGCATCCTCAGGGCCTGACCGTTCCCAGATGAGGGAATTTTCTGGACAACAGGAGGTCCCCTGACACCAGCTCCTCAGCCCTCTACTCCTCCCCACTGCTGGCTCCTTCAGCCCGGCTCTGGCTCTGCTGCTGGCTGGCTGGGCAGCTCCAGCCCCACTGCCGAATGGTACATTGTCTGATCAGGCTGCCACAGCCCCAGTCTTGCTGCCAGGCAGCACACATAGCCCCAGCCTTGCTGATTCTGCTGGGCTGCTGCATCTGGCTTCCCCTCCTAGGCTGCTGTGGCTACAGTCCTGGCCCTGCTGCCAGGAAGCAGGCAGCCCCAAGTATGCTGCCACTGCCACCACCCAGGGTGGCCAAGCTTGGCCAAGCTTCCCCTCTTGGGCTGCTGTGGTCCTAGCCCTGCTGTTGAGTGGCTGACAGTCCCAATCACACTCTGCCAAGGCTGCTGAGGCCCCACTGCTAGCAGACTCACAGGGTTGCACCGGGATCCCAGCTGCTGGCCGTTCTGCCCCAGGGCTTTCTCATCCAGGAACATCTGTGGTCATGCCAGACCACAGATGTTGCCAGACAAGAGAATCCCTGATTTGGGAGGTGCAACCTGTACTGTTGATCTAAAGTATTCTACAGAGGAGTATTGTACATTGTAAACATTCTGAATTGCTTCTAGTAACATGCGAGGTTTTTGGTTAGCCAGAATTCACTATGGTGATTTTACTTATTATACATTCTTGTATTGTAGCAGTTACTCTTAAAGACATCAATACATACTGCTTACAAGCTGGCCTGACTTTGTGCTGACATGTAATGTATGATAACAAAGTCTGCCCACTGTTAACTGAATTAGGAGTGAGGGGGCTATATTTAGTTAAGAATTAGGTTGTTAAAATATATTGTAGGCATTTTCCCTCTGCATAAACCCCAATGTAAATGCAGCTTTCTCTACAGCTAAATGTTTTTGTCTCGCTTCCAATAGGCTTTACCTTTGGCATTGCTTCTTAATGAAATCTAATTACAGAAATGTGATTTCACTTGAAGACGTTTTCCATATTCTATATCCTTGCCAGTTCAGAGAAATCAGAAATCCTTTGCCTTAAAGCTCTCACTCACACACACAAACTCATATTACTTAAGCTTTCAAGTCTTCTTTTTTATGTTTGAACCACAAATATATTAAAATTCAATGAGTCCCACATTAAACTAATGAAAATCCAGGGAGTGAGTCTTATTGCTGGATAGTTTCTAAGAGTTGGGCAGATTAAAAAAGGGAAATATAACACAACTGCTGAAAACTAAAAAGGAACTTTGATAAATGAGAGTCAAAATAAAATGTTTTTAGAAGGGTTGTGAATAATTAATCCACTGTTATGAACCCTTTTAAAATGTGCTGCCTCTTCTAATTGACTAAACTACTCAGGTAAGAATGAAATGCCATCATTAGCATAAAAAGACTTAGTGTTTATACCTTTTGATCATTGATGTTATCTGGCAAAAAGCTGGACTTTAATATTCTTAAGAAAGATGAGCAGAAATTTGACTGCCATGCAGGCTTCTGGGTTGTAACACTAGACGTCTGTAATCCTCAAGATTCAGAAAGATACCTGCTTATTTCCTCTCTCTGGATGTTTTCATAATAAAAGCACTTTTAGTTTTGCTGCTATCCAATGAGTTCCTAGAGACTCAAATAATGCAGCCTCAGAAGGAAAAGTACACATTCTCCTTTCTGAGGAAGGTATAGACTACATTATGCTACTGAAGAAGAGAGGTCCCTAGTAGTTTTTCTGGGGTTTCAAAGGTGTCACCATGATATATAAATATTTTGTGACTCACTGTGGGTAGAGACAGTAAATTATTTATCACCTATATTTTCTCTGTTCATAGGAGTTCTGGCTCTTGTTTCTGGCCAACAACATTAATTTCTCAAAATGAAACATACTATCTTTGTAATGGAGGATCATTATTAAAAAATGTGCTTTCTCACCTTTAATGTAGCTGCATACATCCAATATGTGGCAAACATTACTGTCCTCTATAAATGACTACACTACATAATGCCATGCCACTAACATAACTTAAAGAGATAATAATCAGATATAATCAGAAAATTGCCTTTAATGTTAATGGCAGGTATGGGACTAAATGTGGGTGCACTATGATTACATATTATGATTATTATCATTATCTGTGTTGTGATGATGGCTCTGACAAGCTCTAGCAAAAAATCAGCGCTGCATTGTGCTAAGCAATGTACACATCTAGAATGAATAGTTGGCCTCTGCCCCAAAGATCTTACTATCTGAGGGTATGTTTACACTACAAAGTTAGTTCGAACTAACAGACGTTAGTTCGAACTAACTTTCATAGGCGCTACACTAGCGTTCCATTAGTTCGAATTTAATTCGAACTAACGGAGCGCTTAGTTCGAACTAGGTAATCCTCATTCCACGAGGATTAAGCCTAGTTCGAACTAGCTAGTTCGAATTAAGGGGTGTGTAGCCCCTTAATTTGAACTAGTGGGAGGCTAGCCCTCCCCAGGTTTCCCTGGTGCCCACTCTGGCCAACACCAGGGAAACTCTACTGCCCCCCTCCCGGCCCCGGACCCCTTAAAGGGGCACGGGCTGGCTACGGTTCCCGTGCCAGGTGCAAGCCTGCCAACACCCAGCCAGCAGACCCTGCACCTGGCACGGATCGAGCCACCCACTCGATTTCCCCCAGCCCTCCCCCTCTTCCCGGGACCAGACTGGTGGCTCCCGGGAGCTTGCCCGGGACCACAAGAGGCGGGCACCCGCCTGGGCTAGTGCGGACATCGTGGACCTCGTCCATGATCTCTGCACTAGGCACAGGAAAGTGGCCGGCTTGGGCAGGATAGCTGCCAGCCTGGCCACCCAGGAGCAGGTGTGCAAGAGAATCAAGGGGGTCCACTGAGACCCCCGACCCTGAGCCCTGAGCTTACAATGGCCGTCCTGGGTCAGACCAAAGGTCCATCTAGCCCAGTAGCCTGTCTGCCGACAGTGGCCAACCCTAGGAACCCTGGAGGGGATGGACCGAAGACAGTGACCAAGCCATTTGTCTCGTGCCATCCCTCTCCAGCCTTCCACAAACCTTGGGCAGGGACACCACTCCTACCCCCTGGCTAATACCACTCCATGGACCCAACCTCCATCACTTTATCTCACTTCTCTTTAAACTCTGTTCTAGTTCTAGCCTTCACAGCCTCCTGCAGCAAGGAGTTCCACAGGTTGACTCTTTGCTTTGTGAAGAAGAACTTTCTGTTACTAGTTTGAAGCCTGCTACCCATTCCTTTCCTTTGGTGTCCTCTAGTCCTTCTTTATGGGAACTAATGAAGAACTTTTCTGTATGTACCGTCTCCACCCAACTCCTGCTTTTAGAGACCTCTATCCTGTCCCCCCTCTGTCTCCTCTTTTCTAAGCTGAAAAGTCCCAGTCTCTTTAGCCTCTCTTCATATGGGACCTGTTCCCAACCCCTGATCATTTTAGTTGCCCTCCCCTCTCCCAGCCTCTCTCTTCCCCTCTCCCACCTCCTTTTCCCAGTCTCTCCCAGTTTTGTTCAAGTATTTTATGCATTATAAGTAACAGGAATTTTTTTAAAAACAAAAGTCAGTGAGATATTGTCCTGGGCCGGATGGCCCTTTAGGAACACTGGGCTCAGGATTGCCTATTTCTTAGCAGCTATCCCACAGCACACTGATGATAAGAATAAATTAATGACCCTAGGTGAATGTAATAGGGTTTAATGAGAACAAACTGACCCCACCTCGGATGGTGAACCAGGGAGGACACAACTTAGATTGAGCTAGGAACTCAAAAGGAGGAGGAAATCCTCAAGGCAGAGTTGTTTGGGACTGGCTGGAGCTAGGAAGAAGAGTTACAGTAATAGGCTTAACTTTTCTGATGGGATCCTAAAGTGAGGTGGACCAAAGTAAGTTCTGTGAGGACCAGGGAATAAAGTAGAATTCCTGTGATGGAGAGAAAATTAGCTTAACTGATATGTTGGGAAAAGACTGGTAGGGGGTGGTTAGTCTCCTGACAAGGAAAATGAAGTGAAGTCAAGCCCAAAAAAGGAAAAGAGTCTTTCTTTGGAGCTGAATCCGGGAAAGGGATTGAACTGCCAGGTGATGTGGTCATGAGGCTGAGCCATAGAAGGCTTAGTGAGACAGTTGTGAAGGAACCACTGGGAGAGGTCACTATAGCAGAGAAAATGACCAGCGGAGAGTGCATGAGAGGAAGTCCCCTGGAATGTCGTGTTTAGATAAGGTGACCAGATGCCCTGATTTTATAGGGACAGCCCCAGTATTTGAGGCTTTTTCTTATATAGGCACCTATTGCCCCACAACACACACTCCAATTTTCCACACTTGCTATTTGGTCACTCTGGCTACATCTAGACTGAAAGCTTCTTTCAGAATAAGCTTTTCTAGAAGAGATCTTCTGGAAAAGCTTATTTCAAAAGAGAGTGTCCAGATGCAAAAAGCACAAAGAAAAAGAGATGTGCTGATTGGATGCTATCTAGCATTTAAGGCCACCCAGAACCAGTCCAGGCAGGGCATTAGGTCAGCAGTTGCTTCGAGGTGCTGTTTCCTAAGGCTAGCTGAGACACATGCTTAAAGGGACCCCTCTGGACAGCCGTTTCTCAGCTTCTGATGTGTGTTTGCCTACCTCTCCAAGGAACAGCAAAGCTTTTGCAGTGTGTGCTCTGGTTGCCCAGGTTTGGATGCCACAGCATACTCCTTGCCAGGGAGCAGGAGCTGGCTCTGGGCATGCGATGGGCCCACACTACTACGCGGCAGTTTCTGCAGCAGTTTGTGCAGGCTGCCTTCATGACCCTGCAGGAGCTCAACACTGAGCTCATCATTGAGACCCTCTCCCTGTGTATGGGAGCAAGGCCCTTGCAACCATATCCCACAGTGGAGAGATGGTTCTGGAGGCTGGACATCAGTTCCCTGGGTGGTGGCAGTGGCAGCATAATTGGGGCTGCCTGCTTCTCATTCTCTATTTTGTGTGTTTCTTTGTCTCCTTCTTCAGGTGGTGAGGGCCATCAACTCCATCCTGCTACGCAGGGTCATCTGCCTGGGAGACATGGACCCCATTGTGACCAGATTTGCCACCCTGGGCTTTTCTAACTGCAGAGGGGCCCTAGATGGAACCCATATTCCCATCCAAGCACCACAACATCGAGCTGCCCAATACATCAACCACAAGGGCTATTTCTCGATGGTGCTGGTTGACCACCATGGACAGTTCCCGGACATTTTTGTCCAGTGGTGGGGCAGGGCGCACGACACCCGCATTTTCAGGAATTCCAGCCTCTACTGCAAGCTGGATGCTGGTGCATTCTTCCCCCAGCATGACTGTCAGGTTGGGGATGTGCAGATGCCACTGTGCATTGTGGGGGATGCGGCCTACCCCCTCATGCCATGGCTGATGAAGCCATACACCAGTGACCTCGGGGGCAGGGGCACAGGGAGGGGGCATAAGCATGGCAGGGAGAGCAGGGGGTCAGGAGCAGGGGGAGTGGGAGGGCAGGAGCAGGAGGAGCAGGAGGGCCGGAGGGAGAAGAGCAGGGACAGGAGCTGGGTGTGCCATCATCTCACGGATAGTGGCACACATGTTTTGGCCCTGCTGCACTAGCTGAGCCCACATTTGGTTCTGCCACTGAGCGTCCTCCCAGACCTTCTGGGCTAGGGTCTGTTGCATGTCATGGAGGATGGCCATGTGCTGTCTCATCAGGTCCTCGTGGACCCTCCGGCACTTGTGGCTCCACCGTGACTGCCTTGCCTGGTGGTGATCACCCCTCAGTGATGGTTGGTCTGGCTGTGGAGAATAAAGAGAGAGAGGTTGTCAGTCATCCATACAGGCATTGTCCCTGAGGCCGTGCCATCCTCTGTGAGCTGCAAGCAACAGTCCTTGGGCCACAGGATGGTGATGTTCCAGGAGCAAGGCCATGTGTGGCCTGCACAGTGGGCTCTGCCTCACAGGTGCCCCGAGGTGCCCAGGGGACCATGTTTCCCTCTCCCCATCCCCTGTTCCTTGGACAAGCAGGCAAGGGAAGTGTCCATCCATACTGGGATCCCATTGGTGAGAGAGGGGCCTGGAACAGCCTGGAATTCCATGAGGGGCGCACACAGCCCTGCATCTGGAAGCACTGTCCGCGGGAGCGGGAGGTGCCTTGCGCGTGAAGGCATGCCCGTGTGTCGTGTGCGACACTCCTCAGTCTGTGTGCAGCCGCGTGTGTGCCCTTGTCCCCAGCTTGCTTCTAGCAGTGGCTGGTGGTGGGAGGGCATCCCTCCCAGGGATCAGATGTGTGTGTGCCATCCCCAAAGCCTGTGAGCAGGAGCCCAGAGGTGCTCCAGGGCTGTCTCCTGGGCTGCGTGGCGCAGACTGGCTGCATGTGCTTCCACGTGCATGGACTTCAGTGCAATGTCCAGGCCAAGAAGGCTGAGCGATGATCGCACCGCAGCCCCTGAGTGGTCACCTCCTTTGCCCTATGTGTGTGAAAAACTGAGAGCAATCACCTGATGATCTCTCCCCACCCTCGGAGGAGGCCTGTGAGACATCCAGGCCCTGGAGTACCTGCTAGAGGCTTCAGGTGCTGGTGCTGGCCATCTCTTCCTTCTCCTCCAGCTGTTCATTTTTGTCCTTCTCCTCCTGGCCTGAGAGCACCAGATGGGTGATGACAGGCGTCTTCAGCTCTGAGTCCATGACCACGGTGGAGAAGGGGCTGAAGCACCCCCCCCAGGAAGCGATAGAAATCACTATAGTAGGGGCAGGAGTGGGGGCCTGCCCTGGAGCGAGAGCTGTTCTCCTTTGCAGTGGTGTAGCTCCTTTACTCGGCTCCTAAATTGTTCAAAGCTCCAGAGGCCATGGCCCCTTGTGGCCAGAGTCTCTGCCATTTGGCCATATATGTCAGCGTTGCGCTGTCAGGAGTGGAGATCTTGCAGGGTCTCCTCCTCACCCCACACCCAAGAAGGCCAGGATCTTCTCCCCAGACCATGACAGCACATGCCTCTTCTGGCCCTTGGCTGGATCCTGGGAGCCTTGGCCATGCTCCCTGTGAGGGCCAGGAGGGTCTCGGCGGGGGCTTGTGACTGGGCAATAGCTCTGCTGCAGTGTGGCAGTCAAAGCCATGTGGTGAGTTCAGCTCCTAGGGCTGCCTTCCTGCCACAAGTCTCATCCCGGGTGCCTGCAGCTTTAAGAGCTGGCAGGAGACAGAAACTATAGAGTTCTGATTAGTTTGGACAGAGTGGCCACCAGCGCACCTGTGTTATTTCCTGGAGGCCTATTTTTTCAACAGTCCTCCCTCTTCTGCATCCACATACGCCTTTTTCCAAAAAAGCTTTTTCAGAAAATGAGTTCTGCCTTGTAGAAATAGGTTTACTACCATCAAAAAAAACCCCTCCGTTCTTTTGACTTTTTGTCGAAAGAACGCAATAGCAGTGTGGATGCAAGGATTGTTTTTCTGGAATAACGGCCATTATTCTGGAAAAATGCTTCAGTGTAGATGTACCCTCTATGTCCAGGCCTGAGGAGATGCCATAGAGGTGAGGCTTCACATTTGCAGATGAATTCGCTATTTCAACAGCATTGTCATACTTTGTATTGCATGATGCTATTTACAACTCTCCAGAGCTCTTTCAGAAACTGTGAATCTTTATACAAAAGATTATGTATCATTATCTGGAATAAAGTCACATCCTTTAATTATGGACTAAAAACATCCTAAACTTTCTATTTTTAAAAGTACCCCTGAAGGCTGCACACATGGCGTTGGATAAAGAAAGAAACTGTAACAGTTTGTACAGCTCTATCATCTTGGGAACAGCAGCCAACAGAAAAGCTGATTTTAATAAATCTGTCCAATTTAGTGTCAAAACATATTCTTTGTGAGGAAGATTAGAGTATTTTATGCTAATTTATTTTCAATGGGAAGTATAATGTAGTTAAAAGCACAATTGTTACTGATTTTAAAACTGTCTATTTTGTGAATGGCAAGCAAGCTCACACTGTGCTAGCAGGTAAGCCCATTATTTGGACTGACTTTTGGAATGTTGAAGGGAGCGCACCCACATCTGTGCATATGAGGCAGAGTTGGGAATAATGAAACAATGAATAATTTATCTGATGCATCTGCAGGGGGTGGTATTTCCCAGATATTTTCCATGGGCTGATTGCAGTTATATAAACTACAAGCCTTGTTGCATAGTTGTGATTGGTCAGATACCATTGTCTTTGCCCTCTGAGTGCACAAGCAATTGTAGAATGGATACTTTCATGTGCTCATTAAAAAGTTAGTTTCTGGAAATACACATCTGATTTGGCTCTCTACAAATATATAATCCAGTAAAACTCAACCCTGGAAATGACTGAGGAAATCAGACATGGAAAGGGGCAGGCATGGTAGCATTATGAAAAAAGGGTTTTACAAAATGAATTAATATTTATAGACAATATTTTCTCTAATCTCTATGTTTTAGGTGCATGGTATTAGTATAATACCCCTCTCACACAGCTACTCCTAATAGATTGCTGAAGGTTTAATTTTGTAAAAGTTATGAATGGGTCAGTAGATTCCTTATTCCTGCTTACACAGACTTTTCCTTTCTTTTCAAAGACTCCTTTAAAAAGGGCCTTTGAAACGTTGCAACTTAATTGTATTGAAAAGTTCATGAACAATTATTTAGGTTCCCTGTTATGGCCATTTCAATTTACTCTTCAAATGAAAAGACACTTGGCTGTTTAAGCTTAGAATGCCTAACAGCTGCCCACTGTTTTTTATTTATTTTGTCACAATTCTCTTCAACATTCGGTTGTGGTGCATGTAGGAGGGCTATTATCCCCTGAAGTTTGTGCCAAACTTCCATCCACACTATTGGGAATATTAAGGGATGAAGAGACAGTTGTGTGAGGTGAGTGGGAGGGTTTTCTTAATTTAAATCTAGTATCCTGGCACTTGATTTTTATTTTTCATTTTATTCTTTAGTATTCACATGTCCATTCAACATGATGTATGTATCTATGAAAGACAAGGTGGATGAGGTAATGTTTCTTATTGGACCCATTTCTGTTGGTGAAAGAGACAAGCTTGTATCTTTATCTGCCATATTTATTTATCTAGTTAGGGCCAAACTCTCCCCTTGGATATATTTCTAGCTCCTAGTGCAATTAAACTTCACATGTGCAGCAAAGGCAAAAGTTGGCCCTTAACTTGTAAATTGGAACTCTACATAATAGGATAACATACTTACACTCTGTATATCTAACAAAGATGTCGTCAAATATGAATCTCAGATCCAATGTCTCCTCCGCTGTGAACTTTGTGAGGGTCTGCACAACTATTTCTGCACTCAAACCCATATCTTAGACTTTGCCTCCAGCTAAATGTAGAAATGTAAAGGCCCTGTTTTCTTGATCCAGTTTAGATGGCAGAATGCCAAAAATCTCAAAGGTATCATTGATCTTGCAAGTTCTCCACCACTTTGCTCTCCATGGCAGAGAGTGTTCTTGTACAGTGCAAAGCACAATGAAACCCCTATTTTGACTGGGGAATCTAATAAATACTGAATCTCATGAGGGTTCTGCTCCATTGAATTGAAATTCTATCCCTGGTTCATTCTTCAAACCTAGGCTAAACCTAAACTGCATACAGATTGAACACAGCTATCTTTCTCCACATGTCACACAAAGAAATAACCATTATACATTTATTGCTTTGCTTTAAAATATTGTGTGTAATGCTCCTATTTTGGGTGGGAGGAGGTAAGAGAAATTAAACAGAGCTCCTGAGAAGAAACTGAACTTAAATCCTTACTAGTGAGAGGCACTATCACTTCAAATAATAAAAGAGGTTTCTGTTTTGTAGTCCAAGGTAACAGAATGAAGTCTGCATGGTTTGTTTATATAAGCAGGCCAGTCCACAGCCATGTTACCTTGCAGGGGCAAAAAGTTCGGAAAAATGCAAACAGTATTCACTCCTAAATTGCTTGTGTTAAGATAACATATATGAGATCTTAAATGTTTTTATGTTGTATGATTTTGCTTGTTTAGTATCTTTCTTTGGTTAGTTATATTTCATAATTATATTTATGAAAACACAAGCCTTTGAGCTCAAATGGAAAGCTGTAGTTATAATCTCTGGTACAATATATAATAGATCCTTTAAGAAATGGTGGAATTATGGTAGGTTCTTATTTTAATGCAGAAGTTGATTTTTAATGAGTGACCAGTCCAGCAGTTATATTCTTAACTATAATATTCATTACCAATTTAAAACTGTCTTTACCATACACTAATAATCATCAACAGCAGGGTGAGTTTTGCTACATTACAATTTGTAACTAGTGACATTCCTAGTGTCCATCTTCCTCAGTTACATTAATTGTTTTGTGCTTTTAATTGGCTGGTTTGTGGAATGTGCTGAACAGGTCCTTTAGCTATAGAATTAGCAAAATAGATCCGTGACAGCATAAGATACCTGACACTGTCCTGTTCTAGAAGGATTGCTTCTGATGTTGAGAACATAAACTTCAGGAGGTAGTCAAGTTAGTCTATAACTGGAAAAATTTAAAAACAACAAATAGTCTTGCAGCACCTTAAAGACTAACAAAACATGTAGATAAAACTTAAAAAAACAACAAATAGTCTAGTAGCACTTTAAAGACTAACAAAGCATGTAGATGGTATCATGAGCTTCCATGGGCACTTCTTCAGATGAATGGAGTTATTAAAGGTCTAGTTTCTAAATAAATAGGGGATGGGAGGGAGAGAGAAGTTAAAAAAAGGTGAAAGAAATAGTCAATTAGAGGGTCTATGTTACATGAAGCTGATAGAGAAGGTGCAAATTGTTCTTAAGTACCTACAGTCTGCACATCCACTAACGTGATTTATGCCATCAAATGCCAGCAATGCCCGTCTGCCATGTATATTGGTCACAGTGGGCAGTCTTTATGGGAAAGAATTAATGGACACAAATCAGACATCTGAAAAGGCAACACACAGAAACATGTTGGGAAATATTTTAACTTTCCCGGGGACTCATTAATGGTCAAAGTCACCGTATTGTTTCAGGCCAATTTCACAAGCCAACTCCAGAACTTAATTTCATTTAAAGGTTTGATTTCTATCACAAAGATATGAATAAAGACATTGGCTTGATGACCCACTACATTCCACATCCCAATAACAAAAAAACCAAAACAATGGGTACTTAATAGCGCATTATTTCAAAATTTGGTATTGTGTAAGCGTGCCAAATTTTGGAATAGCCTATTTCAAAATTCAATCAAAATAAGATACACAATTTGCGTAGTGCAAATTGCATTTCTTATTTCAAGTTTAGGGTGCTGTGTAGATGCGCGCTAACTGCGGAGTGACAGGCACTGAAGAATACAATCTGCAAATGGCAGAACAGTAGGCAGAGAGCTGCCTGTTCTAGCCAATGGGAGATGAGTAATGTAATTGTACATGTTCCATACCTATCTACTACATACAGGGAATTTGTATGTATCAACATCTTTAGCAGGGGAATAGCAGAGAATGGGGGACCAATAAATAATGCAGCAGCTGAAAAACAAATTTGAGAATGACAACAATGTAGTCGTGCTCAAAATGCAGTTGCTATTTTAACTTGTCCTCCATGTCAGAAGCCTGTAAGTGAGTATAGCTGTGCAAAGGGTGGGAGCTACAGACCTGGTACAGTATGCGGTTCCCTTAGGGTATGTCTACACTGCCACCCTAGTTCGAACTAATTTAGGCATTTGAAGTTGCAAATGAAGCCTGGGATTTAAACATCCCGGGCTTCATTTGCATCTTGCCGGGTGCCACCATTTTTAAATCCCCGTTAGTGCATACTCCGTGCCCGCGGCTACACGCGGCACGGAGTAGGTAGTTCGAATTAGGCTTTCTAATTCGAACTACTGTTACTCTTAAGCCCCTTCCCTATCTTCTGCCTTCCACGTTGCAGGGCTGGAGTCTGCACTCAGGTCCCAGAGTCTGAATCTGGAGGCAGCCATGCAATGTGCCTCCGAGGAGTTTTAAAATCCTGGGCCGTGACGTCACTTCATGCCCGGGCCCCACCCACCTGCAACGCTGTGCAAGGCAGCAGCAGGTGGCGAGGGGGAGCCACACAGAGCCGCATGCTGCTGGGACGGTCCGGGGCCGAGGGGGGCGTTCTGGGGGTGGGGTGGGAGGACGCCCCGGGGGGGGCCGGCTGCGGGGGTACGGGGCCTGCTCCAGGCAGAGCCAGGGGAGAGACCCAGCTCCATATATTGGTGGAGCAGGGCCCCCGGCTCTGAATACTAACTTGCCGGCACTTCCGGGTTCAGGGGGGTAGGGCCCCCTAAGGAGCGGGGCCCAATTCAACCGAATTGGTCTAAGGCTGGCCCTGTGTGATGTCATGAGGTCCCCAAAGGAAAATATGGATATATACACAACAAGAGACTGGCCTACATAAATTGAATGGCTGGAGCAAGAGTTTGGGCTTTATGGTGCACCAGATGAGACATATCTTTACTACAAGACATACAACTTACTTCACAGTCGTACATCTCTAGACAGCAATGCACCAAGACTTTTGAAGAGCTAGTGACAATATGACAAGAGTGTTTTGCAACTAACACTCTGGAGACAGCTCAGCATTTTAGATTTCAAAAATGCAGTCAGCAGGAAGGTGAAACCCTCATAGTGTATGGACCTGCACTACAAGCATGAGTGCAATGCTGCAATTTTGGAGATGCTCTGAAGGACAGACCCAGAAACATATCCAGACAACAACTACTCTCAGGAGAGCTCTGGAGACATTTTTAACCCAGAAATGGCTAATGCTCATGTTCAGAAATGGCCTTTATTCTTGAGGGCCATAACTATATGTCAATCTTAAGGGAACAATTCACCATTGAAATGCTAAAGAGTTATTCTGACTACCACTGCTGGATACAAGCTCCACACAACAAGATGAACTTACTATTCAAATATACAATGTGGCACAAATTGGCATACTTCTTATTACTCAGCAGATATGGAAACAAGCAATAAACAGAGACCTTACCTTAGCAGAGGTACATGAAGCTACCTTACGGGGCTGAAAGATAGAACCAGTGGAGAGCTTAAAGCCATTCTGCCACAGGAAGAATGAAATCACAATTTCTCAAGAACATCTGATGTGGGGGATTCATGCCAACATACTTAGGAAAACACAGGCAGGAGTCCTGAAGGAGTTACATTAGGGCTGTGTCTACACTGGCGCGATCTCACGCAAAAGCAGCTGCTCTTGTGCTGCCTGTCTAGACTGGCCGCATGTTCTTATGCAAGTAAACTGACATTCTAATGTATTAAATCAGGGCTTCTTGCACGAGAACTCTGATGCTTCTTCTCAGGAAGAAGCCCTTTTGTGCAAGAGCTCTTCCAGAAGAGGCCAGTGTAGACAGGCAACAAGAATTTCTTGCGCAAGAAAGCCCTATGGTTAAAATGGCGATCAGAGCTTTCTTGTACAAGAGAGCATCTACACTGGCAAAGATACTCTTGTGCAAAAGCACATCTCTTGTGCAAAAGCACATGCCAGTGTAGACGCTCTCTTGCGCAACTACTTTAACGCAAGAACTCTTGCGCTAAAGAGTTTTAGCGCAAGATCACGCCACTGTAGATGTAGCCTCAGTGTATCTTTATAGTCAAGAGGAAGACATTGACTAGAGGATATGTCTCGTGACCAGGTATTGACCAACAATTAGCTAAAGGACTGTTTTGGCTGTCAGATGGTAGGTACAAAACATGGCTGGTCTTGCACCATTTCATTCTCGAACTGTCCAACTGCTTGCTGGGAATAAATTCATCTGGATTTTACAGATTCACTTTTTGGTACCAATTTTAGTACAAATTTCATGGGATAAGAGGAAAGGTCCTTTCATGGATTGAAAACTGGTTAAAGACAGGAAACAAAGGGTAGGAATAAATGGTACATTTTCAGAATGGAGAGGGGTAACTAGTGGTGTCCCCCAAGGGTCAGTCCTGGGACCAATCCTATTCAACTTATTCATAAATGATCTGGAGAAAGGGGTAAGCAGTGAGGTGGTAAAGTTTGCAGATGATACCAAACTGTTTAGGATAGTCAAGACAGAAGCAGACTGTGAGGGACTCCAAAAAGATCTCACCAAACTGAGTGATTGGGAAACAAAATGGCAAATGAAATATAATGTGGATAAGTGTAAAGTAATGCACACCGGGAAAAATAACCCCAACTATATGTACAGTATGATGAGGGCTAATTTGGCTATGACAAATCAGGAAAGAGATCTTGGAGTTATCGTGGATAGTTCTCTGAAAACTTCTACACAGTGTGCAGCGGCAGTCAAAAAGGCAAATAGGATGCTAGGAATTATTAAGAAAGGGATAGAAAATAAGACACAGAATATCTTACTGCCCCTGTACACCCACATCTTGAATACTGTGTACAGATGTGGTCTCCTCACCTCAAAAAAGATATTTTGGCTTTGGAAAGGGTTCAGAAAAGGGCAACTAAAATGATTAGGGGTTTGGAATGGGTCCCATATGAAGAGAGGTTAAAACGACTGGGACTTTTCAGTTTAGAAAGGAGGAGACTGAGGGGGGATATGATAGAGGTATATACAATCATGAGTGGTGTGGTGTGGTGTGGAAAGGGTGAATAAAGAAAAGTTATTTATTAGTTTCCATAATAGAAAAACTAGAGGACACCAAATGAAGTTAATGGGTAGCAGGTTTAAAACTAATAAAAGAAAGTTCTTCTTCACCCAGCACATAGTCAACCTGTGGAACTCCTTGCCAGAGGAGGCTGTGAAGGCTAGGACTACAGGCAGTCCCCAGGTTACGTACAAGATAGGGACTGTAGGTTTGTACTTAAGTTGAATTTGTACTTAAGTCGGAACTGGCATCCAGATTCAGCCGCTGCTGAAACTGACCAGCGGCTGACTACAGGAAGCCCGAGGCAGAGTTTCTCTGGAATAGGCGTTGATCAGTTTCAACAGCAGCTGAATCTGGATGCCTGGGACAGAGCAGCTGGGGCGCTGCCGGGTAGGTCCCTGCAGCACCGCAGCTGCTCTACCCCAGGTGTCCCCAAGTCAGCTGCTGCTGAAACTGATCAGCGGCTAATTCCAGGAAGCCCCGGGGCAGAGCAACTGAATCAGGATGCAGCGGCTGAATCAGGATGCCTGGGGCAGAGCAGCTGGGGTGCTGCTGGGTTGGTCCAGTAGCGCCGAGGAGCGGCGCTGCGGGACCAACTGGCAGCGCCCCAGCTGCTCTACCACAGGTGTCCGTGAGAAAAGCTTGGTCTGCTGGGGGGGGGGGGCGGAGCCCACTAGCTGCGCCCCCCCCCCCCCAGCAGACCATGGAGACACAGGTGGCAGGACCGAGACGCACCGCGGTGCCGCCACCCGGGTCCTCCGCGGCTTTGCTCCGCGTCTTCCTGGTCTGCTGAGGGGGGGGGGGGAGGACAGCAGACCAGGGAGACACGGAGCAAAGCTGCGGAGGATGCGGGCGGTGGGACCGCGGCACGTCTGGGCGGTCCGCGTCTCCCTGGTCTGCTGGGGGGGCCCCCAGCAGACCAGGGAGACGTGGAGCAAAGCCGCGGAGGACCCGGGCGGCGGGACCGCCCAGACGTGCTGCAGTCCCGCCCGGGTCCTCCGCGGCTTTGCGCCGCGTCTCCCTGGTATGCAGACCAGGAAGAGGCAAAGCAAAGCACCCCCCAGCAGACCAGGGAGACGTGGGCAGCGGGACCACGGCGCGTCTGGGTGGTCCCGCCGCCTGTGTCCTCCGGGGCGAGAAAAGCCCCATTCGTAAGTACAGATCCGACATAAGTTGGATCCGCGTAACTCAGGGACTGCCTGTATAACAGAGTTTAAAAAGAAGCTGGACAATTTCATGGAGGTTAGGTCCATAAAAGGCTATTAGCCAGGGGATAGAAATGGTGTCCCTGGCCTCTGTTTGTCAGAGGCTGGAGAAGGATGGCAGGAGACAAATCGCTTGATCATTGTCTTCGGTCCACCCTCTCTGGGGCACCTGGTGTTGGCCACTGTCGGCAGACAGGCTACTGGGCTATATGGACCTTTGGTCTGACCCAGTACGGCCGTTCTTATGTTCTATGTTCTTATGTTCTTATTTTCTAATATCTGTGAACTGATTATTCCTCATGTGTTTTGCATGTGATCCATGACTTCTGCAAGTAAGAAACATGTCCTACAAAACCTTTTTGCTTGCACAGGATTGCAAGCAAAGCCGTAAGCAGGAATGGCCCACAATTTGCCTTTTTTCAGGGGATTTCCAAGCCTTCATGAAAAGTGAGAGCATCAGACATTTTATCTCCGCACATGCTGTCCTACAACAAATGGCTTGACTTAGAATATTTTATTCAAGTCATGAAATAAACTTTGAGAACTGCAACAAAACCACTAGGTTAACAATACACCAAATTTACAAACTACTACTTGGCTTATTAGAAAGCCATGCAGACAACAGACCAATCACCAGTATTACCACATTGAGCAGGTTCAAGATTTACCCCAAAACAAAGGGTTGCAACACAGACTGTATGTGCTCTGGCTGATCTGAGTTCTGAATTTCAGGACACTGTACTTCTATTGATTGCTAGCACAAGGGAACCAGAACCTGAATTATGATCTGAAATCTCTATTCAACTCTCTATTTCAGAACCTGAGAGAAAGTACAATGTGAGCCAAAGGAAATAGCCTGAGCAACTCAGTCTTTAGTTGAAATTGTTGACGAGGCTGATGAGTGGTACAGAATAATACAGAGGTAGAAGAATCTTCTTAGTTTGGAGTGCTCATATAGACTATTGTAACCTCCTTGGTTCCAATTGCAATTTACCGTGTTAGATTAGATGTATTTGTGGGCATGGGGGACTGACGAGATTGTGTGCATGTTTCACAGTCAAACCCTGGTGGGCACCCATATGAATCAAGATCCTTGTAGAGGAATAGCAGAGCAAAAAGCAACATAGCAGCTCAATAAACAAGTGGGTTACTTAGCTCTTTGTCTGTGCCTTAGGAGGTTCCTGGTTCGAGCTTTAACACTATTAGCAGGATGTTAATGAGAGAGTTGTGTGCTAAGCCATCTTCCTCTCATGGAAATAGGTGCTTAAATCCAAGCTCTAGGGAGGTGCTTATCTCTGCATAGCAATCCCTGAATGGAAACAAGTTGCATGGAGTTAGGCAACTTAGATGTCCAAGTAGTTTCTTGCAGGAATGATCTAGGGAACTGCCTCACTCCACACAGACTACACAGAGGAGATAGACTCTACCTTGCAGCTTTTAGCACCTGCCTGGGATGTGGGAGACACAAGTTCAATTCTCTCTTATTGAGACTACAGCATAATATTCACTCTGTCTCAATAACTACTTAAGTGTTTTACCCACTGTGCCTAGAGTCACTGGGCCACAGAAAAAGACACAGCATGAGAGAGTGACTGTGGGACACTGGATGAGATACCTCTGTAGGAGGCCTGGTATCTGATATCCTTGTTCCAATCTCTCTATCATGGAACAGCTTCAACAGGACAGACAGAGTGAGCCCCACACCATAATATCCCATAGCTCTGTAGCTAGAGCGCTCTCCTGAGAGATAGCAGCTACTTGTTCAACTCCTTTCATACCCTCTAGCACACAGAAGAATTGAACAGGGCTCTCTTGCATCCCAGTGGAATACTGTAACCACTAGACTAAAGCTTGTGATTTGGGCACCTTTTTCTCCAGTTGGATTGTGAATAGGACCCAGTTCAGTAGGCATGTTCAGAGGCCATCTATTGGATCAGGCACCACATATAACTTAGGTGGCCAGATGTCTGTCTTCCCCCAGGTTGTGAATTATTCCAGGATTTAGGCGGGAAGTAGGTGTTCAAGTGCCTAGAAGATGGAAGCCATGGGCTTGCTCAGAAACAGAAATCATAGGCATCTGGGTATATTTCATGTTGAAAATGTAAGTATTGAGTGAACTTAGCTGCCTGCTAGGTTTGGCAGGAATTTTGTGGGTCACGATGGAGCCCAAAACTGGGACTTAGTTGCTAAAACTCAAGTGTTGGGTGCATAAACCTAGTTAAACAACAGGTTTTACAAGCAAAACATATCAGATGAACAATATAATGCACAAATAACTACTTGTAAACAAATTCAGGGGTGTGTGTTTGTCTTCACTCCTGATTTATATAAAAAGAAGCTAATGACCTAAAAAGAGGCATTGCACACCTTTTTTAGGAAAGAAATCAAAATACAGAACACTTCTCTATTCATAATTTGTTCCAAGGTTTTCTAGCTACTGAGCTTTCATGATCCAGAAATTATGTATACTAAGGACAATTCAGGTCATCTGGACTTCCTTTGAGCCTTGTTTTGTGGCTTCTTTGTAACCTAACTTGGGCAGGTTTGTGATGAGGGCCTGAGAGTTCAGAATCAGGACCTTCCCTCGTTATACCAGAGGAAGTTATAAGGTACTGTGAATGAACAGAGGTCTAAGTAAAAATGAAAGGCTAAATTAACCTGTGTTACACCACTGCAGCTGCTGGGTTTGCTTGGCTGTTATGTATTTTGTCATAAGAAAACCATGGTCATTGATTTACTGTGAATTGATGTTGGTGTAAAGGAGACTAGACATTGCCTCTGAATGAGTAACAGTTGCAGGATCAGGCCCCTCTATGTTCTCCAAGCCACAGACAAACATAATGCCTGATTAATTAGATCTTGATTAAAGTAATCAGATTTTTATCATCTGGAAAATCATCATATCTCACTGCACAGAGCTGCGATGTTTTTTGACAAATTGGAGGAAAACTTCAATAATTGTCTCCACAATAGCTGATGTTCCCTATAACTGACTGCTAAACTGCATCTGCTGGGAAATGCTTAATGCAAGAATGTCCAAGCTTCTCAGCCTGAGGGACAAACATATTATTTAAAACAGGCCAGGAGGTCACATTAATGTTTTGCACCTCATGAGCCGCACAAAGAAAGTAGACAGTCCCCTAAAGAAGCTAAAACCACATGCAAGTCTCATGTTGGGGATTCCCCTTGCACGTGGGAGTCCCCACGGTGCATAGAGCCAGTATAGCAAGCTCCTAAGGCTCCCTCCTTGAACTTTCAAGGGCAGATTGTGTGCCTGGGTTGGGGAGTGGCTGCAGTGTATAACATATCTGCAGCTAGCATATGGTCCCTTGTGGGCATTATAACAACCTCCAGGCTGTTCTACCCTGGAGCTAGAGTTGTAATAGGTAGGTAGTTCTCATTTTCTCCTCTCCTGTCTGGCACGGAAGAGGGAACTCCTACAGGTTCAGATAGAACCAACTGAGCTCCTGTCTTACCTCCTCTGGTACAGCCACAGCCAGTCATGGAAGAAAGCAATGTAATAATCTCAGCTACTCATGTCCCTCTCCCATGACAAACCTGTATTAACCAAGCAGAATCTGGCCCTGAATAAGTAACAGTCACAGGATCAGGCTTTAGTCAGGCCTACAAATCAAAGGCAAACATATCTTGATGTTTTGTTATCCTTCAGTTTCCAGTGTATTGAAAGTGTCTACTGTGCTTGACATTTAAAAAATATTGTAAGCAACCTGAAAATCCTAAAACTTAAAATGTTGGGCCAAAAATAATATTTCAATAATAATAATAATATTTCAGTTTTGGGATTTTCAGTTCATCAATGAAAAGTACAAAAACTTCCACTGAAGACTTTCACAAAATGAATTTCCTTCTCTTCTTTCTTTAATCCAAACCTGCAGTTGTGTGTGGGAGGGAGGGAATGAGAAAAACCTTTTAGTGATCAGCTCTAGGAAGAACACAGATCAGAATCTGAGTCTGTATTACTCTTGAACTCAAAGAGCAAAGTTTGGACATCTCTGACCTGGACTCTCTAACCTCACTAGAGAACACTACTCTGACATAAGTATATACACACAAAGCACATTATGAGCAGCTCCTCAGCTAGTGTAAATGTCACAGCTCCAAATGGATAACTTACACCATCTGAAAATCAGTCCCTATATCTTTCTTTTAGTAAGAATATGTTGTTGACATTAAAAAGCATGTAAGTAGGAAAGCATTAAAGAAGCATAGAGAGGCAAATCCTCAATGTTGTTTAGGCACTTTGCAGCTACAACTCCAACAGGTTTGCCTGAATGAGAACTGAATAAAAAACCAATTCAGTGTTTCAGAATTTACCCTCCACCCCCAGCAGTACCACATAGTGGCTTTACCTGCTTTTTGTTAGTTCAGCAGTTCCTCCCTTCTGGAAAGGCTATGTTCACATTCATTATCTTAGCAATAGAACATGCCGTGTGAGACTGAAAACATTTGTAAGGAGTTGCTATGTTGCTTTTTTTACCCAAACAGTAATCAAGATCTCAACCAATGATGATGGTCTGTCATCTATTTTTTTCTGCACTAATCAAGTCTGACACTAGTAACCCAAAAGTTAATCAGGACAAGGATCTGTCATGGAAATCTATAGTAAAACCATCAGTAGAATAGTCATAAAGTTGAAACAAATACTGAAATTATGCTGATGCTCGCTGGAGATGAAGAGTATCTCTTTGAGGAAGAAGAGGAAGGAGAAGGAAGTTTGTGCATGACAAACTGGGATTTTCTTCTTTCCTTGAAGAAATCTATCCCTCCCCCCTTAACAAATTGTTTCCATATGTATTGAACTCAAGAGCTACAGACATTAGTGAGCAGAATACTAATGCCTCGTCCTTTTGATTCCTTCACCTTTTTGCTTTTCTCTTTGCTCATTACTAACATGTGGAGATGTGTTGTAGCATCAATTTGCTTTTAATGTTAACCAAGGTTTCCTTGATGAAACCTTGCTCAACTGAACATTTTCCTTCAGTGCCTCAGAGTGCTGTGTGCATCGTCTGAACCAAATACTCACAGAGCAATGTGGAATGTACATCGAATCCAAACACCCCCACCCCCTACCTGGGGAAATAGTAAAGGCCTTAGGAATTCTTTATCAGTGTCCCTGTAGAGATGGGCTGGGAGGAAAAGGAACACTTAGGGCAATTGTGTGAGAAGTAGTTTTGATACCTTTTCATGTGTTCTTTACTTCACTTTCTTATTTGTGTGCCTCAGGTTGGGGGGCTGTCTGTATGCAAGGACCGTCCGGTTTCCCAAGATCTGTAAGAGTGAGGGATCATTTTCCAGGATTGGTTGTAGAGTGTCAGTGATACACTGGAGTGGTTTAAGCCAGGTGCTGTAGGTGGTAACCAGTGATGTTCTGTTATCTATCTTGTTGGACCTGTCCTGTAGTAGGTGACTTCTGGGTGCTCATCTGTCTCTGTCAATCTGTTTCTTTACTTCCCCATGTGGGTATGTAAGTTTTATGAATGCTTGATCAATATCCGAAGGATTCTGAATAACCCTTAGGAAAAACCATTCTTCTAGAGATGATTTCCAGAGAGAAAGAGAGAGAGAGAGATTCCATCAGAGTTTGGGAAAAGCATGTCAACTCTCCCTTTTATTTGTGTGGTCTAATATTTTATTATAGTAGTACACAAAGATAAAAATTGGAGACTTATGTGTTGTATGAATGTATAGCAAGGAAATAGTCCTTGCCTTAAGTAGTTTACAGTCTTGATTAATTGCAAGATACAACCTATGGATGAAACTAGCAAATGGATGGGGTTTGGATGAGGTAACAATAATCCAAGTCTGCTTTCCTTTGGGTTAGCATTGTGCACAATGTAAATGTTAGCAAAGGACCCAGGAGCCTATTCCAACACATCACAGCTTATTTAGGCACAACGCCCATTGACATCAGAAGAAGCTTTGCCCCAATCAGAATGGAGTGGGAAACTTCAGGACAGGATCCAAATAAATCAATGTACAGCCCATTGTGCTTATTTAGTACTTTGAAGAAAAAGAAGACTGAAGGGGAACACAAAGCATCTTTTTATAATTACTCATGCTTTTTGGTTTTTCTTTTTTTCTGGGCCCTTCTCCCTAGAAATCAGTAACAAATTTTGTAAATAATTATGAAGAGGTCTCAGTGGGCTGACTGGAATTTCAAGAGAGGAATGTAATGTGGCTTGTTATTATTATGCCCTCAACTGATTCTTTTGCATGCAGATTTCTTTCTTTAGTTTATTCCAAAGAAGGGTGGAAGGTGGGGGGAATGGAAGTTTTAATGGTACCACCAGTGTTCGTTTCCATTTGCAATTACATGTGAAATGAAACCATTTTGAAGATGAATAAGTGTGCCCAGCAAAACCTTTCACCTCTATAAACTGTACATTTGGTTTGATTTTTGGCTTGGGTCCCAGAACTAGTCACAAGCTTTATTATAAAGCTGTAATTCAGCTCAAGTTTTGTTAGCTCAATACAGCCAATCCCATCCTTTTAAAGGAAAGGAAGAACAAGAAAAAGCTTTTGTTCATTCTGAATACTGTTGGAATTCTGCTAGAAAATAAAATTAGCCTGGTTTATAGACAACTGGTCATCATCAACCACCAGAAAACAAAATGAGTTTCTCTGAAATGTATAAAATGATATATCTGTGTGCTCCTTATATTAGTCCAAGAGTGACTAATCATATAAACAATGGGTCAGCCACCAGAACACAATTTACTACAATTTGTGAGAAGCACAAGCTCGCATTTACAGTCTTCTGATCATTGGAAAGTGATGTTGTCAGCTGGAGGGAAGATGCATGCTATATTTTAAGAGAGTTTTTGAAAACATTTCCTTTTGAACAGGCAACCTAACTGTACTAGAATTCCCATAGGAAATAAGAATTGGAAGGTATTATACAGTGCACAGCACTAGGACTATTTGGTCTGATTGTGCTAGCTTTTCATACACAGAAACCTCCAAATTAGGGCTGACTACAATTTTATTTGGTGTCTGGGAAACTTTAATGGAATGGTTGTTACCTTACCCACTAAAGAATTATTAGAACATAATGCCAAGAAGCTAACAGTTATGTAGAAGTCAGCAGGTATTGTAGGCTGGATTTGTACTTAAGGCACCAGACTGGGAGATCTGGGTTTGATTTTTGGTTCCATCGAAAAGCGCCCTTAAAACAAATCACTTATGTACCTTCATTACCATCTATTAAAATGGTGATGATAATCTCTTCTTTCTCTGCCTGATCTGTTTAGATCAGAAACTCTTCAGGGCAAAGACAATCTATCTTTACAGCACCTACTACAATAAGGCCTAGATCTTGTTTGGTGCACATAAGTGCTACCATAATGCAAATAGGTATCTGGTTTTAATTAAGTGTATGGACTAATTAAGGGCCAGACTTTTTAAGATGGCCTTAGGATCTGGTCCTAAATGTATCAAGACTCCCAGATGCACATCCAATTTAGAGTTAATGAGACATTTATTATATGTTATTATTATTATTATTATTAATAATAATAATAATAACAATAAAAATAAATATGATCAATAGACTTTTAAAGAAAACAGCACATGGTGATCGCTCAATAACAGGTGTTCATATATATACATGGGCAATCTATCTAAGTAAGTATTTGTTTTGCAGATATACATTGTATATTAAAATGACAATTGATCTTAATTGCAGAGGAATATCATTGAAACATGAATTACATAGTTATTGAAACAATTCATAAGAATTAATGTTATTCTTCTTAAATCTACTGCAAGTATGTAGCTGGGAATCATAATTTGAAAGCTTAACTGAAATCACAGACACAAAGTTAAAAAGCAAAATAATGAAGGAGCTTGTATTCTCTTTTGGACAATCAGCAAAAAGTAAAGCAGCAAGGACTAAGTCTCTGAGCCTCAAGGGCCAAATACCTTTATGGTGATGTGCATGTCTTGTGAGGTGCTGAGTGCCTTCCATGCTTCTAGCTTTCAGTGAAGGAATAGAGTGCTCTCAGGATTAGTCCAAAAGAGTAATTAGAGCCATCTGGTTAATTACTTTTTTAGTTTCAATGTATTGTTTCTTTGAAATTTCATCCCAGAAAAAAACCCAAGAGGATATGAGAAGATTGTGGTTTAATTAAGGTCATTTTAGGATTGTAGTAATTCTGTGCCTCATGGCTCATATAGGAAATGACTTTTCATTGACTAGCACAAGAAACAAAGCAGTTAGCAGCTCAGGTTTTGGAGCCTGGATTAATGTTGTGTAGAGAGTTCTGCATTAAATCCTTTAGTTGGAGTTTTAGAACTGAACTGTAACTATTAAACCCAAGTAAAAAAGCTGGCATATGGATATCTCGGGTTGGGGAAATCATTTGACACAATTTACAATCAAAGTAGTTTAGATTAGTTTAGATAAAGGGTGTTCACACCCCATTCTTCCCTTTCTAAATAATTCAAACTCATTTTACGGAAATATCACCCCAAAATCTTTGTATGCTTTTAATTTTTTTAAATCAGGGCTGGATGAACTCTATTTTGAGAAAAATAAAAACCTGCTATTTTTATCAGAAACAGAAGCAGATGCAATATTATGAGAATAGAGATAGATAGTATCTAGAGTACCATGCTTTTGAGCGGCTTGTTCTAGGTTAAATGTTTATTGTAGTTGGATATTACATACTGGATTGGCAGCTAGGACTTGATCCAAAGCCCATTGAAATCAATGGAAAGACTCCAGTTGAGACTGATGGGCTTTGGAGCAGGTTCATTCTGTAGAATCCTTTTAATGTGAGCTGTGCGGAATGCCTATTTCCTTATACCACTCGAAAGGATGTTTTTGCCTTCAAAGGTTCACTGTACGCCAAGAACTCCTCCAAACTCATTCTTTGTTTAGATTTGAATTGCTCACTAGTAATGCTTCTGTCATAGATCAATTTCTAAAGTTTCAATAGCATTTCAAGGCAAGTATATAATATAATAGGAGAGCAAACTTCTTTGGAATTAAGATGAGACATGAAAAGCAAAATACTTCAGTGTTATATCTAGAGCCATCCCTACACTTTTGTCAGATTCTATGGCCTGGTTTATAATACACCCAGAAGGTCAGTTTAAAGTATATAACTCCAGCTATGTAACTAACATAGCTGAAGCTGACATACCTTAAGCTGAGCTTGGAACTCTCTCCACAGCCGGAGGTCCATGAGAGCAAATGCTCCCATTGACTACCCTTAATTCCTCACAAATTGAGAGTACTGGCATTGACTGGGGTGCCTTCAGCATTTGAATTAGTGGCTCCTTACTAGACCATCTAAATCGAACACCAGATCAGTCTCCAGTGCGGTAGGTACAGACATGGCCTATACCTCAGCCAGCGTAGGAGCTGATCTTATCATTCATTTGGACCTTGAAAGAGGCACTTAGCATCTCACTAAGAACATAAGAACATTCTTGTGTTCTTAAGGATCTACAGCACATTTCTCTTTCCCCAAACTTTGGCTAAGCCATTGGTCATAAAGACTCTTTGCATAAGATAGAGCAGCCCTAAAGCTGTTCCAAGTTATACTGGCCGTAGCCAGTGATGCTGGCCGAGAACAATGCACTCCACCATAACCAGAGGTCCTAGCCACCTCCTACGTGAGAGATGAGGAGTGGTATAGAGCCCAGGTTGGCCAGGCTGTGCTACTCAAGGATTTCTTGGTGACAGGCAGATATCTTAACCTTCCCCTCTTCAAGGCAGCTTTCTGGAATCTTTCCCTTCCTCAGCAGCATGAACTGGGGCCCACTGGACTGAGTCTATTTTAATATCCTATCAAGACTCTATGAAAGCAGCTAAACCTTACTCACTAGAACTAGTTTAGTTGGTAGCTTTCAACAGTCTGAAAGAAATCCCTTTTAGGAGAAAATAAATTGGAGCTTGGATGATGACTGGTTTTAGAAAACTTTGATCTCCAGGATTTTATCTTGTTCTCATTTATACTGGAGAAACTAAGATACAAATCAGACCCTGTATATTCATTTGCTCAGCTGCAGCTTCCAGTCAGAACGATCCCATTGGCCACTTCTGAGCTGTTTAAATGTGCATATCTATATTTTGTGCTCAGTTTTCTCATGTTAACCAGAGAAACTGAACAATAATAGACCCTTGTCAATACAAGGAGTGCTCTGGGAATTGACTAATTAATGTAAACCTCAGACCCTCAGGGATATTTCCAAGTTTTTTTTTTCTTTGCTGCTTCAGCAAATATGGTGGTTGAGCTACTAACTACTTTCAGATGCTCTCTGTATTTCAAGAAAAAAATGAAGAACATCCATGTTGCTTTAGAAAAGTTTAATGTTTCTACAGAATGCTAACTTTCTTACCAGATGCTTCATGTTGGAGTAAAGGGTTTAAGTACAATGAGTCCTCTATAAGTGAGAAAATATTTATTCTGAAGTAGACTGTGACATTTGAGCTCCATTATTTTTACATCATGCCTGATGTTACTCTAAGGTAATTCTTCTGGTAACAAAAGGCAGGGAAATCCTATATAAAGTACTGTACATCAATTTGCCTGGTTTCCTATGAGCATGGCAAACTGTTTTTGCAAGGTCTACTAAGCAAAATGTGAAACTTGTAGAACGAACTCCTCCTCAACTCAACAAAAAAGGAATACCACAAAAATTGTGTGGCGGTAGTAATAATAGGTTTTTCAACTGCTTAGTTTTCAGGAAGTGAATAAAGGGCTACACCACATTCTTTCCCTTAGGCTACAAAGCATCAAGTCTGTGAGGACCAGGAGTGGAAGGGGGGGGGGGGGGAGAGGGGAGGGGAGGGGAGAAGGGAGAAGAGGAGGGGAGAATTAAATTAAATTTTCTCTACCTGTGAGATTTAAATTGAATTGCTCAGGTCTAGCAATTTCTCTTCCTTGTCATGATTACTTGCTGTCTGTAGTATTAATGCTGTTTATTTATGAATGAACACAATCAATTTCTGTAACTTGTGAAAATCTTTCATATAATGTGGCAATGGGATAGTTTCCCTAGAACTGCTCAGAACTACCTAGTAGATTTTTGGTCACCAATGAGCAAGATCCAGTGGACTATATTTCGAACACAGGCACCAACACATATGCATGTGCAAGGTCAGACAGAAAACTGCACACACAAAACACAAATGTGATAAGAAAAACCAGGCTACAGTCCACACCTATGCATCTGCATTTAGTGTTTGTAAATGTACAAGATCTCTGTTGTGCAAGTGTAACCCACACACCTAGGTTACACAAGCATGCAACTAATCGTTTTACATCCACAAATATTTACTTTGTAGACACTTTTCTTGTTGGTCCATGAATGTGCCTATTTTGTGAGTGCACTTGAGACACCTATATTTGGAAAAAATCATGTGTGTGTATGTGTGTCTGCGCACATGTGCATGTGCCCACACATAGTATAGATGAGGCTGGTAGCTCCTCCTATTGTTAAGATTTCCCAGCACTTTCTATAACCCTGTTTTCTGTTGTTTACAACTTTGCCAATATTAAACTGATTGGGCTGAAATTTTCCATGCTGACGGTCTGCCTCAGGTTCTTGTTTTAAAAGATTTCAAACAAAATGATCGAGCCATTTCCAAAAATGGATCTGGGCCAAACAATCTGGCTACCTTTTCTTTTAAAAACTTCCAGTAGCCCCACACATTGGGGGCAGGGGCTTGGACTTTAGCAGGGAGTGGCCTTTCTGTCAGGATGTGCCTGTCATCCCTGTGAATAATTATTCATCTTTGGCCTGCTTATGAGGCTTTGAAAAATCACACCTTGCAAATGCTCAGTAGAAATTACTTATATTTTAGCTGCTAATTTCCCCAAGGAGTCTGTTCATATCACACATGGCTCATCCCAGGGCTGAACAGGACTTCCTCTGCAATCGGAGGTCTGGGCTACTGTGGGAAATGCTAGATCCAAGTCTGGGTACCTGAAGAGACCAGATAACCTGCCTTTTCTGTGCTCTAATTATCCCCCTGCTGTAATCAGACAATGTGGTTGAGAAAGCTGCCCGATTAGAATGCAGAGGGAACAACAGCCAGACATACAGGCCTGTGAGGTTTGTAAATTTTGAGAAGGAGCCCAAGGTGGAGAAAGACTAGGGCTGTGTCTACACCGGTATCCCTTCCGGAAAAGGGATGCTAATGTAGCACTTTTGAATAGGCAAATCCTATTTAAATATCCCCCGCGGTATTTGCATTAACATGGCTGCCGCTTTTTTCCGGCTTGGAGATAAGCCGGAGAAAAGCGCCAGTCTAGACGTGATTCTCCGGAAAATAAAGCCTTTTCCGAAGGATCTCTTATTCCTGCTTATTCCTCTTATTCCTACCAAAGTGATACAATCAAAAAAATGAACGCATGTGAAATTGACAAATCAAATTTTAGAACAGAGTGGGGGAGAGAGGAGAAGGCTAGTGTCTGTGAGGTAATGACATAGCTCAGGTGTCAGATGTCTTATGCTGGGGAACCAAAGGTTCCAGCTCTGCAGATGACTCGTGAGTGTCAATATGATGCCACTTGCTGGGATTTCTGGGGTTGAGTGTTTTTTTAATTTCCTTTTTAGAAACTGAGGATACTATACTCCAACTTTATTAAAAGAATATTATTACAATTACAAAATCAAACACTCAAAAATTATGAAATTTCAGAATTAAAGTAGTGTGTATTATTTTAAATGATCACTTTGTACCAGGTACAGCCTTTAAATACATGATCACCTAATATTTTCCCACTAGTTTAGTCTGTCCATAGTCTTCTGCAAGGCTTAAGTCTTAAGAAAATCACTTCAGAGTCCCTATGTAGCATGGGTACATTTTATGTGTAAAGAACAGCAAGTAAAATTCATACAGGGTCTGCTTAAATATTCTCCAGGGTTTGATTCCCCATGAATGGCAATGGTTGCTGTCCATGATGTGCTGTGACAGAAGGGGGCTCTACATTTTACCTTGATTATCAGGAAGTGTCAGAAGTATTAATAGCAAAAATTCTGCCAACTAGCTAAAATTCTCACACTATAATCCTATAGATCAGCATTTTTTTAAACCACAGATGGTCATTTATGTAATACTGTTTGCAAATGTGGCTGTGTTCCACAGCAACAGGAAAATGGGATACATCTGCTCTGTAGGAGGAAAACTATAAATGAACAAGAAGCCGTACAAACATTTAAATTACAGGGAAACAGGACTGCGATAAGCACTGAGCTACATGAGCAGGAAGACAGCATTAGCCTCACCCAGGCCCTGAAAAAATGGCCACATTTCTGGTCTACGCTATTGTACTGAGTGGAAGTTTATGTGTGACCTTCCTTCCCAGGACTTCCTCTGAGAGGAAACGTCGTCACTGTTTAGTAGGGGTCAATTGTTATGTATTCAAAACTGGAAAAGAAAATAGCATCCATAAATTCAACAAAGTGGAGAGGAAGTAATGAGAACTTGGCATTTGCACATTTGAAAACTATCAGAAAGGTCGTTCTGGCTCTCTTATACCTTCTCAGTTGAGAAAAATAAAACAAAACCAAAATGATACTGTTTAGCTTGATCCCTAAGTTCTAGACAGCATTAATTAAAGCCTCAAAACACCCCTGTGAAGTATGAAACAAAATACAGGACTATGTAGCACTTTAAAGACTAACAAGATGGTTTATTAGATGATGAGCTTTCGTGGGCCAGACCCACTTCCTCAGTCTGGCCCACGAAAGCTCATCATCTAATAAATCATCTTGTTAGTCTTTAAAGTGCTACATAGTCCTGTATTTTGTTTCAGCTACACCAGACTAACACGGCTACATTTCTATCACTATTCCCTGTGAAGTATGTCACTTACATTAAACCTCTGACTGCCAGAATCTGGGACTGGATGACAGGGGATGGATCAGTTGATAACTGCTCTGTTCTGTCCATTCCCTCTCAAGGACCTGGCATTGGCCACTGTTGGCAGACAGGATACTGGGCTAGATGGATGACTGGCTTGATCCACTATGGCCATTTTTAAGTTCTTATGCTGAATCAGGAAGACCTGGGTAACTCTGGACCCACATGTTGTGATTGACTCCTATTTCTCTAATAGGCTGATCCAGATCCTAGGAATATGAGTACCTATAAACACTGGGGAAGTCTGGATCCAGATCTGGACCTGAACTTTAAAGACAGGTCCATTGCTAATCATCATTTACCATAGATGGAATTCACAATAATTTTTCTAGTGATTACGTGATTTTGTATTCTGTTAACTTCTCTTTCATCTTGATTGACTTGAACTAGCTCTGATGAAACACTCCCATCTCTGTATCCCTACTATCTATTTTTTCTATCACTTCATGCATCTGATGAAGTAAGTTGCAACTCACAAAAGCTTATGCTATAATAAAATTGTTAGTTTTTAAGGTGCTACTGCACTCATCATAGTTTTTGCTGAAATGCACTAACATTGCTACCTTTGAAACCTGTCAAAAGCTTCATTGCTTTAAGTTAGACAAAGCCTAAATTGCACCAGAAGATACATCAGATCCAGGTCTAGGGAACTGCTAAGAAGGATGAGAGACACCTTTGCCCCAATCCTCCCACAGCCACATGCACCAAGCTGAGCTTAGCCACAGACAGACATTGAACATTAAGTCTTTAACACAATTTCTTTCTAATACACACATCAGAACCTCTGCCAGCCTCCACCTCTCTCCCCGCAGAGTCTACAGCCCCATTGCAAAGCAGGGGAGGAGAAGAAAAGAGGCTGAGGCCCATCCAATGGGACTGAAGCAGTCATGAGCAAGCCATGCCCAGGAGCCATTCTCTTGTCCATTGCTGGTGCTGTGTTGCTTCAGGCATGCTGAAAGGCAGTCACCACTAGGGTGGGCTGGATAGCTGTTTAACACCTGCACAAGGTTTCAGGCAGGGGACAGTGCGGGCTGCCTTCCTGCAGAGCCCCCATCAGAACTATAGTGCCCTCCTGGCTTAGGAAAAGAATAAACAGGAGGATTGGAAATTAACCCACCCAGTCTCATGTCCCCTAGGAAGGGAATGAGGCATCTACATTAGGCCCCAGCTGGAGTATCATGTCCAATTCTGGGCACCACATTTCAGGAAACGTGAAGAAACTGAAGATCAACACAAATGATGAAAGGTCTAGAGAACATGAGATATGGGGCAAGTCTGAAGAGAAGACAAAAAAGGAACATGAGAACATCTTTCAAGTATCTAAGGGTATGTCTACACTACAAAGTTAATTCGAACTTACAGCCGTTAGTTCGAATTAACTTTCATAGGCGCTACACAGGCAAACCGCTAGTTCAAACTTAATTCGAACTAGCGGAGCGCTTAATTCGAACTAGGTAAACCTCGTTCTACGAGGACTAACGCCTAGTTCAAATTAAGTAGTTTGAATTAAGGGCTGTGTAGCCACTTAATTCGAACTAGTGGGAGGCTAGCCCTTCCCAGCTTGCCCTGGTGGCAACTCTGGGCACAACCAGGGAAACTCCTCTGCCTCCCTCCTGGCCCTGGAGCCCTTAAAGGGGCACGGTCTGGCTACGGTGCCCGTGCCAGGTGCAAGCCTACCAGCACCCAGCCAGCAGACCCTGCACCCGGCACAGTATGAGCCAGCCACCCGCTGCCACCCAACCCTCTGCCTCTTCCCGGGACCAGGCTGGCGGCTCCCAGGAGCCTGCCCGGGGCCGCAAGAGGTGGGCACCCGTCTGGTCTAGTGCGGAGATCGTGGACCTCATCCAGGTTTTGGGGGAGGCCTCCAACGCCCACGACCTCCGCACTAGACACAGGAAAGCGGCCGTCTAGGGCAGAATAGCTGCAGCCTGGCCACCAAAGGCCACATGCAAACCCAGAAGCAGGTCTGCATGAAAATCAAGTTGGTCCAGTGAGACCCCCGACCCTGAGCTTAGAACATAAGAACATAATAACGGCCATACTGGGTTAGACCAAAGGTTCATCTAGCCCAATAGCCTGTCTGCCACTCATGCATGGACAGCAGGTTTAAAACTAATAAAAGAAAGTTCTTGTTCACACAGCACATAGTCAACCTGTGAAACTCCTTGCCACAGGAGGCTGTGAAGACTAGAACTATAACAGAGTTCAAAGAGAAGTTAGATAAATTCATGGAGGATGGGTCCATGGAGTGCTATTAGCCAGGGGGTAGGAATGGTGTCCCTGGCCTCTGTTTGTGGATGTCTGGAGATGGATGGCACGAGACAAATCACTTGGTCATTGTCTTCGGTCCATCCCCTCCGGAGTACCTGGTGTTGGCCGCTGTCGGCAGACAGGCTACTGGGCTAGATGGACCTTTGGTCTGACCCAGTACGGCCATTCTTATGTTCGAAGCTCGGGGTCGGGGCTCTCACTGGACCAACTTGATTTTCATGCATACCTGCTCCTGGGTATGCATGTGGCCTTTGGTGGCCAGGCTGGCAGCTATCCTGCCCTAGACGGCCTCATTCCTGTACCTAGTGTGGAGGTCATGGACGTTGGAGGCCTCCCCCCAAACCTCGATGAGGTCCATGATCTCCGCACTAGATCAGGCGGGCGCCGGCCTCTTGCAGCCCCGGGCAGGCTCCTGGGAGCCGCCAGCCTGGTCCTGGGAAGAGGCGGAAGGCTGGGTGGCAGCGGGCGGCTGGCTCATGCCATGCCAGGTGTAGGGTCTGCTGGTTGGGTGCTGGCAGGCTTGCAACTGGCACAAGCACTGTAGCTGGGAGGGGAGCAGAAAAGTTTCCCTGGTTGTACCCAGAGTGGCCACCAGGGCAACCTGAGAAGGGCTAGCCTCCAACTAGTTTGAATTAAGTGGCTACACAGCCCTTAAATCGAACTAGGCATTACTCCACGTAGAATGAGGTTTACCTAGTTTGAATTAAGCGCTCCACTAGTTTGATTTAAATTCGAACTAGCGGTTTGTATGTATAGCTGCTATTAAAGTTAATTCAAACTAATGGCTGTTAGTTCTAATTAACTTTGTAGTGTAGACATACCTCCTCAGAGTGAATCTCCCTGACGTCCAGTGGTCCAGGCTAGTGTAAGGAGTTGTAATTTGCACTTTTCAATATCAGGGCTCAGGGCTGTATATAAGAAAAAATAGTGGGTATGGTGAGGAACTGGTGCCATGTACTTAACCAAACCTTCTTTCTTTCTTTTTTTCTTTCTTTCTTCAGTTTCACACTGAGATTACTCAGTTTTGCATTTCATCAAGGGGGCTGTAAATAGAGGTTTTTCATTATGTATATGTGCATGTAGCGGAGCCTAAAAAAGCATTGCTGAATTTTCCTTTCTCATTTTCTTGCTATGTGTCCGTCTGGGCCATTAACAAGTTTCATCACTTCTGAAAGAATGTCGCTTTTGAGGCAGAAATTCCCACCATTAGAATCATTTCTCTGTATTAAACAACAAAGGCTAATGCATTCTCTCAATGTTAAGCGGCTGTTAAAATGCGCATATGTTACCAGGGCTATTGCATAGGAGAGTCCATTCAGGAAGCAATGGTTTTTAGTACCACTGACTGCTCTGAGCCCTCTCATATTAGCACATTAGCACATACGCAATCTTTCTTATCAGATTAGCTACAGTTGTCACAGATTAGTATGCCCCATGAAGGAATCACTGAGGTACCTCTGACTATAGACCCAAAAGAATCAACACTGTTGTTTTTGGTTTCTGGGGTTGTTGGGGTTTTTTTTTTGGTTCCACCCACTAGGCTGAAAAAAATTAAAGGGCAAATGTAAATGTTGTTGTCAATAAGGCTTTTCTTTTGTTAAAGGATAAAAAATAACCTAAACCTAGAAAAGGCTTCTTCTAACTGCTTGAGGAATTTCTGCATCTGTTAAAAAGCCTCTCTACATTTCTTCTTTAGCTTGAATAACATAACACATTGTTGGATAATAACATTTCTGACACACAGAAGTCTCTCTTTCTTTTGCAGTAATTTATGATGCGATTCAAAGTTTCACACATGGGGGCAAGAAAATGACTTTGCTGGTTGTTTTTTAAATTATTTATTTAACCCACTTGGCTCCTTACAAGGGCATAATAGCTAGTGAGTCAGACACTGACTCAAAATACCTTTGACATGATTTGCAAATCTGCACAGGCATCAAGATTGGTAGAACTGGTGTTTGTACCTGGAAAAGATCCAGACATCTTGGTAACATAGTGCTCTCCCCCATGCTTTAGTTTGTGAGTTTGAAATACTGCTCTGTGCCTTATGCTAAATCATTACCAAGCTGAGTCTGTGTTTAAAGCCATGAAAGAAGCCCCTCAAAAACTCCTTGAAAAGCCCCTTGAAAACCTCTTTCTGCTCTCTAGAATGCTTCAAACAGGCCCTGGTGAACATGGTCTAACAGAAACAATGTATAGTTCATGTTCTTTGTTATTTTCTTAATTCTTCTTTGAGCAATACGTTATAGGTACAGCCCAGTTTTCTCACTAAGCCTTGGTCTATACCATAGGTTTACGTCGATCTAAGGAAGTTTCAGTACAACACTATGCCTCCTGGTATTTTAATTTGTCCGTTACATTAACTTTGACCTCAATAAGAGGGGTAGCACTTAGGCTGAAGTAATTAGGATGACACAGTGTCAGTACAGACATTGTGTTGTTTATATCGACCTAAGTGGCCTCTAAGGGTGTGTCTAAACTATGGACTTTTTCCAAAAAAAGTGGCCTTTTTCCAAAAAAACTTCACCTGCATATAGACTGCAGTCATGTTCTTTGGAAATTAAATCGAATTAATGCAGTGGGTTTTTTTGAAATCGGTAAACCTACTTTTACCAGGAAGAATGTCTTTTTTCAAAAGAGCTCTTTCAAAAAAGGCATTCTTGAAGTGGCTCACTTTTTCAAAACTCTTGTGGCTGTCTAGATTATCTCTTTCAAAAAAGCCTCTTTCGAAAGAGGCTTGTAGTCTAGACGTGCCCTTTAAGAGGTGTTCCACAATTTCTATTGTGACTGCTCTGGTCACCATTTTGAACTGTTCTGCCCTTCTGCCAAGCTCACAGATATATGCCCTTCCTTCTGTTTTAAAGCCCTAGGAGCTTTTGAAATTGCTCTTCCTGTTTGCTTGATGTGGAGAGTCAGAACAGCAACTGCTCAGTTGACCATGCCAGCTCTACTCCTGCCTGGAATACACCAGAGGTGGTGCACTCACAGCTCTGCTCCAGCTGCAGGAACTTTAACATCTATGGCCAGATTACTCAAGGCACAGCACACAACTGCACCATGTAAAGATCAAGGAGCTAAGGCAGATGAACCAGAAGGCAAGGGAGGCAAATTCTCACTCTGGTGCAGAGCCGCAGACTTACCACTTCTGCAAAAAGTCATCTGAAGAAGTGGGCTGTGCCCATGAAAGCTCATGATACCATCTACATGTTTTGTTAGTCTTTAAAGTGCTACTAGACTATTTGTTATGTTTTAAGTTTTTCCTGTTACAGACTAACTCGTCTACCCCTCAGACACTTCTGCAAGGAGCAGCATGCCATCAGCAGCAACTCCACCTCCACCACTAACAGCCACCAGAGTGAATGCTGAGGACAAGGTATTGGATGAGGAAGATGTGGGACAGGGAGATCCAATGGTGTGGGGAGCCAGGACTTCTTTTTGACTCCTGAAGAAGTCTAGCCACTGCCAGCAGGCCAGCTACTTCATGTACTATTTTTAAAATCAGGCTAGATGAGAGAGAGAAAGAACCAGTACAGTTACAGGGGCTATTTGCTTCTCATTTCCCTGTACAGCTAGGCAGAGGGGGCCCTGACGACTGGTTTATTTATGTACGCTGAGATGTCCCGTCAATCCTCCATAGAGATCTCAGAAACTGTTCTAGGGGTACTCTGCAATCTTCTGCTGCAAGTTTCTTGGTAAGTCTGCCTTGTTTCTTCTCTCACACTAGGACATCTCGCCACTCGGCAATTCAACAGGCACCATTTCAGCATGCAGGCTAGCAGATGAATGCAGGAGCTGGTCCCTTGCTTTCTCAGTTACCTTCAGGAGTGAGATACCAGCTAAAATCACTATCTCCTGTGGAGACCCCTGCGAGTGTTCAGTTTAGTTGCCTCTATATACTTGTTCTGACACCCCAGTGCTACTCTTGTTATTGTCCCAATCCCCCTCTCCCAGTGTTCCCTCTAATCTTTTCCATCCATGTGCAGATTTATTCCCAGGAACAGAATAAATATTTTATGTGCATCGAGGCACTTGTGAATGTGCACCACCAATAGAACCAAAAAATCTAGCTGTGGGCACTCTGCTAGTCAGGTGGACAGAATCTCTTCTGAGTGGCTGCACAAGTGCACAGCTTACAGGGAATATCGGCCTCTCCATACTGGGCCATACCCAACATGGCTGGAGCTGCCACCGTGCTCTCTGATTCCCAAGGAAAAGTGAAGGCGTTGTGTTTGTAACTTGTTTGGCTTAAGAAGTGTAAATGCACTGACAATAGTACCGTGGTGTCCAACCAGTTCTGAAGCAGTAGCCACTATAGCAAACTAGCCACATGCAACTGGCCAAATAGCCACATGTGGCTAGCATGTTGGGCACCGTGGCAATAGTACCTTTGTCTATTGCTTCTTTAGCAACTGAAAATGTGGCCTGGAAGGTCTCTTCAAGCACAATGGTGGAGCGGTGCAACCAGATAAGGCAGAGAAAGAAGAGAATGAAGGAAACAGGGGCAGTGAGTTATATGGGCCTGGGGGTCCTGCTCCAGCAAAGATCGGGGCTGAGTCAGGAGCCCGTAAGGGCAACGCAACAGGCTTGGTAGTGTGAATGCATCATTTAGAAAATCAACTGTATGGAGCTAAGGTTGATGTAAAGCCCTAGTGCAGACCAGGTCTCTGAGACAAGATATTGGGCTAGACGGACCATTGGCCTTAGCCTGTATGGCTGTTTTTATGTTGTTATGCTATAAAACCAGTGTAACTCCAATTACTTCAGTGGCATGCCTTCTTACTGACACCAATTTAATCTGAAGTAAAATGATTGTAACAAACAGAATTATATCATATGTAGTTAAACTAGCTTGAGGGCTATGCTCTTCATTACAGAGCTCTGTTAAGTCTTTTATATACCTTGGTATTGTCATTGCAATTGCCATTACAGATGGTCAAAATTTTTCAGCTTAACAGTTGTATATTTGCAGTCTGATATAACACAAGCTAAACATTAAAATGAAGTTTCTGAAACATCAAATAACCCTTATCAAAACAATTCCTTTTGGTAAAATCAAAATATTTAATTTTGACTTTATTAGTTTTTCTGTTTATTATTAACTAGCTGCTCGGTCCTGCTCCCTGCCAGCCAATTCGCTTTCCCCACCCCAATTCCACCAGCCCTGCTTCCTGCTGACCAGTTCTCCTCCTCCCAATCTCCCCCGGCCAGCCCTGCTCCCGCCAGCCGCCCTCCCCCGATCTCCCCAGGCCAGCCCCTCTGCCCCCGAGCACCCCGACCAGCCCTGCTTCCTGGCCCCCCCCATTCTTCCCAGCCAGCTCTGCTCCCCTCCCAGCTGGTTCCCCCCCCCCATCAAGTGTGGCCGTTTTTTCTTAGACTACCTGGTAACCGTAGCCATGGGGGGCAGGGTGGATGCCCGAGCCGTTGTGCATGTGTGTGTGGGGCGAGTCCTGGATGGCGCTTTGGGACCGCAGGCGGCGGGCACGTGACCTAGGGTGGGCGGGGCTGCCACTGCTGCACAACGCAGCAGGTTATTTTTTATTTTTACAGGTTCAGATTGGGCCTGATAGGGTCCAAAAGTACCTTAAAACCTTCTCCTGGAGGAAAGGTTATGTCATGGAAAGTTTGGTTGCAGTAGGTCTTATAGTGTTCAAGTTATTGGAGCACAAACATACAAACATTCTCCTTTATATATTAGATAGAAAAAAATAGTCATTATGAAGTGATTTGATTGCATCAAAATGAAATGGTTTGGTAAGGTTGTTTAACTATCTAAAAAAAAAAAAAAGCCAAAACTTTTGAGATTTCATCTTTTTGTTCCAATTTGAAAGGAAAGTTAATTTCTAAATGTCGGCATTTCCCATAGAATGGAAATTCAGAGTTCTGGGCAGTTCTAATCACCATTAACTCCTCTGTATGGGTGTGTCTACCCAGCAAAGTTATTTCGGAATAATGGCTGTTATTCTGAAATAACTATGTGAGGCTGTGTCCAGACTCAGGGTTTTTTTCGGGAAAAGTAGCCTTTTCCCGAAAAAACTTCCCCTGCGTCCAGACTCAAGCCGCATTCTTTCGAAATTATTTCGAAAGAACGCGGCTTTTCTTTCGATGGCGGTAAACCTCGTTTCACGAGGAAGAACGCCTTCTTTCGAAAGTTCCTCTTTCGAAAGAAGGCGTTCTTCAATGTAAATAGGGCTTCCTCGAAAGAGAGCATCCAGACTCGCTGGGTGCTCTCTTTCGAAAAAGCGGATTGCTCTTTCGAAAGATCCGCCTGCAGTCTAGACGCGATCTTTCGAAAGAGGCTCTTTCGAAAGATGCTTTCGAAAGAGCCTCTTTCGAAAGAAGCCTGCAGTCTAGACATAGCCTGAGTGTCTACACAGCAGTTCCGCTATTTCAAAATTATTTTGAAATAACAGATGGCATATTCCAGCTTCTGTAAACCTCATTCTGTGAAGAAACATGTCTATTCTTATATTTCAGAATAGGGGTTCTGTAGACAGGGAATAGTTGCTATTTCAAAATAGGGGGCTTCCAGCCCTTCCCAGGGTGCCCTGCTGGCCGCTCTGTCTACACTCAGCAAAATTCTATCCCCATACACCCCTGGAGCCCTTAAAGCTGCAGCCTCTGCAGAAAGGGTTTGTGGCTACCAGGAGGCCTGACAGCCCTGAGCCATCTGCAGCTACACCTGCCTTGCTTTTCTCCCCAAAATGAGCCAGTTTGCTGCTCCCACCCACTGCTCCACTGCTCCCAGGGAGCACTCAGACAGCTCCCAGGAGCCTGGTAGGGGCCAGAAAAGACATGTGCCTTCCTGGTCTGGTGCAGAGATCCTGGACCTCATTGAAGTGTGGGGTGATGAGACCAACCTCCAGGATCTCCGCACCAGATGCAGGAATGTGGACATCTATGGCAAGATGGCCGACAGCCTGGCTAACAAGGGGCACATCCACACTCAAGAGCAAGTGCGGATGAAGATTAAGGAGCTCCACTCGGCATATGCCAGGGCCAGAGAGGGCAGAGTCCCACATTTGCCCTTATTTTAGGACTGCATCTTGGGGGCGGGGCAGTCCCTTCCCCCCTTGGTTGTAGACTTTGGGCTTGAGACCCCCATCGTCATCCTTGCGGGGGGGGGAGGGGGGAGACAATGAGAAGGAGGAAGTGGAAAAGGAACAGGAGTCGCACAAGGCCAGCATCACCGCCCAGCTGAGCCTGGAGCCAGAACCCCTCCCTGTGGACGTGTCCCAGGCATCGTCTGAGGCTAGGGAAGGAACATCATGTGAGTGCCATCACTTTCCCTTCACACAGGAAGGAATGGGTGGGGTGGGGGGGGTAGCTGGGTGCACCTCACTTGGCCCTTGCTGCCCAGGGATCACGTAGCAGCCTGTGCATGTGGGAGCATGTATTGTGCCACTCCTGGCCACACAGCCCCAGGAGGCTGCCACAGAGGACTCTTGTGCTATAGGCAACAGGGGGTACGTCTAGGCTATGTTTTTCTTTCGAAAGAAGATACGCAAATTTGGTGGTAATTTGCATATCTTCTTCCGAACGCTTTTTCGAAAGACTTTTTTTTTTTTTTGAAAAAGCAAGCAGTTTAGATGTGGTTCTTTCAAACAAACAAACAAGCAAACAAACAAAACCAACAACCCTCTTTTTCAAAAGAACCTTCTTCCTCAAAACTTGAGGTTTATAGGTTCTTTTGAAAAAAGCTGAGCCTGGCATTGAACCACTCTCTGAAGGGGTTGAGGTGGCTAGTGTATGGCTTCATGAGCCAAGGCAGGAGGAGGTAGGCCACATCCTCCACCCGGCAGATGGGCATGTCCAGGTCCCTGACCCTGAGTTGGGGAAGAAAGTTCCGGAGTGCAGCTTTTAGAACACTCTAGAGTACCTAAACACACATGCGTTGTGCATGTTCCCCGACCATCTGACATATATGTCAGTGAACTGACCCCGGTGGTCCATCACGGCCTGCAGGAAAAGTATATAAAGAGATGCCTGGTGTTTTAGAGCACGGATGGGAATGTGGGTCCCGTAGATAGCCCCTCCTCCCCACAGTTGGGGAAGGCCATGTCAGCAAACCCAGCGATGATGGCGTCCGTGTCTCCATGGTGGATGACTGTGCAGCAGGATGGTGTTGATATCCCTGACTACTTGCAGAAGGAGACAAACAAACAGAGATTCACAGGGGTGCCAGGGTGCCTGAGAATTCCCCCAGTCCACCCTCCTGGTCCCCACTCACCAGGAGCAACTCCCCTAATCACCCCAACCCCTGTCAGGGCTTTGTGAGGGAAGGACTGAAAAAGATCTCCTGAGGAGGGGGCTTGCACCACCCTCACTCCCAGACCCTCTTTCCTTAGGGAAGCCCATTCCTTCATTTCACCCCCCCCCCTCCCATCCTGGGACAATACCTGCATGACCAGGGCCCCGACAGTCAATCTTCCCATGCCAAACTGGTTCCCCACGAGCAGTAGCTGTCTGGCATGGAGAGCTTCCAGAGGACGATGGCGACACCCTTCTGGAGGGGGATGGTGGGTCTCATGTGTGTGTCCTGTCACCTCAGGGCAGGGGCAAGCCACTCACAGAGCTCCATGAAGGTGTAAAGTTTTGGAGCTATTGCTGGTTTCCCCACTGATCCATAATAATCCAGGCCCACCAGTCTGCACTGGCATCCAGATGCCATAGGCGACAGGGCACAGTGTCCAGGGGAAGGCGGACATGATCCAGCTGCAGGAGCCATGCCTGCACAGACCCGAGAAGGGTCTCCCAGAAGAGCTGGGGGTTGGGTTCCAGCAGACCCTGGGAGGCTGCATGCAGAAAGTGCTGCATGACTTGCAGCAAAAGCTGCAAGAGCTGAAGATTGCCTGGGGGCAGCTCTGGCTCCATAGCAGGAAGTGCTGTGGTGTCCTGAAGTAGGGCAACCAAATCACGCAGTGCAAATGCTTTGCTGTCCCTCAGAGAGGTAGGCAAGCAAGCGGGAAAACTTGAGAAACAGCTGTCCAGGGGAGGTCCTTTTAAGCACGAGCTTCAGGTAGCCCCAAGCAGCATCAACACAAAGTAACCTTCCTGAACTGGTTCCGGGTGTCCTGAAATGCGATTCTGCATTCAATCACCGTGGATGCTCTATTTCAAAATAGCTAAGCACTATTTCAATGCACATTTTGTGTGTAGACGTACTATTTTGAAATAAGCTATCCCAGAAAATCTCTTCCGGAATAGCTTATTCCGAAGTATATGTGCAGTGTAGACATAGCCTAAAGGTACATCTACACAGCAACCTTACCTCGAAATAAACTACACAATTTGCTCTGAGTAAACTGTGTGGCTTATTTTGAGGTAATTTTGAAAGAAAGTGCTATTCTGACAAATCTCTTAACCCTCATGGAATGAGGATTACAGGGATGCTGGAATAGCACGGCCATTATTTTGAAATATATTTTGAGATAACAGGCTCATTTGAAGACATGGAATTGCTATTTTGGGATACTTCCGGTATCCCGAAATAGCCCCACTGTCTAGACGTAGCCTAAGACTTTTCAGTATAGGGGTGGTTGACCAGCTCTTTAGAGTGGGACAGATAATGTCTGTTTCAATCACTGTGTTTATTATCATTGGCATACTCATTTACTATAACCCAAATCATTATTGATATGTCATGTATTTTCATTGCAGAAGAGATGGAAACCATTTTCCATTGAACAGATAAATGCTTCATCTCTTCCATTCCCTGACACTCAGCAGTGTGGAAAGCCCTTTCAGCATCTTACATATATATGACGGGTGAAAAGGGAAGGCAATAACTCCCTTATGAAATCTGTGAAGGGGAGCTTGAAATTGCTATTTCTTAGTGGCTGATCCAGCAAATTTGTACTATTGGGAGCAGTTCCAGAGGGCTCTGTGAACTGCCCCATGCACTTGTGCAGGGGAATAAAAGTTCAGGAGTGCCTCCTCCTCACACTCTCTTGCAGGTTCTCTATTACTGGTCATAATACAGGCATGAGAGAAAAGCTGCTTTAGCGCTGATGTTCTTCCCACGCAGGTGGGCAGGGAACAAGTGCAGTCTTTATTCTATTCACTAATGTGCTGGCCAGAGAGAGAGGAAAGCTGTACTTGGAATCTGGCTGGTGCAGCATACTCTTGTCATGACACAAGTCATAATCAGAGATTGAACTGAAATTTTCTGAGTTAAGCCCCTAAATTGCAGGTCTCCTTCAGCTATACTCTTCTGAGTAGCGATACCCACGTTGTGACAATATCAAATAGTCTTTTTCTTCACACATGTCGTGGCCTGATACTGTGGTTTCTTTCCAAAGCACCCTCTGCTACCTGGGGTTGCTGTGGCTATTTAAAAGGCTGACAGCGCCGGCCCCTGCTTGGGAAGCACCGTGATCAGCTGTGAGCAATTTAAATAGGATCCTGCTGCCTGAGCCACTGCCTGGAAATTTGAAGGCACGGGCAGTAGGATATAAATAGAAAGCAGCTAGATGCAGTCTCTGGGCGGGATCCAAGTGTTAGGTGGTCCAGATCCAGCCCCTGGACAGCATCTTGTGCAGCTCTGATATACGGGCAAACATAGGAGAAACTGTACTTATATACCATCAGATCAAATAATTAGTCCATATTGGTTAGTTGGAATAGCTTTAGTATTGGAAGATTTTTTATGAGTCATAGCAACATCTCTGCTACTCTTTTCATCCGTCTTCTACTTTGAATTAGTTCCATAAAATGTGATCTGCATGTTGTGTCATCTCTCCCCCTACCCAAGTGCTCTGGTCCATGCCATACCCTCCATCACACCAAATGCCAAGATGCCTTTCTTTATTATATCCCACCACTTCTTCATAGAATCATAGAATAATAGGACTGGAAGGGACCTCGAGAGGTCATCGAGTCCAGCCCCCCGCCCTCAAGGCAGGACCAAGCTCCGTCTACACCATCCCTGACAGATGTCTATCTAACCTGTTCTTAAATATCTCCAGAGAGGGAGATTCCACCACCTCCCTTGGCAATTTATTCCAATATTTGACCACCCTGTCAGTTAGGAATTTTTTCCTAATGTCCAATCTAAACCTCCCCTGCTGCACTTTAAGCCCATTACTCCTTGTCCTGTCCTCAGTAACCAAGAGGAGCACATTTTCTCCTTCCTCCTTGTGACACCCTTGTTTAGGCTTTTTCCTTTTGTCTTGATCCAGGAGACAGCACATAAAGTCATCAAGACTAAGATTTACATGGCCAAACCACTGGGCCTGCACTGAACTCTCTCCTTTTTTCATGTATGGGGTTTACTTTGAGCCAGAACTGTCCTTAGGCCCATGTGGAACCCAGGGCAGCCCCCTATAATCCAGGCCCACACCTGCCCCTGACTCTTCCCACTATCACTCACAGTCAATGTAATCTGCTGTTTTGCTGTATATTGGTGGGATCTTCTATGGCATCACTGAGTTCCAGGTTCAAACAAACCCAAAAACAAAAGTGAAACTCAGCCCCAAACTGCTAAATGTTACCTGATTTTGAACCTAAATCATAAATCAGCCTAGATTTGCTTAAGATTGGACAAAATAGTCTATAACTATCTACTGATTGGAACATCCTACAGTACCTGCATACAACTTGTTGAACTAGGGATGGAATGGTAGCTTTAGCTTAGCTCCTTGGCTTTGGTCATTTTTAGCACTGGTCAAAAATGACACGCACATAATTATTTATAGACATTCTTATCAAAAGGTTAGCAAAATTTCTTTGAAAATGTTCAACAGCTTTCATTAATTTTAATTAGAGCCTCCTCATTATCTTAATATATTGGTTTAAATTGATGCTTGTTCAAGCATGAAATTAAATAAATTATTTCAGAGCAGAACTGCTTTACTTATACCAAGTCTGTTCTGTACAGATGAACTCCAGAAAAGTCTGTGGTTTCTGCCTTGATCTGGATAGCCATCATTATAAAACTGCTTGTTGAGGGAATATTGGATATGCAAAATCTGATGTTTGTTGTGCTAATTTGTATTCCAATACCCAGAATGTTCTTTAACGTTGCACCCAGTGCTGGTATGCTAGCTTTGTGAACACAATGGAAGTTTTGGATACACTGCTGTGTGCCTTGAATTATTTCCATGTACTTGGCAAAGGAGTGGATTTTAGGCTCTAACACTTACATTGGTGCAGTATTCAATTTAAATTAAAAAATTGGCTTGATCTTTGCCTGGCTTTTCATTAAAATACTTGTGCATAATAGCTGTGGTTTCCTAAATCGGGGGCGGGAGAGAGCATCCTTGCTGAAGTTTGAATCCTTTAGAAATAATTTGCTGCAGTCCTACTTTGACTTCTAGAGGTGTTGAAATGGGAAATAATTATACACACAATGTAAATGCCTAAAGATCAGATTTGTCTAGACTAAGCTCTGCTAGTAAAAATAAAATTAGTGAAATAGACTAACAATCACTATACATAGCTGACAATACAGAATCAGTCATATGCACAACAAATAATCTAGCTATGGAAAACAACAGTGATATAGGCAGATTTAGGCTTTTTCTTCTGTTAGAAAAGATTTCACTGCAGAAATAAACACCTGGCTCAGTTACATAATGCTGTACTGTATGGTGAGGGCTTCTTGTTTTCCATTTCACTTTCCTTTGTTTTAGAGACAGAAAGGAACCCTGTGAGGGAAAAATCTTCCAAAGTTCATTGCTTGACCAAAGTTGCTTCCCTCCTAGTGACCTAGAGCATCTTTCATTTTAAAAATATGTTAAAGTATTTTCTTGGAATTTACTGTTCCTGAAAGGCCCACTGCTCAGTCACAAAACAGGTAAAGAATAGAGAATGGCATTTTGCAATCTTCTTCATGATACTTTACTGATGCACCATGATTCCTGTGTCAGTGGGCCATCTCTAGGGTTAAGTGTATATTCTTTCTATATGTGCACTCAGTTCTGGGGATCTCTGTTTAAACTGTCCAGAATGATGCCAAATAGAGGTGACTGATATTGTGATGTTATCTTCTTTCCTTTGGGAAATGGATCAAAACCACTAACGTCATTCTGCAGATGGTAGCAACAACTTTTTATCATTGCCAATCTTGGTTTGAATCAAAATTATATTAATCCTGAGGTTAAAGCTTCTTTAATGCATTTCCAAAAGAAGTGCAAGTTTCCTGATCTTTCACATTGGTTTCGGATGTTAAATGATCCTGTACTGTACACATGCACACATATAAAGGTAAAGCAATGTGAATACATGTTACAAAGGAAGACTGAAATGTTTTAGTTTATGTCTCTATAGTATGGCAACTGTGCTGTACCTTACTATGGAGAACATATGTAAAGTCACCAACTTCATTGTTCTATGACCCTTTGATAGCAGTTCTCTATATACTGCCAAGTGGATCTGAATGAAGTGGATCTGAATGAAGCTAAGATATTGGAGCTTTTGGTCAAAGTGTCCTTACTTGCATAATTTGGCTATAGGAAAGGGATACCAAATGCAGCCTAGCACCTGCTATTTTAATGTCTCCATTGCATTCATCAGTTAACTAGGGCAAGTACAGCTCTATTGCCAACTCTGTTAATTTTTATGCAGAGCTACATTGGTTCTCAAAGGTGGCAAGTGAAATACTTTGTCTATTAAGTCACTATTGCTATCACAATGGGGTTTGCAAGGGAAACATCCACCTTAGTTTCAAAATAGTTTAGGCAGGCATGAGAAATCCTCCTTTTCCTCCTCCCCACTTCTGTCAACACCTGATCAAGGGTCAAGAACATAAACCCAGTTCAAATTATGTGAAGTTGGTCAGTTCATGTGTTCATTTTTCCAGACAAAAGCAGACTTCATCACAGAGATAATGACCCTTCCCGCTTGCAGTCAGTAACTGAGGTACGGAAACACTTTACTGTAGGTTCATCTCATAATTTAGATCATTGCTTTCAGTGTCTGCATCAGGGTCCAGATGGGGACCCATTTTGACAATTCAGGAAGACTTGGTGACTCAAGGCAATTCAAAATCAGGGGGAGAAGGGAGGGCAGAGCCATCTGGGGAGACACTTGGCAACCCTTTTGAAATGTAATGGCGACCCACATTTGGGTCCTGATCTATAGGTTAGGGAACCCTGTTATAGGCTGAAGCATCACTGGAATCCAGAAACAGGTTTCTAACTGCAGAGTATGACTCACCTGACCCCATCATTGCCAAACTTTGCACTAAGGCTTCAAACAGAAATGTTTTATTCTCACAAGGCAGCTGTGTTTGGACCCAGATATTGGATACATGCGCTTCTAAGCTCCTTTGGGACTCGGCAGACTTCTGAGGCACACTTCCCACTATCTGAAGCCTCTTCTAGGGAATGGGACCAGCTGCCCTAAGTCCCAGAACCAGTTTCCATCCTTCTCTCCACCCCACTTCTTTATGTACACTATCCCCAGAACTCTAACCTTGTAGGTATTCTGTTTTATAGTTTAACCCTTCAGGAACACATGACTATTGAAGCAAGTAATATGTAGACTGCACAGAGGATGAAGCACAGGTAGGAACACAAGAGAAACAGTGAAATGTCAAAGAGTCCCTTGCAATTACATCACCCGATGACAGACAACTAAAAAGTGACACATGTTATAAGTGCTTATAATCAATGGTAGCAGTCTGACAACAAGGTGAGTGAGGTTAAGTGCCAGGTATTAAATAAGGCTATTGCTATAACAGCTATCACAAAGACATGGTGGAATTATGACAATTAATGAGACAGAGTAATACCAGGATACCAAAAATATAGGAATTACAGAATAGGTCATGTTGGTAGGGGAGTAAAGCATAGAGTAAAAAGAGTACTCTGTGGAGCACAGGTTCTGGTCCAAGGTGTGAATATTGCCAAAGCACTTGGTAATAACAACGATAATATAATAAAATGTAGCATCTTTGTGAGGACTGGGAGAAATACCACAGAAATCCACAACCATAATATTGAACTTCAGAAGGGGGAACTATACAAAAATGAGGAAGCTAGTTAAATAGAAATTAAAAGGAACAGTCACAAGAGTGAAATACCTGCAAACTGCATGGAAACTTTAAAAAACTTCATAGGCTCAAATTAACTTTATACTCTGAATGAAAAAAAATATTTAGAAGACTGTCAGTGGCCTGGTTTTCTGAAAGCATCCACTCAGTGTGAGGCAGCACTCAAACAGGATGTTAGGAACAATTAGGAAAAGGCTAGATAACATAACAGTAAATATTACCATTCCACTATATAAATCCATGGTACACATGTACATAATTCTTTGCCATAGAGCCCTCACTCTGGAGCTTTCTTTGGGTTTTGGTTGGTGATAGCCGAGGTCCCAGGTCCTCTGTCCTGGACTTCATGCTCCTGACACATGTATCTCTGCTCATGGAGTCTTCTCTGACTCCTGCAGCAAGCTAGTCTCAACTTGTTCATTTCCAGAAAATGAGCTCCTTTTTGTTGCCTAAACCACTGTGTTTTTAAAACCCTGTTCCAACAACATGTTTCAGTGAATACTTTGTCCTCACTGTACGTAGACAAGCACTTCCCAGAGAAGCAGTACAGTACAGTGGAAAGAGATGGCAGGGCAAAGATATGATATTAATGATTGATTACTAATTATCACTCAACTGATCATCTGACAAGCTTATCATCCTCTGGTCTGCCACCACCATCTCGAGCAAACATTTTCAGAACTGTAGTTTGGTTACAGTTCTTGTTGTGGCTTACTTCTTTTGAAGCACTGTAAAGAAATTCTTTGATCCTGAAATCATTTTTTTCAAATGAAATCAATCATTTGTTGTTGACTCCTAAACATCTGATAAAGGGGAAAAGCCTTTACGCAGACAATTTAGAAAGCTCTGGTTTCAATATGCCTTGGAATGACTGCTCCCTTAAGAGTGTGCATGCCTGCTCATGAACACATGCCCCTTCCCACCCCCCACCTCCTCTACACACATCATATGGGGCCCAGACAGTTCCATGTCTGTGATTTGTGACTGTCAATGCCACATCACAATAAAGAAATCTGGAGTGAAGCATTCCATGCACAAACTGAAGTACGGGAGTAGATCCATGCATAAGGCTTAACTGCGATTATTTATATAAGGAAGTTCAGGAGTAAAATAGGAGGGAAGATGGTCTGTGGCACTGCTAAGTCATAAAGCTTCTTTAAAAGAAAGGATTGGAGTGAAGAGAGTTGCTATAGTGAGAGTAATCCTAGGCCCTAATGTGGGAGTGCTTTCAAAGACTGGATGTTCCAGTTCAGTGAAGCAAGATGGCCCCCTGCAGCATTGAAGCAAAATGCAGGACAATGTAGCACTTTAAAGACTAACAAGATGGTTTATTAGATGATGAGCTTTCGTGGGCCAGACCCACTTCCTCAGATCAAATAGTGGAAGAAAGTAGTCACAACCATATATACCAAAGGATACAATATAAAAAAATGAACAAATATGCAGCATTGTTAGTCCCTCACACAGAAAGTTTTGCTTCTAATCTAGAAGCATCACCTCGGCATACTGCACCAGTTTTGCAGAGATTTTACTGTTTGTTTCTCTCAAAATACAAGACAAGTATTCTTTAGTTTAAAAAATTGTCTAACAGTAAAAGTGGGAAAAACTCAGCGATAGTTTTTTAGGGACTCCCATGCATATTTATTTGCAAATTCCCTGGTGACTGCTGGCTTCTGAAATGAGCTCTGAAGGAAAACTGAACTGAGGGCAGAGACTTGAACCTTAGTAAAAAACTTCCCTTGAGCTCACTTGCATAAGATTGCAATAACTTATGACTAAGAATCCAGCGGAAAATTCTGCTAATCAATGGCTAAGTTACAAGATGAGTGAAATTACTTAAAGAATGAGAGCCAAAGGTAATGCTCAGAAAACTGTGCAACAATTACCTTCTGAGTGCGCTGTGTGCACTGCAGGCATATACAAGTTGGATCTCTCTAGTTCGGCACTCTCTGGTTTGGCAACATCTGTGGTCTGGCATTATTTTAGTTAGCCAGATGTCTGTTTATCATGAGTGTGGCCAAGTTTCTTGCTGTCCCATAAAGTTTGTTTACAGCCACCAGTCCTGGCTCTCAAATGTTCCGTGCTGTAATTTAGCACAAAATTACCCCCTAAATGTCTTCTAAGAGCCCAGTGAGCAGCAGAAGTATCAGTAACACTGCTAGACAATAATGACCTCCCAAGGTCCAGCAAACTGTTTCCGCACCAATCAGGTCACAAGAGTTCTGGACTAGAGAAGTTCAACCTATAATGTGAAATCTTCCATTCTCCTCTACCCTCTGGCTGTGTCTAGACTGGCCAGTTTTTCTAGAAAATCAGCCACTTTTCCGGAAAAACTTGCCAGCTGTCTACACTGGCCGCTTGAATTTCCGCAAAAGCACTGACGATCTCATGTAAGATTGTCAGTGTTCTTGCAGAAATACTATGCTGCCCCCGTTCAGGCAAAAGTCCTTTTGCGCAAAACTTTTGCACAAAAGGGCCAGTGTAGACAGCCCAGTGAAAATGGCGATTGGGGCTTTTTTGCGGAAAAGCACGTCTAGATTGGCACAGACGCTTTTCCGCAAAAGTGCTTTTGCGGAAAAGCATCCGTGCCAATCTAGATGCTCTGTTCCGAAAATGCTTTTAATGGAAAACTTTTCCGTTAAAAGCATTTCCGGAAAATCATGCCAGTCTAGACGTAGCCTCTGTGTATTTCATTGTCAGAGAAGACAATGAAATACATAGGGAGGATGATGGGCTTTGATATTTTTTTAAAAATTGTTTGCTTTGTAACTATACAGGCATATGTAATTAGTCTGTTGCTGCAGTACATAATTCTTATCAGTCAGTGGTCAGTGTCTGATACTACCTCATTTTCACATCAGAAAACTAATCTAGAATAAAATTTGAATTGAACATTTCCTCAATCATTGACCCTAACATTTTTGATGGTTCAAAAAGTGGCATCAATCCTCCCTCCTTTTTGTACTCCTCTCTCATTAGTATCAGTATTGTTTACATGACATGAACAGTATGCTAGGTTCTCAACAGACATATGACCAGAAGTGAAAGCATCAGCAGGGAAGCTGTTCTCATGGTATTTCCAGTTCATGCATTGTTGGCCTTAATCTGGTCATGTGAGATTTCCAGCCCAATTAAGTAAATCAAAATGGGTTTGGAGAGCTTGGATGGTTCCCAAACTTTTATAGAAAATAATTTCCCCTATACCTCCCAATGTTGATCTTTACTTATTACTAACAGAGAACCCACACAAATTGCAGAGTGATGCCTAGTCTACATTAGAACCATCTGCACCGACGCAGCTGTGCTGCTCTAGCATTTCTGGTGAAGATACTGTATGCGGATGGGAGAAAGCTCAACAGCATAATAAAGCCTCCTTCATGGGAATCACTAGCTATGTTTTCAGGAGAAGTTCTTCTGTCAATGCAGTGATGTCCACACTGGTGCTTGGGTCAGTGTAACTTACATCACTCGGGGGTGGGTAGTAGCTTATTCACACCCAGAGCAACATACATATATGGTGGTGTGTACTAGTCCTCAGTGTTGTGAGGTTTTGTGACCTTCTGTGTAGGAAGCTTGGATTGTTTTTGACCCGTCATTGAATGGTCAACAGCTTCTTTGCAAGCACAATAGCATTAGTACCCATTACAAAAAGCCTACCTGTTTCTTTGAAATGCTTGAAGCTCTAATCAATGAAAGATAGCCATCCAATTATCAGGAGAATTTCATTTAAAATTTGTTCCAAAAGATTGCTCATTAGCTTTGCCATTTAAAAAAAAGGGAAAGTCTGATGTGGGACAAAATCATGATGAAAAAAGGAAGGTTTCGGCCCTACATAGAAATATCTCTGAAAACTAGCAAGTGTTGCATAGTCAGACCTCAGTGTGTAAACTGGAAAATAATATTTGCATATCACAGTGTGCCATACACATAGAGTTAAATGTGTTGTGTTAAGAGATGTCTCAACTAGTGAAAATGTCTGGGAACCTTGCTGTGAAAATGTTCACTGTTTCAGTTCAAGGAATTTGTGCCCCTAACATTTCACTTTTCTGATAATGGCTGTTTTGTTTTCATTGGACTTGAGAATGTCTAACCTTGAATTCTAAAGCTATTTTTCACTCAAAATGGGCTCATTTTCACTAAAAAAAAAAGGAACCCCAGAGATGAATACCGATCAGGGATTTTAAAAGGTTTATTCTAAATAAATCTGCTGTCACTCCGAAATTGAGATAGTTTTCCTGTGTTGATATTGCTGAGGATAACAAGCAATTAAAAAAAAAAAAAAAAAGGTTTTCATACAGACCTGTAGGCTACAGTACATTACATGACAAATTGTTATTTCTTACCTGGTTAGATGGAGTCATGCTTACAATATAAACCAAACAATGCTGTCTTTGATGTGCAGATAACCCCCTAAATGTTTGGACTCAGATTAATGCTGCATACGCCACTGAGGAATGAGTTCTGGCAAAGCAAAATTGTTGCATATTAGTGATTAGATGAAAATTTTAATCTGATTACTGCATTGTACACATTCTTGATAAGTTCCAATAACCGTGTTTTACTTTTCCATTGTACGTGCCTTAATATTATACTGTATATGAACTCTGAGTCTATTCTGCTTTCCTCGCTTTAAATCCAGAATAACTCTATTGAAAGCAAAGTATCTGCGTATGAACCGACAGCCCACTCCAAAGGGAACAGACTCCTCCGACAATTTATGCAGAATTACATTTAATGCATGTGAGTCAAATTGGCTTATTAAAGGGTAAACATATACACCTTAAAGTTAAAGTGGGGCTCCTCCTCAAGGCAGCTGGAGATAATATTAAAGGCTGAGTTTCTGCTCTAACCTTCACTTTGGGGGCTTGACTCCACTATGCCATGCAGTAGTCAATCCACTGGCCATTCATTTATTGTGTCTACTTGGACATGATAAATCGATCTTTGAGGGCTCTCCCATCATTGGATCCTTGAGGGCAGCACTTGGAGGGTGGAAGGAGCCCCATTATTGGAAAAGGGCTCTGAGATAACATAGGGGGCCTGCATTCATGAAGCCAATTGTATTACAGGGTCTTTACTATACATATAGCTCAGTTCACATACCAGTGTAATATAAACACCTTTAGGGTAAAATGCAGCAACTATTTAAGAGCCCATAACAACCCTAAACATTAAGAATACCTTCTTCAATTGAGACGGCAGTTGGAATATAGGAGGGAGAGCAGAGAGCTGCCTGTGTGCTTCTGAGGGTGGATTTGGTGCAGAGTATTTTAATCTGGCTCAATTCTTCCTCTGGGAATGTCACAGATGATCAAAACAGCACCAGAGTTTCTTTTGTGATGAGCCATTTGTATTTTTCTTTTCCAAATACCTGATGCTTGATGAGGCTTGGTTGAGCAAATGTGATTTCATGTAAAGAATAACAAAACTTCTCATGTTGAATGCTAGCACCTGACAAATACTGAACTCGGTAAATTTATCTTGCACTGCTGTAAAACAGAGTAACTCCAATGAAAGAAATGGCATTGCATTAATTTAAGAAAGCTAAATGAGAAGAGAATCAGGTCCATAGTGAATATTCTTTTGAACTTTTAAGTAATTCACATTGTCCATGTGCATGCCCCATCTATGTTTGCTTTCCACAAACATTTAAACTTTACAGGCAAAAATGTTTGCAGAAACTGAATTTCAACATCACCATTCATGGAAACCAAATGTTATTTTTTTCATTCATGGTATAGAATAGTAGTGGGCAACCTGTGGCCTGCGCATAGCTCAGCAGGGTAATCTGATTGCAGGCCATGAGACATTTTGCTGACGTTGACCAACTACAGCAGGGGTGGGCAATAATTTTTGGTTGGGGGGGTACTCCAAGATCTTGGTAAGTGGTCAAGGGCTGCACTTTTCTGTGGAGGGGGTGCAGGGTCTAGGCTTGAGGTTGGGTGCAGAAGGGTGCATGGGGTAAAGGACTGGGCTACAGGAGACGGTGTGGGTGGAGGGTGTTTGGGTGCAGGAGGGGGGTTGTGACTTGCATCAGGGGATTGGGTTGTAGGATCAGGGAAGGAGTGTGGGTGCAGGAGAGGATTCTGGCCGGGGGGTAGGGGGTGGTGTAGGAGCAGGTACAGAGTCTGGGAGGAAGTTGTCACCTGAGGCAGAAGGTGCAGAGGGTTTGGATGGTGAACTAGGGGAGAGAGTTGGGGTGCAGGAGGGGTTGGGGTGTCAGAGGCAAGCACTGGCTGAGAGTAGTTTACCTAAGTGTCTCCTGGCCAGCAGGCTGCAGCACCCACAAGGCTGGCTGGGGTCGCTGCCTGCTGTAGCCCCAGCTTGCTTGAAAATACAGGCTGCTCCCTCCATGTTGCTCTCATCTCTGAGTGGGGGAAGAAGCTTGCACTGCCCCAGTTGCTCAGGCCAATCTCTCAGCTCTGATTGGCTGGCTGTTTCCTGCGGTCAGTTCTTATTGGCTGGTTGTTTCTGGCCAATAGGAGCTGAGGACCTGAGGGTCATGGCAGGGTGGTCCATGTGCTGCATCTGGTGGCTTGGAGGGCTGTATCCATCCCCCAGGGTGTATTTTGCCCAACCCAGCCCTGATCCACAGGCACCACCACTATGCAGCTCTCAATGACTGTGGTTCTCTGTTCTGGGGCAATGGGAGCTGTGTGGGCAGCACTTGCAGGGAAGGAGCCACAGTAATGTGTTGGTCACCGCATAATTGTAATAACAATGCTAAATATACAAAGTGCAAGTTAGTGAGAGTGGGGCTTCTCAAACTGACAATACTTAGCAGAGACTGCAGAGGGTCAACTACTTGTAATAAAGCCACACATTGGAAAAAAAAGTAAATAAATATTGAAATTGTAGGAATTTCAGTTCAGACAGAAAGAGAGAGGCCAAATTCATTGGATAAGATATTAGTTGGACTTATTCGCTGTAATTTATAAGGAATAATTTTTTGACCATCTCACGTGATGACCAAAAACGAAGATTCCAGTACTGGAAATATTATTTTCTTGCTTCTCTCTCTTCCCATCCAAACCTCTCTCTCTCTCTCCCCCCCCCCCCCCCCCCCCCGGCCACCTTTTTTTATTCCTTAACATTTAACTTTTTGGTTCAAGTTAATTAAAGATTCTCATTCCAACCTCCCGGAGTGAAACTCTGGCAGTTTGCCCAGCGCAGCAACTGGCATTTGTAAGCAGGCCCTCCACTGCAGTACATAATTCCACTAAGAAACTATACAAAGAAGAAAGAAACTGAATACAGATGGAATGGGAAATCAGATATTTCTAACATTTGTGCTTAAATCTGTGAAGGCTTCCCCATAGTTAGAAAGAGAATGAAATTCACATATACCATAGATCCAGGGAAAAAAGCTTGTTTTCTTCCCTACCTATTGCAGATATATCTGTGAGAAAACTTACAGTGAGCCTTTAAAAAGAGAGAGAGTGAGAGTAAAAGCAAGAGCGAGCAAGCCAGAGAGATTGAGAGATCATATGACTGACCCAAAGGAAGGCAATTTTTCTTGATGAAGACATGGATATATGCTGCAGGATTTTGTCATAAAAATAACTGTTTTACACTACACCATTCCTAGTAAAAAGATGATTGAATGCATTTTAAATGTTTCTAACAGAAGAATAAAGAATGCATAGTAAGATAAGCATCAGCCTTAAAATCCTATGCTGAATTGTCTGTCATTAAATAGCACATGTTAAAAAAATATCTCATATTCATCTCCTGGAGTGTGGATAATACAGCTGATATAACTAGTGTCTCCTTTGTTCATGAGCCATTGCTTGCTTCTTAATACAGACGATATTCAGTACCTTGTCATTAAATACTGTAATGGCTAAAACTGATTTAATAATGTGCTATTAAAAATCTTAGTTTCAGCTATTTGTGATTGTATGCTAGCTGATATGTGAACTGTACACTTCTAATCATTTCAAATTCTGTGCCAGGTTATGGGATTCTATAGTTTAATGTAGGGAAAAGATAAACAATTTAACTCTCACTGTATAACTTTGTGGGTTTTGTGCATTTTATGTGATTAACTGTACTACTAGCATTTCTGTCTATCTGATCTCATGGTTTTTGTTTTTTCATTGTTTAAAGAGGCTATAAGGCTAATTTTTGCTCCAGATTGAGAAGAGATTATTGTAATGGGTCATTTAACTGGCAAATAACTGAATTTTTCATTTACTTTGTATATTCAACTGATAGCTGAATCATCTGTTTCTCCAGACCTAGTTGGATATTTACAGGGGCAAATTGTGACCACTGATCCATTGTCCGTCACTTTTTCATTAAAATAAGAATCTGGGCCCAGCCTGATATTTTGGAAGATAGGGCAACTCGCTGTATCATGAGAGGCAAGTATCTGAGGTTATAATCTTGGGGTTTTGACACCATGTGGTGATGGAGCAGGGATATGACCATTCTGAAGGGGTTGCTTTTAGCTGATTAATTAGAGGACTGCATTGGGTGGGAAAGGCCAAATAATTATAGTGCATAGTTCATAGTTGCCTGGATTAACTCTGCTCCCCTTGATTAATTAGATGTTTTGGTGCTACCTTTTTCAAAATAACAAAAATACCCTGCAAAAGCTGGGCAGGTGAAAAGGTTAACAGATGGATGCTGATCTGGATATATGTGTTTTTTGCCCTTTCAAACATTTTAAGCTAGACTAGGGCCAAGTTACTGAAGCAGAAGAAGCTCTGTTGACAAACATGTGGTATTCAAAAACCATCTCAGTATTAGAGGTGCTGCGGATTTAAAACAACAGAAAGAGAGAGAGAAAAGCAGCACCAGACTGCATGAAATTCAACCCACTGGCCACTTTCCCTTCTAGTCCCTGTTTGTTAACTTCCCTTCCCTGCAGAGTGAATCAGCCATGGGTTGGGGTTAAATGGGTAGCTTTTGTCTCCTCACAATGGCAGAGAGTGACAGGGTGAGCTAAATGATTTACTGGTGGAGATGATTTGAAGGACAGAGCAGAGCAGCCTTGGACATGGGCACGTATGTTTGTGTGCATGTGCACGTACACACATGGCAATGGAAATTAGCACTCCTTTTTTCCATGGTTTTGACTGAGATAGATCACACAGTGAGACTCTGACAGACACAAGGACCATTGAGAGGCTATTTTTATTAGTTATCGAGGTGACCTTGTTTTGTTGAGAACAGATCTGAGGTTAATTATCCTTTACTTTTTCTTTAAACATTATTATTCTTATTAATTAATTTTATTTAAGTACAAAATGTGATTACAAGTCTGAGCCAGTCACTGTGGCCCAATCTGGCACAGGGAACATTTCCAGGCAAGATTTCACTAGGCAAAATCTCTGTAAATAGGTATCCAAGTGAAATGAGGAGTCATACAAACAAAGAGACCCAGTTGAGGGGTCCGGCCTTTCCCAACTGTTGTGATTGTGACGTCTCTAGCCTCAAAGCCCATTCACACAATACAACTGGCCAGATGGGGACAATGCTGGACTACAACATATCTCCCTGACTGTGTTCTTATATGTTTCGGTCTCATTGGGGATGGGAGCAAACTGTTTTATAATGAACTAGTCCTATAGCTGCAGGTTACATTCACACCATGGCTGCATCTAGACTGGCAAGCTTTTTCCGCAAAAGCAGCTGTCTACACTGGTCACTTGAATTTGCGCAAGAACACTGACGATCTAATGTATGATCGTCAGTGTTCTTGCGCAAATACAATGACTCTCCCATTAGGGAAAAAGTCCTCTTGCGCAAATGCTTTTGTGCAAGAGGGCCAGTGTAGACAACTGAGAAAATGGCAATCGGGGCTTTCTTGCGCAAAACTGTGTCTAGATTGGCATGGACGCTTTTCCGCAAAAAGTGCTTTTGCGCAAAAGTGTCTGTGCCAATCTAGACGCTCTTTTCTGCAAATGTTTTTAACAGAAAAACTTTTCTGTTAAAAGCATTTGCGGAAAATAATGCCAGTCTAGACACAGCCCGGGTGTTTTGCCACCTACTGACTATGTAGAGTGCTTGGTGGTAGAGTCCAGCCTACAGGTAGTTACAGTAGTGGAAGGGACCAGCGGTCTCCACTTGTCTGGGGAGTGAGGTAAAGGGAAAGCGGAAAACCCAGTAGAGCCCCTAAAATGAGTGATGCTAGCCAGGAGAGGGGCATGGTGTTGGGCAGGCAGGATTGCACACATCCAGCTTATCCTCTAGGCAGCCTCCACCGGAAGGGCTTCTGCAGGTGCTCCAGTTTCACATTAGTACTTCCCGCCTCACAAAAGGCAGTGCTCCAATGCCAGAGACCTGACTGTCCATTCACATTGCTTCCAAGCCCATGTAATTCCATTGACTGCAGCGGGATTGTTCCTCATTTACTCTAGCGTAAATAAAGACAAAATCAAGCTTCTGATTTCCTTCTGGAGCACACCTGTCCCAGTGGTGATTTCTTTCCTTTTTCCCCATCAACAACATCACTGTTAGCATATTCTATATAGCTCCCTAAAACTGATCTGAATTTTTAAAGGGTCCTCACCTTGTTCTCCCATTTTTCTCAGAGTCTTGCTGATACCTGTAATTATGAAGACATTTTATGTCACTTAGACATTCAACTTCCTAAGTGCAGCCAACATTAAATCCATTGCACCTATAGATGACAGCTTCCTTCGCTGCACAGCCCTGAGTCATTCCAATATCATGCTCAGCCTGTGAATTCAGTAAGGCAGGGATCCTGTAGGAAAAACTAAAAGCATGAAAGCAGCACAGCTGCAACTCGACAGCTACCTGATTGTTGTGTAGATGTTTCCTACCTGTGGTGTGGACCTGCTAAATCAAACCCCGAGAGCGCCTCTATGAGCTCCAGTACTCCTATTCACCCACCCAACTCACTGCCCTGAGCCCCTCCGCACACTCTCCTACACTGACTCCTGCACAACCCCACAGCCCAACTCTCTGCCCTAAGCCTCTCCTCACACTTAACCCCTGCCCTGAGCCCCCATACCGCAAACCTTTGCCCTTACTCCTGGGCTCCACAATCCCAACCATTTGCCCTGATCCCCCACACTCTCAGCTCCCTGTCTTGACTACTATACCCGCACATCCCGATTCTTCCTGTGTCCCCATACCCGCCACAACCACTGCCGTGAGCCCCCTGCGCTCCACCTCACACTTACATTTTTTATAGATACTGTTGAATTGCAATCCCCATTTCCTGCCTTGTGACTCCAAGGGGGATGGGCATGTTTTGACAGTACCTGTTAAGAAATTTAAGTGATTTTTAACTCCTGTTTTTATGAGTACATCTGTACCATAATGCAGACTCATAAAGGCTGGTGAAGTAAGTTTGCAGACAACCTTAATTCGGGGATTTCTTTATTTTGTGTGCTTAACTTCCTTTTAATGTGTGTAACTCTAATAGAATTCCTTGTTCAGTGTTGGAAGAAAGCCACTTTTTCTATGAGGTTTTCCCATTGGTACATGATCTTGCTGTGCTCCCTCTTCCAGCAAGCTGTTTATAAGGAGCTGTCTAAACCCTTAATTGCTGACTCTTGTTTTACCACATCCTTTTCTCTCTGTGTGCGCAAAGCAAAAACATCAAGGAGAGAGTTAAACACCTCTCTGTTGATGCTAGCCTCTGAAGAAGTGGGCTGTGCCCACGAAAGCTCATGATACCATCTACATGTTTTGTTAGTCTTTAAAATGCTACCAGACTATTTGTTGTTTTTTAAGTTTATCCTGTACAGACTAACTTAGCTACCCCTCTGAAGCTTTTCAACTTTATTGCTTTGTCTTATACTAACTATACAATGCAGGCCAAGAGCTCTGACTGGGAATGATCTCATTCCTGCACTATCCCAAACAGTTTACATTACATGTCTTTCACTATTGCTCTCATCAACTCATAGCAGAGTGCCACTGAAGTCAGTAGGACGCATTGCCGAATAAGGGGCCTATTGCAATAAATATGAATGTAAGTGAAGCAGAAAATGAAAGCCCTCTTCTGAGACTTCTTCTGAGAACCTGCTCTGTTGACTAAAACTTGTAAGGGTATGTCTACACTACAGCGCTAATTCGAATTAGCGCATCCAGATTAAAAAACTAGTTCGAATTAGCGTTTTGCTAATTCGAATTAGCATGTCCACATTAAGTGGACCCTGAACCGGGGTTAAGGATGGCCAGAAACAGTGCCAGCAGGGCATCAGATGAGGACTTAGAGCGTGGAGCCGCTGCCTCAGGCTAGCCGAGGGCTGTGCTTAAAGGGACCCGACCCCCACCCCGGACAGACAGTTCTCAGGGGTGCCCTGCTTGCAAAGCAGTCCTGGCTTGGAGTGCCCTGAGTGCCCACACTGGGCACATCACAGCACTCGGCCATCAGACCGGCTGCACTTGCCGCAGGCTGCCATCTGGGGAGAGAGGGCAATTGAGGGGCTGCAGGACAGCTTCCACCCCCAGAAGCCCGCAGAGCCAGCCCAGTCCTCCCCATTGGGGGCTCATACCCCATTCCTCCCTCATCTCCTTCCACTTACCCTTTCCCAGCTCCCCTTCCTGATGTACAAAATAAAGAAAACGTGTGGTCAAAAATAGAGTCTCTCTTTATTGAACAAAACTTGGGGAGACTGGAAAAAGGAGGTGGGAGAGGGGAAGAGAGAGGGTGGGATAGGGGAGGGCAACTAAAATGATCAGAGGTTTGGAACAGGTCCCATATGAAGAGAGGCTAAAGAGACTGGGACTTTTCAGTTTAGAAAAGAGGAGACTGAGGGGGGATAGGATAGAGGTCTATAAAAGCAGGAGTGGGGTGGAGAGGGTGCATACAGAAAAGTTCTTCATTAGTTCCCTTAAAGAAGGACTAGAGGACACCAAAGGAAAGGAATGGGTAACAGGCTTCAAACTAGTAACAGAAAGTTGTTCTTCACAAAGCAAAGGGTCAACCTGTGGAACTCCTTGCTGCAGGAGGCTGTCAAGGCTAGAACTAGAACAGAGTTTAAAGAGAAGTGAGATAAAGTGATGGAGGTTGGGTCCATGGAGTGGTATTAGCCAGGGGGTAGGAGTGGTGTCCCTGCCCAAAGTTTGTGGAAGGCTGGAGAGGGATGGCATGAGACAAATGGCTTGGTCACTGTCTTCAGTCCATCCCCTCCAGGGTCCCTAGGGTTGGCCGCTGTCGGCAGACAGGCTACTGGCCTAGATGGACCTTTGGTCTGACCCAGTACGGCCATTGTAAGCTCAGGGCTCAGGGTCGGGGGTCTCAGTGGACCCCCTTGATTCTCTTGCACACCTGCTCCTGGGTGGCCAGGCTGGCAGCTATCCTGCCCAAGCCGGCCACTTTCCTGTGCCTAGTGCGGAGGTCGTGGACGAGGTCCACGATGTCCGCACTAGCCCAGGCGGGTGCCCGCCTCTTGCAGTCCCAGGCAAGCTCCCGGGAGCCACCAGCCTGGTCCCGGGAAGAGGGGGGAGGGCTGGGGGGCATCGGGTGGCTGGCTCGAGCCGTGCCAGGTGCAGGGTCTGCTAGCTGGGAGCTGGCAGGCTTGCATCTGGCACGGGCACCGTAGCCAGCCCGTGCCCCTTTAAGGGGTCCGGGGCTGGGAGGGGGGCATTAGAGTTTCCCTGGTGTTGGCCAGAGTAGCCACCAGGGAAAGCTGGGGAGGGCTAGCCTCCCACTAGTTCGAATTAAGGGGCTACACACTAGGCTTAGTCGTCGTACAATGAGATTTACCTAGTTCGAACTAAGCGCTCCGCTAGTTCGAATTAAGTTCGAACTAGCGGAGTGCTAGTGTAGCGCCTATGAAAGTTAATTCGAACTAACGTCCGTTAGTTCAAATTAACTTTGTAGTGTAGACATACCCTAAGAGAAAAGTCAACATATTTTTATTTAGAATAGGAAAAGGAATTTTTCAGGTAAACTCTGAATTAGTGTGTAAAAATAAAGAGCAGACCAAGAAATGTACTAGGTTAAAATCTGTCTAGTATTAAATCAGAACCCATAAGAGGAGTTGTATGGCTCAGAAAAGGCAGTAATTTCTGCTGATCTTTATTTCTTCTGGTCTCTGATTCTGGAGGGGCTGGCCAGGCATAGTGAAATAGTCATTCCTATCATGGGGTGTAATACTGTGCAACTATCAATGTCACCATTCATTGACATTAAATAACGAACAAATAAAGCAGATATATTCTCCACTTTTACTGTAAATTACAATTTGTGAGGCTATGTTTACACTGCAGTTATTTTTTGGAAAATTTGTGTACCTTTTTTGGATTTTTTTTTGGAAGAGGCTTTTCCAACATTTGGCCCATCTACCTTCTCTTTCAGAATGAGGAATACGGGCTTCTGAAAGAGCATGCCTGCTTTTTTGGAAACCAATCCAAAAAAGCGGATGTGTTTCCTGGACACAGCAGGAAATCCTGGAAAAATGCTGTAGTATAGACATAGCTTTAGTGTCTACCTCTTCCTGAGTTAGGAAATCTAGACACCAAACTGTTAGGTTCTAAAATGATGAATCAGGCTAAAAAGTGTCTAGCAAATTTTAATTCAATTGTATGAAGCTACATTTCTTTAGTCAAAGAAATGTCACTCAAGAAACTTCTCATACTCTTTAGTTAGGAGAGAAAAATTGATGAGTAGACTTGCTGGTTATAATCATTCAGAATTTTTCCTGGCTAGATTTCAATTGTATTCACATTTTAATAACAACAAACAATAAAAAGGTTATGAAAGGTAGTATTATTAAGAAAGATAATGAGAACACACAAACATGAAAGCTCAAGTTGAAATAGTACTTCAGACCAGCAGGGTGTGGGTTTGAAAGACATGACTTAATTTAATGGAAAGTAAGAGGACTCTTTAAAAATGGCAACATTAACTATAGCTCTAGAGTGTTTACTATTATTTGGTACACATTTAGGTCCATGGAGCTATAGATAGTGTGATATTATACACATGCTGTGCTGCTAATACATATCTGGAGAACTGCATCTGGGATAAATGGTTCTATTTACAAATCCAAAGAGCAAAGCACATTTATCTGAAATAATTTGTTAGATTATGCTGTGTGAGAGAGCAGGGTGTGTGTCTTTGTGTGTCTCCCCACAGTTCTTCCCCCTCTCGCAATCTTTCCCAGCCAGTGTTGTCACTCACTGGCTGCCCCTGCTCGATTCTGCCTCTTCCCACCCTTGCAGTGCTTGCATGTTCTCTGTACAAAACAGCTACGTACTATGCTCTGCATGAAAGGGGCCAAATAGCAACTAGCTTTTGCAAGGTGGGATGACACAAGAAGCCTTTCCTTTTGTCTGCCCTGTACATGCAATAATCAGAAACACTGACCCCCAGAGGAGTCCTTCATCCTTGAGGGGGTGAGGCAGAGGCAGGACTATGACTCTACTGCTACTATATTAACCTATGGAACATGGCTGAGAAAGTAGGCTGCAGTCCCCTTATGCATAAGCCCATATTGAAGGAATTTCTCTCTGTCTGAGGAATAGTCCCTCTTTGAGGGTCCCATCAGGTGGTATGGATCATGGAGATTTCTCAGAAACAACAAGGTGCTTTGCACTGAATATTGTTGTACCAATAAAAGCAAGCAGGATCTTATGAGGGGGATAAGGCAAAAAGCCACATTTATTGTAAAGATGATAATAAAAAAATAAAGAAAAGATCCATTCATTCAGGTTCTGTGTATTGTTATAGTTACCAGCCTGGAAGTTGCTTGTGACAGAATACTGGCCAGGTATTCTGTACACAAGTGATGGTAGTGGGGAGCGAAGTCCTGATCAGATGCCCATCTGAAGCTCCTGGTAGGCTGGCAGCAGAACCTTGGACTCTGATTCCATAGTTTTTTAGTCCAGTTCTTATAGGAATTTTTTCCTATGCCAGTCTATGGAAATTGCTGCATCTTGCTGATGTCTCCAGGGTGGCTGCCAGGTGCTCATCAGTGATCTCATTGGGTGGACCTCCAGTACTTGGTTTTCTCCACTTGACACCTTTTGGTTGCACTGGCACCTGACGCCTTCTTCAGCCCTTTGTTGCTGTATTCTCAGGCTGGCACCTCTCAGAACCATTCATTCATCGTCCAAGCACTCTCTCTCTCTCTTACATACATTCCCTAATTAATGTTTCCCATACAGTATTTTGTATAATAATAAAAGTTGTAGTTACAAAAGTTTCTGGGTGGTATTGCTTAAAACATTCTCTGAGTGATGAGTAAAGTTACAATGTTTTAAAGAGAACAGGCGTCAATTATGTAACAATGCCCTTAGTCAATTACAGGGCTTGGCTCCCATAGCAGAGTTAGTGGCTTGACAATGCATTGTTACAATGTATCTCTGCAATGTCAATTTCAAGCAGCCCCTTGCACAAGCTTGAGCATGCCCTGGGGCACAGGGGGGGGGGGGGCTGTTTCTGGCTACATAGGATTATATTCTTAACAGTTCTAAGTTACATGACCTAATACATTATATTCTAAAGGGGCAACAATAATAATAAATCTAAACACTTTAAGTTGTGGGGAACAAATTATGGGGAGTCACTTCCATTTGGAGGAATCATTTTCAATACATTAATATGTTATCCCTACAATATAAAAGGCACCCAAGCTGCATATTTAGGCTATGTCTACACAACAGTGTTCTTTTGGAATAACGTGCGTTATTCCAAAATAACATAGTCCATGCCTACATACACACAGTTATTTTGACATAATGTCAAAATAATATCAAGCTGGAGAACTGCTTACTCTGATTCCTGTAGCCCTCATTGTACAAGGAGTAAGGGGTGTCAGGGGAAGAGTGCATTTTCTCAAAATAACTGTTGTGTAGATAGCGCCAAAAGTTGGAATAAGGTATTTTGACTTAAGCTATGCAATTAGCGTAGCTCAAGTTGCATAGCTTATTTCGAGTTTAGCCCTGCAGTGTAGATGTGCCCTTACATGCCCTACAGACAGGAGTCTGAAAAGTACTGTTTGGGGTCAGGCCTCCAAATGTATGCAGAACAGGTTTGGTCAATGACAAAGTTAGTTTTTAAAATGCTCCCAAGTATTTTGTGTCAGACATCTTTCCCCACATAAAATCAGTAACAAGGATGCTTGTTCCCTGATCTCTTTTTGTTAGGACCTGGCTCTCTTGTGGTACCACCTGTATTCTCTCCACCTCTTTCTGTCCCCATTCATTCTTGTTTTTGCTCCCATCCTATTTTGCCACCCCATTTCTTTTTTCCTCTTGTCTTTCTTCCCCAGGGATCCCCTGGTTCTTCCTTTTCCCCAGTCACATACTCCTCCCCAGCCATCAGGACCATCCCTACGGAAGTGCAGGGTCTTGGATATAGGCACTGAGCTTCTTCTGCTGAAGAAATGCTCCCCCTGGCTGTGTCAAGGCCACACCCTCACTCCACCTCTTTCCCCAAGGCCATACACCCACCCCACCTCTTCCTCACTCAATTCTACTCTCTCCCCAAGCATTCTGTGCCATCACGCCTCCCCTTTCCCCCTTCCACCAGTGGGCAGGAGGTGCTAGGGTGGGGAACGGGAAAGTACTGGTAGGAGGCATTGCTAGTGGCCCCCCCCCCCAAGTGTGGGATCCAGGGCAGTCACCCTGACTCGTTGTACTCTAGTTACAGCTCTGGCTGCCCTTCCCCAGTGCTGGCTGCTGTGCCGCGATGTGTTCTCTGTCTACTTCCCACAGCTGTTGGACATTGCCTTGTGCCACAAAATGCATTGAACAGGACTATGCAGAGGTACCTGGAAAAGAAACAAGAGAGACCACATGGTCAGAAAGGGATGGGAAAAGAAAATGCACTCTGTGGTTTCTGTGCTGAAACTCCCTACAAGAAGCCAGAGATATGGGCTCTCCTTCTCAAGGGCACTGGCATGCGCCAGTGGTATTTAGTGGCCTCAGAAATTGACACAGAATGTGTAGGCTAGTCTTTTCATTCCTCAGAGCCCAGCTTGCAGCCCTGTTTGGAGTCTGGACTGAGAATAAGACCAGACACGCAGTTTCTTCTGATCCACAAAAATTACTTGCTCCTGGAAGGTTTTTCAGAAAACTTTCCTTTCCTTCATTGCTGTTTCATTGCTTTGCAGCAAGTTATATCATGTCACCAGCACAGTTCAGCTTAGTGGTGCTCTGGTATTGCTCTAGGACATATCATGTCAGAAATGTAAACATAAAAGACTTCTCTTTTATGTTTAGAATGGGAGGCAAAGGGCACTATGGTTTGCTGTCTACACATAATTTGCTGGCTGGCAGACATGTGGATTGTGAAGACAAGGAAAGAAAGCAACAGGCAACTGTAGCTGAAATGGGTGAAAAAATAACCACTTGAACTGCACATGAGCAGTAGAAAGTAGGCTCAGTGTCACACGTACTCAGACTCTTCCAGACAAGCAGACTTTCCTCTGCAAGTGCAAACATATTAAATGGTACTGCCACGTGACAGAGCAGAGCAATGAGGAACGCACTATAATGTGCTGATCCATCAAGTCTGCAGACTTTTTTTGGGGAAAAAATTCTTGTTGTTTTGAAAATCGCATTTCAGAAACTTTTATATATATGTTTCTGCACAGGAAATGATGGAGTATAAGAAATGGGTAAAAACAAATAATAAACACGTAAGTAAATGGCAAGGGAGGCAGAGAAATAGGATAAAATCCTGACCTCAGAGAAGCCCATGACAAAACTCCCCTTCCTTCTGCTCAGCCCAAACAGTGACTGAGAAATACAACTCCTGAGTTCTATTCCTACTGCAGGTACTGGAAACATCTCATTCACATACCTGCTTCCACTTTCTTATCTCTAAAATAGTAACAATAACATAGACTCACCTCATCCAAGTGCTGTTAGGATCCTTCCTAGGTTACTTACTTACTCAGGTTGCAGAAGTTTGTGCATATAAATATTGAACAGGAAAGGAAGCTCAGGGAACTATGCCATGCATTAATTGAAGAGCAGCTGCATAACTAGCAAGTTATTTATCCCAAAAGTAAGCCTACTATGGAAGAACCTAGCTAAGCATCGTATTAGCACAATAAAGGTCACACAAGCCATGTCTTCTTGCATGTGTCCATGTTCTTCCCATACTACACCTGTTTCTTACTCTGAACTCATGAGTTGTGGGAGAACTGCACAAAGAGTTTAATGATTGTTGTACAGTACAGAGGACTAACTTTTCAGTCTCTTGTAGCCTTCACTTGCACTGAAACATTACTATTTCAGGAACCCTGCTGTTACTGATGCAAGGACTTTCAGGAGCACTTTGTTACAGCAGTTTATCACCTTTAGGATGATGGCTGTGAATTACAGCTAAAGGTTGGCATGATTTTTGCAGGGCAAGTTGCTTTGGTCAGTAGGGCACTAGTGTGCAATGTCGGTAATCTGGGCTTTACTCACAGCTTTAAGAACATAAGAACAGCTAGTGGGTCAGGCCAGTATCTTGTCCGTATAGCCCAGTATCTTATCTTCCAACAATGTCCAGTGCCAGATGGCCCAATGGGAATGAACAGAACAGATAATCATCAAGTGATCCCTCTCCAGTCATCCATTTCAGCTTCTGACAAACAGAGGCCAGGGACATCATTCCTACCCATCCTTGCTAATGAGTATTGATGTACCTATCCTCCATGAATGTATCTAGTTCTTTTTTGAACCCTGTTAAAGTCCTGCTCTTCACAAAATCCTCTGGCAAGCTTTGTCATTGATTTGTTTTAGTGACCTCGGGCAAGTCACTCTTCTCTTCTCTTCTCTTCTCTTCTCTTCTCTTCTCTTCTCTTCTCTTCTCTTCTCTTCTCTTCTCTTCTCTTCTCTTCTCTTCTCTTCGGCATCATGTAGCCACTGACTACAGCTAGGGAAATAAAGGAATACTACAAAATAGTGTTCTCCATGGTAATTTTGCCCTTTTGATCCAAGCATTAACTAGAATGGAAATTGGAAGTGAGTGTGTGATCTATTCACAAATATGATGTCATAATCACATTGTCATCGGTGCTCTATTAACATTACATTAGAACCATACTCCTCCAGTAGCTGTCATCTAGCTTCTCCCTTAGAGAAATATAACCCACCACAGTTCTCAGCTTACAATATGATCAACTAAAAATAACATCTTTCTCATTGTCACTGACAATTGTACATTGTATATGTGGAGAAGTAGGTGAGGCCTCTGAAGACCAGTACATACTGTACAAAATATTAGCATGAATGAGGATGTGGTCATTTTCAATAATTTTAGTTCCTGTGGAGAGGCTGGGCACTGCCATCAATCTTACTTGTTGGTTTCCTGACTACAGTAAAATGGGATCTCTTATGCCAAGTGTAACTATAAAAGAAAAGAAAAGAGAAATACTGTATGCTATGCAATGGCATTAGATCACAAAGAGCACCTGCAAGTGGGCCTCAAAATTAAGCCAACAGTTTAATTTAATTCACACAATTTTGGGTTTATCCCATAATATCCCTCAAGATTTGTTTAGCTTTGTTTTTCCCCGAATGTCTTGAATAACTCATTCTCACAAGTATTTAATCAAAGCTACTGAACATTTGAACCCAAGTGTTGTGTGGTAAAACTAGAAGGAAACATTATACACATGCTAAATCCACAAATTGTTCTCCATTGTCTCAGGGAATATACTTTTAAATTAATCAGGGAGGAACAGGAGATTTGTCATTTGTTTCTGACTTAATACCTGCATAAATGGTATGTGTTTTGTGTCTGCAACCATGCAGAACTCACAGAAGTATGTGATCTTGCTCACACTAGTACAGTAGGATGTGTGTGCAAGTGTAAAACTGGAGTTGAATACACTGTCCTCTCCTATTATTCCTCCTACAAATAATAATATTTATATGTGATCTTAATTATTTAGGACCCAAATATTTATTCAGGCTCTTTATTCACATTGACTGATGCCTGTCCTACTGATTTTAATGGGCCTACTTATGTATTAATAAGTCACTGTACTTTAGTCATGTTCACCAAGAACCATGATATTGGCTTTAAAAATGACATAATTATGTAAAAAGAATAGACTTGGTGTTCTTCTCTAATTTTCTTTCTGCTCTTTGAGCCCTTAGGGCACACTTTGAGGCTTTCTCAATAGGCACGAGGGCTAGAAACTTACTTTTTCTTTAAGAATGAAGGCTGGAATTATCACATTCACTTAGCTCCAGGAGCTGGGGCTTTAAGGAAAACAAAAATTATCCTTAGACAAGATCATGAGAGTTGGCAACACTGTGACATATCTCACCTCATGTAGAACAAAATGCAAAACTCACTCACCTGACTTCACTTTCCCACCGCAATTACCATAAAAAATCTATGTGGGAGAGAGATTGAAACAGGTTTAATAGGCCAAATTATTCTCTTGGTTATGATACCGTAAATCTGAGGTGACTCCACTGACTCCATTGTTAAAAAAGGCTTTTAGAAGTGGCAAGGTCTCAGGGACCGTGGTGATATGCATGATAGAAGCATTTAAAGACACAGGTGGCTATATCACAATGATAGGAAGGAGGGAAAAATTTGCCCAAAGACAGTGGTGCTAGGGCAATTCCTATTCTTATGAAAAATGAAGTAGTATCTTTAATGGCTACATAAAGCAAACAGAGCCTTGGTCTCAAGAGTTCACACAAATGTCCCTCACACAATGAAATTATTTTCCTTCAAAAGATGAGGGAGAAGAGTTTCTGCTGTTAGGATTTTAAACTGCAGTTCAGGAAGTCTAATTATTTCAAATCTGAGTTAATTGCCTAACCCATCCCACTTTGAAAATGAACACACATCTGGAAACACCATAACAAGAAATCAGTATCTGTATGGCATAATGTCATGTTGATGTTTAACAAGATTCTGTTTTCAGGAGGAGAGGCAATAACATGATGTTCCTGTGAGCATGGGATTTTGAATCTTGCTAAACTTGTTATTGGCTTATAAAATGTGTTTGATGGGTACATAAAATGAAGCACCTGATCTACTTATTGACATTTTAAAATGTTTTATGGGTTCCAATGAGACTCTTTCTCCAATTTGCCAGCCTCATTTATGTAAGAGCTGCCACTATCATTTATATTCTCTCTTCTTAATTGTCTGTACTCTATTGTATTTCATGTCGGTATGGTTCAATTAGCTATTGCTGATGGAGAGAGCGTTATAAAGAGGGAATGACTGAGAAGCAAATGATACCCAGAAGTAAAATATAAAAGGACAAACAAAAATCAGGAAAGGAAAACAATTAAGGTCAAAATAATTTAGAAAAGTCCAGGGTTAACAACAGCATTCCTCTTAGAGATCATTTGACTTTCTTTAAAAACAGTGCAAAAGCCAGAGTGAAAAACCAGATGAGTTCACACAAACATGTCCTGTGGTTTCAATCTATGTGTTTTTTCTATGAGTTGTACTTTGTGTTTCAGGTTCAAATGTCCCCAAGGAAACAAAATAAAATTCAATCTCTTAGGGATTTATATGACTTCCATTACCACAAATCTGAGCACTTTGGAGTCTTTAGCGCACCTCTGAGTCTCAGAACAACTTTGTGAGAAAGGGAGGTGCTGTTTATTCCTGTTTTATCGGTTGGGAAGTGATTCACAGACAAAGTGATACAAAATCTCTAGTGAAGCAGAGCATCCAGGGAATGTGGATTGGATAAATGGACGGTAAGATGGCTAGAAAGATGGCTAGAAGGCCGGGCCCAGCAGGTAGTGATCAATGGCTCGATGTCAGGATGACGGTCGGTTTCTAAGAGGAGTGCCCCAAGGTTCTGTTCTAGGACCGGTTTTGTTCAATATCTTTATTAATGACCTGGATGAGGGGATGGATTGCACCCTCAGCAAGTTTGCGGATGACACTAAGCTAAGGGGAGAGGTAGATATGCTTGAGGGCAGAGATAGGGTCCAGAGTGACCTAGACCAATTGGAGGATTGGGCCACAAGAAATCTGATGAGGTTCAACAAGGACACGTGCAAAGTCCTGCATTTGGGACAGAAGAATCCCAAGCATTGTTACAGGCTGTGGACCAACCGGCTAAGTAGTAGTTCTGCAGAAAAGGACCTGGGGGTTACAGTGGATGAGAAGCTGTATATGCATCAACAGTGTGCCCTTGTAGCCAAGAAAGCTAATGACATATTAGGTTGCAGTAGAGGAGCATTGCCAGCAGATCCAGAGATGTGATTATTCCCCTTTATTCGGCTTTGGTGAGGCCACATCTGGGCTATGTCTACATTGGCAGCTTCTTGAGCGAATAATATGCAAATGAGGCTAAACATGGACTATCGCCAAGCCTCATTTGCATACCTAATGAGCCACCATTTTTTTCAGAAGAGGCTCTTACACAAGAAGGAGCGTCTACACTGCCCCTTCTTGTGCAAGAAAAAACTTCTTGCGCAATGCTGTTACACCTATTACTTTTCAGGAAGAACGGCATTGAGCAAGAGGGTTTCTCTTGCACAGGAAGGGGCAGTGTAGATGCTCCTTCTTGTGCAAGAGCCTCTTCTGAAAAAAATGGTGGCTCATTAGGTATGCAAATGAGGCTTGGCGATATTCCACGTTTAGCCTCATTTGCATATTACTGATGCAAGAAGCCACGAGTGTAGACATAGCCCTGGAGTATTGTGTCCAGTTATGTGCCCCCCACTACAAAAAGGATGTGGACGCATTGGAGAGGGTCCAGCGGAGGGCAACCAAAATGATTAGGGGGCTGGAGCATATGACTTATGAGGAGAGGCTGAGGGAGTTGGGTCTGTTTAGTCTGTAGAAGCGAAGAGTGAGGGGGGATCCAACTTCCTGAAGGGAGGATCCAAAGAGGATGGAGAGAGGCTGTTTTCAGTAGTGACAGATGGCAGAACAAGGAGCAATGGTCTCAAGTTGTGGTGGGAGAAGTCCAGGTTAGATATTAGGAAAAACTATTTCACTAGGAGGATAGTGAAGCACTGGAATGGGTTACCTAGGGAAGTAGTGGAGTCTCCATCCCTAGAGGTATTTAAGTCTCGGCTTGACAAAGCCCTGGCCAGGTTGATTTAGTTGGGATTGGTCCTGCCTAGAGCAAGGGGCTGGACTTGATGAACTTCTGAGGTCTCTTCCAGCTCTATGGCTCTATATTCTATGATTGAACTATTGTCTCCAGAGCGCCACATTTGTACTTAACCAATGAGACATCCTTCTTCTCTCAGGGTATGTCTACACTACCCCCCTAGTTCGAACTAGGGGGGTAATGTATGCATACCGAACTTGCTAATGAAGCCCGGGATTTGAATTTCCCGGGCTTCATTAGCATAAAGCCGGCTCCGCCATTTTTAAAAGCCGGCTTGTTCGAACCCCGTGCCGCGCGGCTACACGCGGCACGGGCTAGATAGTTCGAACTATGTAGTTATTCGAACTATCTGTACGCCTTGTGGAACGAGGCGTACAGATAGATCAGAATGGCTACATAGTTCGAACTATCTAGCCCGTGCCGCGTGTAGCCGCGCGGCACGGGGTTCGAACAAGCCGGCTTTTAAAAATGGCGGAGCCGGCTTTATGCTAATGAAGCCCGGGAAATTCAAATCCCGGGCTTCATTAGCAAGTTCGGTATGCATACATTGCCCCCCTAGTTCGAACTAGGGGGGTAGTGTAGACATACCCTCAGCCAGTACCTCTAGTTTGGGCACTAAATAATTAATCATGTGTGACATATATTTCACCTTGTTCAATAGTGGCATCAGATGAAAACATGGTTTTCATGAAATATCAGCACTTTAGCGTAGGTTCGCGCAGAAGTCAGAACAAATCTATCATGCATGACTGGAGCTTTGAATATTTAATGACATTTGGATGAATTTGTAATGAAATCTTTTTGTGTAGTTCCACTACACAGGTTTTGCACAACTCTAAATTCTACCTTGTGTAGCTTTCTGTTGGCTGGTTGTCTTAAATTGCACAACTGCACATAAAATTGTGTAGATGTACATATACAACCTGTATTAAGTCAAGCTCCTATAGTGTGTGGACGGGCACCTTTTTTTTTAATGACTTCAACCTAAATTATTAAAATATATGCTCTTTTCAAAGGGATTAGCGTATATTTTAATAATTTAAAATATATACCATGATTTTTCAGAAAAAATCCCAAAACATTTAGGAGTATTAATCTTGCCAGAGTATAAGTGTTGTTGCTATTTTTTAAAATCATGCAAATTGGCTAAATCATTCCCAGACATGCTCTTCTCAGTGTACTCAGAACTCTCCTTGTATTTATGTGAAGCAGATGTTCTAAGTGAGAGGTGAAGATGGAGCAGTACAGCACTTAAATATATTTCAGCACAGCCCCACGTTGATGCAGACATGAGAACACCAAGAAAAAGAGAGGAGGATAGGTTTGATTGAAGGGATGTCGCCAACACCCGTTGGCTAAGTGTACAAATAGAGACTGAGCACCATTGATCTGTGGGACTGCCATCCTTTATTGTCTCACAGATGAGCAGCATTTTCTCTGCTATGTTAACACACATTGATAGATATGCTATCTGCCACCTCTGTGAAATCCATGTGAAGAACCATTTGCAAGTTCACTGGCAGAGACTGCACTTTTCCTGCTATTCAGAAACACTGGAGCATACTCAGAAGAAGAAATGCAGCTGGGATTTACCAAGACTTAATTTTATTTCTCCCTCTAAGTTCATGGATTGATTTTTGACAGTAGAAAAGCACTTAATGAGTCATTGATGGGAGAACACTGAGCCCCTATACACGGAAATGAACTTGTTATCTTGCTGGACCCTGGGTTATTTTAAGCTAGAAGCTTGCCAGCAATTCAAGTCCTATTGTACACAGCAAGTGAAACAGCAGCACGGTTGCTCCCTCTGAGTTCAATGGGCAAGAACTTTCATTCACAAGTTCTACATCATCAGCACTCATTCCCGCTAGCATGAAGACATTAAGAAAGATGAATGTATTTTCTGTCACTTTTTTGATAGTTACACATGCTAGGTTTGGGCACAGATTTCATTATCATTGCATCACAAATTGTATTAACAGGAAGACATACATGAAGAAAATATGAAAGAAAAAATAGTTATTCAAGGTATTTTATTTCTTAAAGTTCTCAGTGCTGATATACACTGATATACACATATCATATGTGACAATGTGTATTTTTCTCTACCTATTAAATAAGACCAAATTCTCAGAAGTGGCCCAAACTACCAAAATGTCTGCAGAGCTGGACTATATTCCCCAGGGTATTTTGCTGTCCCTTTCTTTTCCTTATTACATAGGGACTCTTTGTTACACCTAGCAAACTATCCTGCTCATTTGTCTTGCATCTTCCTATTTGTAATCTTTCAAAAAATTAGAAACTCAGGGCCAAGTTGAAGGCAAGAGAAGGAAACTAAAAGGGAGCACTGTTTCTAAGCCTTATCTCTGCATTCCAGCTCATGTAGTTCCTTAAACTTTAGCTTCAGGCCCTAAAACTGGGGATAGCAGATTGGGTATCCACTAGCCTTGCACTCTCCATTTGTTCCTTTTCCACTGAAAAACTATTAGAAGATTAATTAAAATCATGGTGGTATTTCTACTAGCAATGATATCTTACATTTACATAGCACCTTTCATTCTGAAGGATCCTTAAAGCTTTTCAAACTGAATATGTAGGAAACACCTCATCCTCAGTGAAGAACAGCCACCTCTGAGCTAGAATGTGGCAGCTCTTCAATAGCACTCAATAACATAACTACACAACAATTTAGAACAGTAAAAGTAAAGAAGATATCTAATTGGTGGTGCAGGGGGAATTTGGGAAGATAAGCCATTTAATTTTTTTTTCAGTTTTTCCTTTTTTCATGTTTTCCACAACATCTCCTTGGACTTCTGAGGTATTTGCTACTAGAGGGTGCCCCCCCCCCTCCCGGCTATGTCTACACTATGCAGAAGATTGATGATGTCACAGTCGTTCTTCCTGAGTTTGATTTAGTGAGTCTAGTAAAGACCCACTAAATAGAACTCTGAGTGTGTCCCTGTCAGCACTGGTACTCCTGCTCCTCATGGGGAGTAAGGGAAGGCGACATAAACATTTCCTCTCATTGACCTTCTGCTGTGTTGATGGCACAGAAATATGATTTAAGATACATCAGCTCCAGCTATGCAATTAACATAGTTGGAGTTGCAGATTTTAAGTCTCCCTTCCGCTGTAGTATAGACCAGGGCCACATAACATTCCCTTTAGTTGTGGCCAAAATAAAATAAGAGAATATTATTGGTGGCCACATCCTCCTAAAGGCTCTTTTGACTTCTCCCCTCAGGTTCAATTAATACAGTACAGACTCCCTCTTCTGCTGCTATTGTGAATAGTGTTATCAAAGAACTGTCCCTCAATCAAGAATCTCATGAATAACAGCATAACATCAAGTACAGACGGGCAAACTGAGAATTTCAATCATTTTAATGGCAAAGTGCTGATTTCCTCTTCCATTTAAAAACTTTCAAAGGACTATGACACGGCTACTCAACTTTGGAAGCCCTAGGGGCCACAATAATACTCAGAGCACATGCTGAGGGCTGCAACTTAAGTGTGGTTGAATATACATGTAAATATATATGCAAATATAAGCAAATAGCTTCTTTCACACTGATGGGCATGAATACAAAGCACTTCCCAGAATGCCCTGGTGCTGCCGACATCTCCTCCCTGGGGGCTAGAAATGCCAACATCCTGTACCCATCTGTTCCAGTCAGCCCATCCGCTTGCATCTTTCAGTGCTCACCCCATCTGGAAGATGCCTTGACATTGTGGAGCGTGTTCCCAGTGGAGGCCATGTTCAAAGGATCCCACCAGTGGGCCACGTATTGAGCCCTGCACAAACCCAAACCACACCGTGGGCCACAAAGACACAGGCTGCATGCGGCCCACGGGATGTGTGTTAAGTAGCCCTGGACTAGGAAGATCTAGGAAGATTCTTTGTCAAAAGGTAAAGCAGTTGTGTGACAGCATTCTGAGGCTGTTGTAATATGAACCATCAGAATATACTCCAGGTGCCATGTTTGATATGAAGAAAATATTCTCTTAGACTCTCAATCCAGGGTCTTAAAAGACTGAAGAGCAGTGTTTTGCTTATCGGTAAGAAAGGCCACTGCGTAATAAAGGAGACCCACAGAGACAGTCTAAGAGCATTCAGTGTGGGCCCTTTAAAGTAGCTCACTGCAGATGAACATCTAAAGTGATTTTTCTGTATTTGGAATAATTAAATCATAGAGTCATAGAACCTGAAAGAACTTAGGGTATGTCTACACTACCCCGCTAGTTCGAACTAGCGGGGTAATGTAGGCATACCGCACTTGCAAATGAAGCCCGGGATTTGAATTTCCCGGGCTTCATTTGCATAAGCGGGGAGCCGCCATTTTTAAAACCCCGCTGGTTCGAACCCCGTGCAGCGCGGCTACACGGGGCTCGAACTAGGTAGTTCCACGAGGTGTACCGGTAGTTCGGAATAGGAATCCTAGTTCGAACTACCTAGTTCGAGCCCCGTGTAGCCGCGCTGCACGGGGTTCGAACCAGCGGGGTTTTAAAAAATGGCGGCTCCCCGCTTATGCAAATGAAGCCCGGGAAATTCAAATCCCGGGCTTCATTTGCAAGTGCGGTATGCTTACATTACCCTCCTAGTTCGAACTAGGAGGGTAGTGTAGACATACCCTTAGAGAAGTCATTAAGTCCAGTCCCCTGCTTATAGTGGGACCAAGCACCATCTGACCATCCTGACAGTTGCTTGTCCAACCTGCTCTTAAAAATCTCCAGTGATGAAGATCCCAAAGCCTCCCTAAGCAATCTATTCTAGTGCCTAACCACCTTGATAGTTAGGAAGTTTTTCCCAATCTCCAGTTAAAGCTGCAATTCTTAGCTGTGATTTAAACCCATTGCTTGTAACACTTTTTGAGTACTTGAAAATTGTTATCACGTCCCTTTTTAGTCTTCTCTTTTCCAGATTAAACAAACTCCCCTTTTTTTAGTCTTCCCACAGAGGTCCCATTTTCTAGACCTTTAATCATTTTTGTTGCTCGTCTCTGGAATTTTTCAAATATGTCCATATCTTTCCTGAAATGTGGCACCCAGAACTGGACACAATACTCCAGTTACTGTTTTTATTTGTACTACAGCATAGCATGATTTCGTAACTCATTTTGCTGAGTACTGTATAAATGCAACTTTACTGTATAAATTTAACAACTGAGAAAAATATTGAAATGTTTCAGTCGTACCACTGCTTTTGATAGCCTTGAGAAAGAAGTCAGTATCCTAGTTAATTTCTTCTTCTATATTTAATTCTATTGGGTTTTTTTTGTTTTGTTTCTGATGGTGTTCTTACATCGTTACCTCACTCTTTCATTTAAAAGCCTCAAGCCCTGAAGGTATCTATTTCACTTTTCTAAATCTCTCTTCTGGACTCTTTCTTTGCTAATGTTTGGCATGGTGGTAACTTCCATGCAGATGGCACCCAGCCCCAGAGATCCTTCTATGTTCTAATTCTTCTACATTAATTACCTCATCTTCTAGGTATGTTATAGCTATGTCACAAATTGAAGTACTTTTTCTAGATGGAAAATCTTATTTTCTTCATGTTTCTAACTATATCTATAACTACAACTATAACTCAAACTTTAATTTTTCTGTCAAGTCAAAAATCTTGGAGTCATTCTTCTGAGAAAGACCTGATGCAGTGCTCTGAGTAGCTCAAAAGCTTCTCTCTCACCATCAGAAATCACTCCAATAAAATATACAACCACCTTGCCTCTCCTCTTGGTCATAGATACTTTCTCTCTATTTCCCTTGACTGTGTAGTCATCCTGTTATCATCTCTAAAAAACAATCATTTTAGAGATTATAAAATTGTTCTATAGCTTTTCAAATACAGCTCTCCTCCTAATTTTACATCCACCTAATTCCTTGCCTCATTCTACTTAACTCGACTGCCTCCAATGAGACTCTTTCTATCTGGAGATTTTTTTCCCACCTGTTGAATCAACTTAATCTGGTAAGTTCTCTTTCATTCATTCACGTACATTCATATTTGTCAGATCTTCACAAAAAAAATTAGAGTGATTTCTGTGGGTCCTCAACATGGAATCAGACCTGGTGGGGAAGGCCATGAAAACACATAAAAATGGTGTAAATATATTTGAAGCAAATTTCTATGTAGAAGCTTCTGAAATGTTTGCAAATGATATTTCTCACTATTCACCCAGATGAACTTACAATGGAGGGTTCATGCAACCAAAGAAGTTAGACATTGAAAAGATCATCTTCTCTAACTCATTAGGTCCCCTGTCCCCTCTAGGCAAGAGTGGGAGTGCTCACATTATAAATATTTCTAAACTGATGGTTGCAAAGTGGCTTCAGTGCAATCAGCTGATGATGCCAATCTAGTTCTCAGTGCCTGATCTTGGACAGGTGTAAATCAGTATAACCTGATGATGCCAATTGATACCAACTGAGGAGCAGGGACTTCCATTCATCTCACAAGTAGCACCAGACTATCTGTCTCAGCACAGAGGAAGGGAATTAACAACCCTGAGGTCAGATTTGTAAAGGTATTTACATACCTACCAATACAGAGAAAGACCTAATGTAATTTCCAAAAGTTCTTAGGTGCCAAGCTCCTATGGAAGTGAGGCACTTAAATACCTTTACAAATCTTCACAGTGGAGATTGTCTCACCCTCTATGTTGCTATGCTCCCAAATGATAAGCATTGACAAGAATGATACAATACTAACACACTCTGTACCTTATTCCCTTTTTCCCTGAAAAAAACAAAATGAACAAACAATCCCATACAATTCCAACAAACACACACAACATACCCGAAGAAGAGCTTTCAACCTTCAAGAGGGAGAAAATCCAAGACTCCACTATAGCTGATAGATTTTACATGAAAAGTGCTGAGATACTATGGTGATAGACGGCCATATAAACCCCTAAGACACTACTGATGGTATAACTCAAGAGCAACTGGTGAAGGAGAACATACTGGAACACCAGCCATGTGGCTCCTCCAGCCTGGAGAAGGGCCAAGATAACACCCTTTGGTTCCATCCCTTGCCTCTCCCTGCCCCTGCTCCACCCTCTCCCCTCCTCTTCTCTATCCTGCTCTGCCACGCATCTTCCCCCAACCAATGTAGCCTGGGGGACTAGCAGAAATGGGAGGTTTGGCACCTGTATCAGCAGCAGCCCCCCTCTGTACTCACCGGCAGTGACAAGGGAAGCAGAGCAACGCAGCCCCACTTCACTTTACTCCCCCGCACTTTCACTCCACTTCCCCCCACTGCTGCTGGTGAATGTGGGAGGAGCTGGACCACTGCTGCTGATGCCAGCCCCATCCCCTGCTAATTTCCCTTTGCCTCTCCCACCCATGGCATGGAGGAAGGGCATGTGTCCCCTCATGCTCCTGCCATTTTACCCTGGTATAGCTGTTTAGAGCATGAGAATGACCATATGGTGTCATACAAGTGGTCTGTCTAGCCAACAGTGGCCAGTGCCAAATGCTTCAGAGGGAATAAGAATACAGGGCAATTATTGAGTGATCAATCCCCATGAGTGTGTGGTGGCTAAATATAGAACAGGTCTCCAGGGCTTTCAGGCTGGTGCTTTTCATTTCACATGAAAAATTAAAGAGGTGTATGGTCAGGTTCTATAGCTAGTGTATGCAAACTGGGGCTGAAGTATGGAATGAATTGAACATCTCACTACAGGGAAACTTCTTTGTGCAGGGTCTGATCCTCCACTCTCTGCTAACCAACAGCTAACTATTATTGATTATTATTTTTATCCCTTGCAGCGCGTCATTTGCATCTGTGCAAAATGGTGTCAAACACTACTAAATCAAAATGGAGCTGTGACACGTGTGACAATTTTCTGCAATATTCTCAAAAAACGTTATTGAATTATTTGTGCCTTTGGGGTCTATTGTATTAAATGCAAAGGTTGGATATTATTATGGGCTGGGATTCTAGAGTGAGTGCCCTTGTTACACCATGAAGGGAAAAACAGTTGCCCTGGACTGTGGCAGGGAAATTTGAAAGCCACTTTGTACAAGCGTCAATGGCTAAAAAGGCAATAGAAAATCGGGCCCCCAAATTCTGGCATTTTCCTCTTTACCCTCTGTACACACTACCTTGTTTTCCTGGGCAGAATGGAGAATTAATTCGGCTCTTGCTTCCGCAGTTGGCAGTGTGCTATTGAACAGTAGAGACCACCATTTCAGTAACAGACTGGAACAAATGACAAATGCTTTTAATCTATTTTCTACATGATTCCCTGCTAATTTGCTACAATAGTGAACAGTATTTCATCCTCATGAAGATCCTAAGTGCTCCAGTAAAAATTAACATTCTGTTTGTCATTCTCTTGAAATGAGAGAAACACAGAAATACACATTTGATTCTAATGTGTCCGACTACAGTTTTAATGTCATTAAAAACTGTTTAACTACTGTGAGAGTTTCTTATTCTTATTGTGGTTTCGCCACAGTTCTAACTAAACTATACACAATGAACTTGACTCAGTGCTTCAGTTATGAGCAATACATTATTCATGTTGCTTGCATTCTCTTTGCCTGGGAACTTCACTTGTGGGCATAATTTCATGCTGATTGACTTCATTGTGATAATAGTTAAGACACACAGACAAAAAGACAGAACAATTTTAGTGTGTTTAGCCTTTAGCTTTTACAAAGCAAAAGCAAAGTAAGTTAACAAATCCACTGTTAGAAATATGAAATTATAAGTCATCTAGCTGCAACCAATATTTTCATATTTGGTTGCCTGTGATTTTACAGTAGGGAAAATACACTTCAAATCTGCAAATGGCTGACCCAAGATTTTGATTTTAATGAGCACTCAGTATCTGCACTTACTCCATATTGGCAAGGCATTTATATTACCTTGTGTTATGTATGTTAGGAGTTGCTCTCTCCTCTTATCTCTTAAAATTAATGTGTCTTTTAAAAATATTGTAAGTTAGAGTTTTAAAAAACTAAAATAAACTTAATGGGTCTCCAACTCCTTCCTTCCTGCTAGCTCTCTGTGTGAGTAATACATCACCAGAGAAAGACAGCAACACTACACATTAATCTTAACAGCCAGACACTCAGATAAACAACTCCATTAGCCAATTTTAGGAACCCCAGGAAAGAAACAAGTATTGGAGAGAGAAACGCATACACAACAAATGTATCAAATAATTAAACCCTTTAAGGTCCCAAGAAAACTGATCAACAAAATAAAATCATACCTTTGTTCAATATTTAAGTAAGGGAAAGAAGACTTTACGGGTCTACTTTCTAGAAGATTTTAGAAAACTGCTGTGATTAAAATTCACTGATGCTTATACATTGACAAGACTGAATATACAACAGAGTTTTGAAGGATAGAGAAAACAGTCATTGCTAGTGACACTGACTATCTGTGTTTTTACACTCAGGAAAGATCAAAGACACTCAGTGGTCTTTGTAAAGTTATTGAAAGAGGTTGTGTTAATGAAGTAGTGTGATACATGGCTTTAGAAAGAAAAGCAAAAATCTCCTAAAAGGAACTGCTATAAATATTAAGGGTGTTGGAAAAGGTACCACGAGTCATATCAACCAAATAATCTAAAAGGGACATAGTTATCTGGGGATTAGAGATTTCTGTGCATCTAACATTCTCTGTTAAATATGAAATATCACGGGCAGCTATTAGAATGCTTTGTAGAAAGCTTTGCAACACAACATCACACATGTTAACTTCAGCACAGCACGTGCTTGTTCCAAGAAAGTTCAGCTGTAGTTCTTTAGGTTTATGAATCTGAATTTGACTTCAGAAATCATCTGACATCAAAGGCTTTCTTTTGACACAGACATTAGCCCCTAATGGCTTGCCTTTAACATTATTTTCATATTGTTAATGTACTCACATGATTGGAAAAGATTGGAAGTTTTGGCTATTAATACATAGGGACTCAAAGCTAAATTCACTTTAATTTAACGCTTTAGGCACAAATCTTTGCTGTGGCCAAGTAGTGTGCTATGCAATTCAGGGGCCAGGCCAGGCCAGGCCAGGCCACAGCAAAAGTCAGAGCAGTCTGAAGGCTGCTCCAGTTTAGCTCAGCTGCCAGTAGGTACTGTTCCAACAATGAGAGATCATTAAAGAAGAAAATCTAGCCACAGACCTTATGTTGGCCACAGAGAGATGGCATGAGATGAAAGCCATTGCTCTGGCTATGCTGCACTGGAAGGTTCCCCTAGAGAGCCTAGATACAGGAAGGAGTCTGGGCCTTAGACTTTCAAAGACAATACTAAATGAACTAGGGTTACCATATTTGAACTTTCAAAAAAGAGGACACTCCTGAGAGGGAGTGTATCTGTATCAGTATCTACCAACTCACCTTGTATTACTATATAATGTATAATATATAACACATTAATACAACGTGTGTTGGTAGATACTGATACAGATACACTCCCTCGCAGGAGTTCAAATATGGTAACCCTGGAACTGTTAAATTATTTTAAATGAAAGTATTTCAGGACTTTAATTGTTTAATCTTAACTCTTCCCTGTGACTCATACAGGGAATTCAGGGTGTGAAATCTTGTTCCTCTATGCACAGAGCAAGTGAACAACTTTGAAGGAAGGGGCAAAATAAATACTTTTCACCTTTCCAGCAGCCCAGAGGCTGCAACCTGTAGTTTACAGTAGCATCTGACCTGTTGCCCTCCCTGTAGAGACCAAAGCTAATGAATCGCCACTGGCTTACAGAATCTCGTGCAGTGCATCATCACAGAACTCTGTTCCATGGTACAGTGTTTGCACAGTCCCTCTGGATCATCTGCCATTTGATTGCCCAGTCACTGAGCCTAGAAGGAACAATGTGGTAACCTAAAAATGTTGCCAGTTACTCTGTTGTTTGTCTCTAAAGAGAAAGAAAAAGAAGCCCGCTTCGGCAGCCTGCCTTTTATTGGGGTTAGCACAGTATAGTAAGGGTACAGCAGTACCCCAGTCAGAAGGGAGTGAGATGCCTGGCTCCATTCAGGAGAGACCATGGCTAGGGACCCAGAAGCCTGGAGTAAGTGCCCGTGCTTGGCCACAACACTTGCCTTAAATTGTGACAAAAAACGGGATCATTTAGCCCCCCTAAATAGCATAAACAAGACAAGTGGGCTGTGTCTACACTGGCATGAATTTCCGGAAATGCTTAAAATGGAATACTATTCCGTTTTCAGTTTTTCCGGAAAAGGAGCGTCTACATTGGCAGGCTGCTTTTCCGGAAAAGCCCTTTTTCTGGAAAAGCGTCCGTGGCCAATGTAGACGTGCTTTTCCGGAAAAGAGCCCCGATCGCCATTTTCGCGATCAGGGCTTTTTTCCGGAAAAGACTACTGGGCTGTCTACACTGGACCTTTTCCGGAACAGTGTTCCGGAATAAGGACTTATGCCCGAGCGGGAGCAGAATAGTTTTTCCGGAATAGCGGCTGATTTTGTACAGTAGAGCGTCGTTACTTTTCCGGAAATTCAAGGGCCAGTGTAGACAGCTCGCAGCTTATTCCGGAAAAGCGGCTGATTTTCCGGAATAAGTGGCCCAGTGTAGACACAGCTGTGCTGTAAAGCATGAGTAGCTTTTAAAACTGAAAACATTCAACAAACTGGCTGCCCCTTTGGGATGAAAGATTCTGTTATAAATGAAAAATATTCTTCTTATTGTGGCAGAGTTTTATTAGCAGCATTTACCTGTAGCTTCCTTTGATTAGTCCAAGATATTCCAATGCAACAATGTTTGCTAGAATAACTTTATGAGTTAGTGGATTTTGACCTGATTAACTGATTCTTGCCTTCTGACAGCAACAACCAGCCTTCTTGATAGGTTGAAGTATAGTTTACATGCACCACATCTTAGTCACGTAACAGCACCGTAATTATGAAAGATTACTTATTTTAAATTGGCTAATTTAAAAAAACAGCAAGCAAATGGTCTGGTAGCACTTTATAGACTACCAAAACATGTAGATGGTATCATGAGCTTTCGTGGGCACAGCCCACTTCTTCAGATGACCGGAGTTGGGAATAGGAACTTAAATTTAGCCTCTTGTCCCCAATATAACTGAGGAAGCCTGGGCTACAGGTATCTCAAAGGGTGCTGGACTGCAAATTAGAGCATCCTGTAAGCAGAGGAAGTTGCAGTGTCCAGTTAGAGATTGTTGGAGTGGAAGATATGGCATCTACACCCTCTTGCCTAAGCCTTTTTACCAACATGTGCCTTTTGGTGAGGGGATGGCACTGCCTGCTTTATGCTACCAAGGTAGTGCCTAATGCCTGTATTTCCCTGGATCTAATTTATGGCCAATTCCACACTGCAACAGTGTAAAGGGGCTACATTTTGGCCCACAATCTTATTCTTGGATTTCTTAAGTATCCAAGAGTTTGGACACTCACCTGGACCTTGTTCATAATATCTCAGCATCTTCGGCTTGTGGACTACTCATGATAGCCATTCTGCAAAGCCCACTTCCTCTGGTATGTTGGGCTTAGAACTTACGAGGTACATGAAACAGCAAAGAGTCATTTCAAGTTATGGACAAGGTTTGGGTAAAGTCTTGTGTGAGCAGACCCTGTGTTAAATTTCAGCACAAGTAGGCACGCCTGCTAATATTTGCTTGAAACTTTCACTGGGGGAGCTGTTAGAGGTAACACTTCTCTTTCCCCGTAGCAACTGAAAACAGAAGCTTTTCATTTATAGTGGTATTTATACTTCAGCTTTTGCAAAAGCAAACTACTTCTCACTCCCTTCTCAAATATTTAAACTAATCATGGGGAAGAATATGTACCTATTATACTGGGCTTGATTTTTTTTTAAAATCAGAGACTTGATACCTTCTACCTAATGCATATGCACCCCCTGCCCCCCCTTTTGAATTCTTAGAAGGTAGAGTGATTTACAAAGCCGCAGCTGGAACACTGTGAATTGCAAAGTTTAACAGACATATTATGTTTCCAAAGCATGAGTGAAGATATGATGTTACTGTAAAACTATGTGTTTGAGGCTATGGGTAAAAATGGTACACGAAGAGATTATTTATGTTCAGGTGTGTAAATAAACAATACGTTTTGGACACCCTTCTCATATTTCCTAAGGAGTTTTCCAAAAGTCTCTTCTTGTTTTTATTATGACTTCAGGACCCTGAGATCATTAGCACATAGCTAGGGTTGCCAGGAATCTGGTTTTCAACCAGAACGCCTGGTTGAAACCTTGTGGCTTTCATCAGCACCACTGACCAGGCCATTAAAGTCTAGTTGACTGCCCACAGCAGGGCAAGCAGGCTGCTTGTTTCTGCATGGCTCCTGGGAAGCTGAAGGCATCTTCCTCTGGCTTCTAGGAATAAGTGCTGCTACAGGCCTCTCCATGCTGTCCCTGTCCCAAGCACCTGCTCCACAGCTCCCATTGGGCAGGAACTGCACCTCTGCCTAGGAGTCGCCTGAGTCTCCTGAGGTGAGGTGCCCAGCACCGGCACCTTCACCCCCTCCTGCACACCAATTCCCTGCCCCAGCCCTGAGCCCTCTCCCACACACAGATTCCTTCCCAGAGTTCACATGCTGTACTGCCTCCACATCCGAACTGCCTGTCCCAACCAGTGTTCCCTGTAAGCTGTGCAAAAATTCAGATGCCACCTAGATGATTAGCAGAGTGCCCACAGCTAAGTTTTGTGTTTCTACTGGTGGTGCACATTCCCACATGCCTTAGTGCACATACACATTTATTCCACAAGTGGATGGAAAAGGTTAAAAGAAACATTGGTCCCTGAGTTCCCTCCCACAATCCAATCCCCTTGACCCCAGCCTAGATCCCCCTTTTCACACCAATTCCTTCATCTCTGGCCTCTCCCCACAGCTCACACCTCTCGCTGGAGCCATCACTCATCTCTCGCATCCCAACACCACTGCCCCTTCCTGAGGAAAATGAGTGAGCGAGGGAGAAAGGGGGAATAAAGTGAGCAGGGCCAGGGCCTTAGAGAAAGGGCAGGGCAGAGAGCAGGGCAACGGTGTTCAGTTTTCTGGAAACAGTAAGCTGGCAACCCTAAGAGTTATATTAATCATGTACATAGGATGCTATTTTTGGCACCTCTTACCTTAGCATGCCAGGCTCTGATTCAGCTGGTGCATCTGAAGCTAAGGGGACATCCAGGAAAATGAATCCAAATTAACGAAAGGTGTTAATTTGAAACTGATTGGTTAAACCTCATTGAACTCCTGTGAGAATGCTTTTACTCAGAATTAAAGAGGCCTTATTTTGATTTAGTTTGATTCACTTGCTAAGTGGCTTCATGGAGAGTAGGTCCGTCAGTGGCTATTAGCCAGGCTGGAAGGATAGTGTTTCTACTCTGCCAGAAGCTGGGAATGGGCAACAGGACATGATGGATCACCTGATGATTACTTTCCTTCCTTCTGAAGCACCTGGCATTGGCCACTGTCAGAAGATAGGGTACTGAGCTAAATGGATATTTGGTCTGACCTAGTGGGTCTGTTCGTATGTTCTAATGGATTAAACTAAACTGAATAAAGCCTCTTTAATTCTGAATTGGGGATTTAAAGAGGTTTAACTCACTTTAGATTTACACATTTAGTTAATTTGGATTAATTTTTCTGGATGTGCCTGTGTAGACGAGCTCTTAGGGAAGTTAAATCTAATCTCTCTTATACTGATGTAAATCAGGAGTAATTCCAATGAAATCATGTCAAATTCTACTAATCATTAGCTTTGATTTATTTGGTTATATAGGCAGGTAAGAACTATGTTAACCATTCAAATGAATGTACTTAGTATACTTATACAGACAAAAAAAATTACCAACATAACTCAAACTTAATTAACATTTTAAAATCTTTCTTATCCAAATCTTAGTGACTTTTCTGTATTTTTGCCTTAGCATCTAAACAGAAGAACTCAAACAAAAAGCAACAAGTTTACAATCCTGAAATAATCACAAGGACTGCCATTATTTTATTATTTCCTCCATAATTAATTTAATCAAACACTGAAGAGTTTAAAACAATCTAATGTATAATACATGGGAATAGCTCTCATTAAATCACTGCTTGCTACACTCCAGAATCCTCTGTGGGATCACAAATTAAATATAATTGTAACTTCTGATGTAGCCAAATTGTGCAAAATATTTTTGAGTTCCCTCTCTACATTAGGATCGCTAATGATACCAAAGCTATAATGGTCTACAATTCAGCTCAGGCATATATTTTAAAAAGTTGCTAAGCGCTTTCTAAAAGATTTCTGATTGTAATAGCTCCAATAAAAATGGTTTCTATTAAGCTCTCCCTACCCTTTTACCAAAAGAGTTTGTTAGTAAGATTATTGCATTGTTCACTGTGTTCTTACGTTTTTTAAACCTGTGTCTGATACCTGAGAGGAATTTCTGAAGACATTTCTTTGTGAATAGAAACTGACAACACATCACCTTCTAGCATTTTCGTATTTCTCTATCTCCTGGCTGTTAAGTTCTATTCTAGAAACACCAGAACTTCCAAAGCCTTAAATGTACACATTATGGGGTATCCAAAACTCAAATGAAGGACACAGGCAAAATAATTGTTCTGGATACTTAGAATGCCATTACTATTGTGATCTGTAGTAGAATGGTGTATCGAGATCCCAGATGGGTGTGTCTACACAGCACCCTTAGCTCGAAATAAACTACCCAATTGTGCTTATTTCAATGCTATTTCGAAATAGCTTATTTCGTAATAACTTGCTATTCTGAAATTTCCCTTAACTCTTGTCAAGCAAGGGTACCTGGAATGTCGGAAAAAGCTATCTGTTATTTCAAAATCTATTTTGAAATAATGGTCTTCTTCAGTAGATGCAGAACAGCTATTTTGGGATACTTCCGGTATCTTGAAATAGAGCTGCAGTATAGACGTATTCAGATGAAATCAGTGCCCCACTGTGTTACGTGCTGTACCAAAATGTCAAACACAGACAAGAACTAGTCCTTACTTGTTCCCACAAAATACATTGTGAACAGAGAAAACAGACACAGGCTGGAAAAGGAACTGGAGGCACAGAGACGTGATGTGACTTGTTCAGAGTCACACAGCAGTGGCAGGCCTAGGAATAAAACTCATGACTCCAGACACGCAGTCAAGCACCATGTATCCATGAGGTTGTGCCTCTTTCCTGCTTGTATTTATGTTTAAAATGGGTCCATTCCTAAAGTCTTTACTTACTGTCAAATTATAACCTCTAACATGTAGAGAAACATTTCCTATTTAAGAGTCTTGTAACTTTATGAAGCTTGAGTAACATTTCAGTCCACGGCTACATCTAGACTGCATCCCTCTGTCAACAGAGGGATGTAAATCAAGTACGTCAAAATTGCTAATGAAGCCAGGATTTAAATATCCCATGCCTCATTAAAATAAACATGGCCGCCGCTTTTTTTTTTTTGAAAAAAACCCTGCAGTCTAGATGCAGATCTGTTGAAAATAAAGCCTTTTTTGACAGATCCTGTATTCCTCAAAAAATGAGATTTACAGGATCTGTTGAAAAAGGCTTTATTTTTTATAGATCCGCATCTAGACTGCTGGGTTTTTTTCGAAAAAACTCCATTTTGAAAAAAAGTGGTGGCCATGTTTATGCTAATGAGGCACAGTATATTTAAATGCCAGCTTCATTAGCAATTTCAACATGCCTAATTTACATCTCTCTGTCGACAGAGAGGTGTAGTCTAGACATACCCTTGGTGCCGTTAACTTCAGCAGAACCAGCCATAGAGTGCTACTTAACCAAAATAGAGCTCTTAGAATCTGGCCCTAAATTAGTGGAAGCTTTGCACATGTATCAGAGGCAAGAATTTGGCCTGCAGCCCATATGCAGGCAGAACATCAAGCAATTTCATTTTCTCTAATCATGCTTTTCTGCTATAAGCTCTTTGCTCTATGAATGTTAGAGCAATAACTCTTCTGGGTCAAACTCTGCTGTCCTTAATGGAGCAAAGTGGCCACTGAATTTGGTCCTATAGAAAAGCCTTGACAGAATACCACTTTGTGTGATATGGAGTTAAATGTGAGTCTAAAATGTACAATGTTCTTTGTCATATATCCAACTGTCCTGTATGTGCAATTAATAATTCAAGGCTCAGAACATAAAAATGAAGGAAAAGAAACAAACAAAACAGATGTTTGCATGAATAACTAAAAAAATTCTCTCTCTAGAATAATTCATTTTAAAAGAGGTTGGAAATTTCTGACCTTCTCTGTGCATGTGGTTAGTCTGTACTACATTTGATATGGTTTCTTAGTGCAACTTTTTTTAAGGGTCAAGTGTTGCATGAAAAGGTTAATGTTTACTGGCATGAACAAAATGGTTGCTGCAAAACTTCAACCAACTGGAAAGCCTAGTCTGTTGGGAGTCTAATTAAATTAATTCAGCTTAATTGTGCATAATATTGAACAACAGTAGACTAGTAGCTAAATAACATACCTCAAATATGCCCTCTCCAAAATGATTCATAGCCTATTTTAAGGTATAACTCATGGCTGCTAGTTCTTATGCATGTAGGGTATGTTTATATAGAGAAATATAAATGCTTTATGCCTAAGCAGCCTTGTTTAACATGTAAAATATGAGTCGACCATTTTTTCATTAATAGTGAATAGTTGCCATGGGAATTTGCAACATCATGTGGTACTTGGAGTACCCTTGACATAGAGAGTAACAGCATATGTGCTTTTAAATCTTTTTATTATCTGACTATCAAAGGACACAGTAGAGGTGGATGTCTATGAAGATTTGAAAGCACAGCCTTTCTCCCAACATGTATAAATCAGGTTCTGGAGAGATGGACAGGCAGTTAGTCAACTTCAGGAAAGAAAATGTAGGTGCAGAGGAACAAAGCACAAGTCAAATGGAAAAGTCTATATACAAAGTTTGGGTCTTTTGGAAGCTGTTTATTAGACCTGGGCAAGCAAATGCCATTCTATAATTGAAAAATGGAGTGTTCAGTTCCTCTCTGAATCTGAGCTCCATTCAGAGGAGAATGAGGGTGTGTGGGCTGATAATGGGTCTCTGAGTCTGTGCTGGCGTAACCATAGTCCCTGCATCATATACCATCCTAGCCTGTACTAAAGCTATGTCTATGCTGCTGTGCATCCTCAAGTCCTGACTTGTGTGCACATGGGTATGTGCCAGGCAAGGCCACTTTGAGAAGTCATTGGATTTGACAACTCTCCCAATTTCACTGGGAGTCTCCCAGAATCAGGCTTAATCTCCCAGGTTACTGTAGCCAATCCAGGAGATTTTAAACCACTAAAAGTCTGGTGGTACAGTAGGGCTCTGGCAGGCTCCCTGTCTTTCCTGGCCCCATGCCACTCCCAGAAACATCTGGTCAGCACATCCCTGCTTATGGTGGCAGAGGGTCTCCACATGCTGCCCTCACCCCAAGCACTGATTCCGCAGCTCCCATTCGTTAGGAATAGCAGCCAATGGGAGCTGTAAGAATGATTGCAGGCAGGGCCAGAGTGCCAAGACCACTAGTACCCCCAGGGGCCACAGAGATATGCCAGCCACTTCTGGAAGTAGCATGGGGCTATCACAGGCAGGGAGACTGTCTTAGCCTCACTGTGCCACTAATTGGGAGCCACCAGAGGTAAGTGCTCCCTGGCTGGAGCCTGGACCCCAACTCCCTCCCATACCCCAATCCTCTGCCTCAGCCCTGAGCCATCTCCTGGAGCCAGCACCCCAATCCCCTCCTACATTCCAACACCTGCCCCAGCCCTGAACCCCCCCCCCCATCCAAACTCCCTCCCAGTGCCTGCACGTCTCCTGCATCTCAAAGCCCTGACCCAGGCTCAGTTCAGAGCCCCCTTCCACACACTGAACTCCTCAGCCCCAGCCTGGAGCTGCTTCCCAAAACTTTAACACATCCTGGTGAAAGTGAAGGTGAGAAAGAATGAGTGGTAGGTGGTGGTGGGGGGGGGGGGTATGGGCATGCTCTCAGGAAATGGCCAGGAAATGGGCATGACCCCAGGGAGGGGGGTGGGGCAAAGAGTGTTTGGGTTCACATGATAAGATAAATGGTGACCCTAGAATTCATATTGTTAGGGTTGATCATGTCCCAAACTTTGTTTACCTGCATCCACATTGACACTTCTGGTATGCACACTTGGCATCATGAGACCTGAAGGCATATCCCAAGGTTCTTTGTTCCTTACCACCAAACAGATGGCAAGTGGGAAGTCTGCATATAGAAGGCCAAGGGATACAACTAAAAAGAAAAAAAGAAAAGTAGGAATGGCAATGGAGGACTCTCTCAGCTTGAGGCTGGGTACCAGCACCTTTGCTGCTTCTACACCACAAAGCGTGACTGGACGGATGGGCCACAGCTCAAGCTATGCACATACTTCTTCCCTCCACAGATGGGCTCATCACCCAAAGTCAGGTCAGTCTGCCCCATCGTTGCTTTAATGTATTGTAGAATGTTTTCTTGTTACTCCTTCTGTCTCTTGCTCAGAGTTGTAACTCAAGATACACTTGGTGGGCCAGATCAAATCTGCCAAACCACTGATCTGGCCCACGGACGCCCTGCTGTTCCCATGTGCCCAGGCCAATCAAGATCTGGGGGTAGGGAGAGTGCATGAAGTCTCTTTCCCCCTCTAGGGGCATGTCGTGCCTAAAGAGAACCGCCAGCTGTTCAAACAGGTGGGGTGAGCCCTTGGGCAGAAGGAGCAGTTCCTTCTAGGAGCAGCCCACCCCTGATGGGGGGAGAAGACTTTGTCTGCTCTCCCACCCCTAGACTCTGATTGGCTTGGGGGTGGAGGAGCATGTGAAGTTTTGCCCCCCCCCTCACCCTGCTCTTTCAAACAGCTGGCAGTTTTCTCTAGGCAGGACCCAGGGTGGGGGGCTAAGACTTCATGCACTTCCCCATCCCCAGGCTAATCAGGGTCTGGGGGCAGGAGAGCAGGCAAAGTCTCTTCCCCCCACCAACGGTGGGCCACACCTAGAGGGAACCACCTCTTTCTGCCCAAGGCCTGGCCCCTCCAAAGTCCGTGACCCACAACCATTTCCAAAATTCATGAAGTGGCCCCCCTTCAAAAATTATTGCCCACCCCTGCTTTAGCTAGACTGAGTTTGTATTGTGCCTTTACTCTTTTTGATTTTTAGATGATTCAAGATCTCCTGCTTAAGCCAGGGTGCCTATCTTTACTATGCAGTAGAATTGATTTTTTTTGTGTTCTTTAATTGTTTTTCCTCTTACACTTGCTTCCCATGGCATCTTACCTACCGACTCTTCGAGTTTGCTAATGTCAGCCTTCTTGAAATCCATTACCTTTATTTTGCTGTTTTCCCTCCTACCATTTCTTAGAATCATGAACTATACTATGCCATGATCACTTTCTCTCAAGATGCTTTCCACTTTCAAATTCTCAACCAGTTCCTCCCTATTTGTCAAAATTAAATCTAGCAGAGCCTCTTCCCTTGTAACATTCTTCACCTTACGGAACAAAAAATTGTCTCCATGTTGGTGTAGTTCTAATTTGGTGATACTGGTATGTTAGTACTGAACACTTCTATATACTTACACAGCCTTCAAAAATATTGTCCTTTAGTGTTCAACATGGACAAAATTGCCAAACCTGGTTGCCTGAAATAAGGCTGATATATTCATATTTAGACCCTTATTATTAAATAAAAACAACCTGATTTCCAGACATGATGAATGCAAGACGCTCCAACAGACTTCATGTTTATAACATATCATAAGGAAGTGCTTTTCTAAAGTAAATGTAGTGTTTTGCGAGAAATCCAAAACAAAAAAAGATGCAATAAAAATCCAATAAAAAAATCCCTATTAGTAATATTTAGATCCCTGCTTATTAATAGGTCTAGTCTTCTCATAGCTATTGTCCCAGTTTAATTACTTCAATTATGCAGATGATTTTTCATGAAATAATTGTTCTGGGACAACCCATAGTGTGGACTCATTATAAAAATATCTTACACTAATATAGCTTATGCCTGTGTAGAAAGGTACAGCTTTTAGTGGTATCATTTTTGAGTGTAGACTGAGCTTGGCCCATGTTTCACTGAAGTTAGTGGGAATCTTTCTACTGAACTGTGTGGGCATTGGATAAGGTCCTACAGCACTTCTGAGTCCAACGAGATTACATATATTCATTGGTAGGCTTGCTGTATTGCTAATTTTATGAAGAGTTCATATTGTTAGTCATTTAGTTCACTGATGGACTTTAGGAAGTGATAGATCAAAGTACTCTAGATAGTGTAAAGTTCCCCATATATCCCAACTAACAGCTTACTTCCTTGCCTAGTTCTGGCTGAGCTGCAGGATTTTTAAAACAATACACACAATATTTCCAAACAACTGGGAAGAGGCCCATCTACGATGCATATGGTTCCCAAACTATGTTCCATCTAATCTTTTTCGTCCATGTGTGGATTTTTTTCCATCCACATGTGGAATAAATTCTTTTATGTGCACTGAGGCATGTGCAAATGTGTACCACCAATGGCAATGAAAAACTTAGCAGTGGGGACTCTGCTAATCCTCCTGGTGGCATTTGAATCTCCCCTCAGAGGCTGCACAAGGAACACTGTTCCCAACTCTCACAATTAATTTTAATCACAGCACTTTGATGCTTTATGTAAAGCCTGGGCAATCTCCTGGAGACAAATGATCATGACACAATCTCAATTTTATTTATTTTTTAATTAAAAAGTACTTTTCTAGCTCTCAGGGTTATAGAGAAAAGCTTGAAATGTGACCCGGGACTCAAATAAGAAAGAAAGAAAGAAAGAAAGAAAGAAAGAAAGAAAGAACCCCACATATATTTTTTAGAAAAAAGTCTTTTTTTTTTTTTTTTTTTTTTTTGCTAGTCTAACACACGGGGAGTCTAACACATGGTTTTTATATCTCTGGAACTGGCAATTGTACTTGCAATATCCAGGAACCTTCCAATCTCCTGCCACTATGTGAAATCAGGGATATGCTGGAGGACCAGGACCAGGGTACACTGGGAACTCTATACTGCAGAGTTTTTCCAGAAAAACAGTTGTTTTTCTGGAAAAACTATACTTATGTCCACAATGCAAATTTTTTTTCAGAAAAGCAGCAGATGTGGCAGAGCTTTTGGGGATACCTCCAGTATTCTGGAAAAACTCTGCAGTCTAGACGTACCCTTTCTGACTAGGCTGAGGCCCTACCATTTTGAGAGGAGAAACAGCTTGAGTGACAGTGTAACTGTTAATAATTGCTGGATCTGAGGAATTTGCATGTGCCAAGCTAAGTGATTTCCTCTTCATATTCAGAGTGGGATGCAAGGGGATTTGCTTTTCCTCTTGCATTCAGTACCTGAGCTAGAATCCAGCCTGTAAGTCAGGATCTGCTCTGCTGGCCAATCAGGTCTGAATACTTGTTTGGTTTTCATATGCCAGCCATATAATTTTAGTAATTGTTTACTGCTATATATTCTTTTTTCTTTTTTGCTTGAAAATAAATAATAGAAGTATGTGAATATCGGAACAAGTAGACAGAACAAAATCAGCCACTTCCCTAGAATATATTGCACCATCTGAGTGCAGAAGCCGAAGGAACTAAATAGTCACAAAAGAAAGAGAACTTCTATACTGTACATACATTACTTTTCCCCATTACTTTTTCTGTTGAAAGCAAACCCTGATTTTAAATTATTATTAATGAAGGTTACTGTAAAAAACAATGAATTTCCTAGCCTGTCTTTGGATTCTACCAAAACTTCTGATTTCTTCTTAATTTGCATTTTAGTTGCCATCAATGCATTCAGTGTCAGGAAGAGTCAGGCTTCTGTTGCTCAAAAACAAAACAAAGCAAAAAATCAACCAAACAAAACAAAATCCCAAAACCAAACAAAACAAAAAAACAAAAAACAAACAAACAAACAAAACTCCATGCGGTGCAATATATTTTTATTTTCTGCTCAAAAGAAACAAAGTTAGTCAGCATGAAAGATGTGATAGATTGAGATTGGATGCTAGTGATCTCTATTTATTTAACCACAGGCTATGGAGTCTATGAAAAATATTTCAAGAAATGAGTTATTTTTAAAAAGAATTTAGAGGGAATGAGGAGTTTTGAAATTAAAAACAGCTGCAAGGGAAACAAGTCATCCCAATGGAACCCAATGGGAATTCTTTATCTCAGCTCACCCATGAAAAATTGTTCTTAAATGTTTACAGTTCCAATCTGCTGGATTAACAGTACTCTTGAAAAAAAATATTAACCAGTGTTTCTCTGTTTGGTTTGGTTTTTTATCTGGTTAAATATAAACATGTTCCATTTAAATCAGTGAAGCTTATCTTTTGGTGTTTTGTGAGCATGCATCTGAATTGAGGGGGATTTTTTTTTATACCTATTATGAAAAATGGGAATAGGAAAAATAACAGTTGATATTCTAGACATATATAGTCACCAGGGCTGTGTCCAGACTCAGGGTTTTTTTCGGGAAAAGTAGCCTTTTCCCGAAAAAACTTCCCCTGCGTCCAGACTCAAGCCGCGTTCTTTCGAAATTATTTCAAAAGAACGCGGCTTTTCTTTCGATGGCGGTAAACCTCGTTTCACGAGGAAGAACGCCTTCTTTCGAAAGTTTCTCTTTCGAAAGAAGGCGTTCTTCAATGTAAATAGGGCTTCCTCGAAAGAGAGCATCCAGACTCGCTGGGTGCTCTCTTTCAAAAAAGCGGATTGCTCTTTCGAAAGATCCGCCTGCAGTCTAGACGCGATCTTTCAAAAGAGGCTCTTTCGAAAGATGCTTTCGAAAGAGCCTCTTTCGAAAGAAGCCTGCAGTCTAGACATAGCCCAGGTAAGGTTGGCTTGTATGCCATACCATAAATGGTTTATGGTTTGATCATACTTAAGCACATGCTTAACTTTAAGCATGTGAGTAGTACTGTTGATGTCAATGGGCCTGCTCACATACTTGACATTCAATATGTACTTAAGTGCAATGCTGGATCTGACCCAGAGGCCTCTGTACCTTCCAGGATGGAGTTCTCAGTGAGCCTGTATTTAAAATCAAACATTCTTGGATTTTTAAAAACATTGCTTTGTTTTAAATGTTTTGGCTCTTGTCCAGACCTTGAAAGTAAGCATTTGAGCTTTTAGAAATACATTGCAGCTGACTCTCCTTCTGGAATCTGCCATTACAGTAAGATAAAACTAAGCCCAATTTTAATTTAAACTATATTTCAGTATTTTTGCACAAACTATATGCACCGTTCTAAATGCTGTGGTAAACACCCAAATAAAATGGGTGACACCCAAAATAAAATGCCAGTGAGCAATGGAATTGACATTTTTTCCCTATAGATAATGTTCTTCTTTTCACCAACTATTCAAGTTCTGGCATGAGGCCTGGTTACCAGCCCATGAAATTCACAAACACTCATCCCTGCCTCCATGCAGTAATCAAACAGCTTAATTTTAGCTGAGTAAAAGTGGCTTTCCAGATGGACTTGGGCTATATCACATTACATTTTCCAGAAGACGCCACCAAACAAAGAAAAAAAAATAGTGTTGCTATTGAAATCTTGGCTGAATACTGTTATTTACAGTAGTTTGCTTCACCAGCTAGGACAACATGGCTCAACAGAGAGAAACAAACACTAGATTAGGCAAGTTGCCCACTCCTTCATGAGAGCTGAATGACAAACTGTCTAGGGGAAGACTGGCTCTGGTGTTTTCACTGGACATGTAGTGTGATATTTGGTTGTCACCTAAACTGATATGAAATGATCATTTACCTTGCTCACCCTCTCCAAATCCCCTCCACTGGCTCTCTTGCTCATCAATCCCAGTGCTAGGTGCTTGCATTTAAGGCCCAGCACACCATTGCTCTTGCCGTCTTTGGTTCTCCAATGCCAAATAATAACCACTAACAACCACTTGGACTTCACCTATGCAGCTCTTTTTGCCTGGAATTTTGTACTTGATCCAGTCTTTTGTGCCTCTGCTATAGCCTCCTCAAAACACACTTCTTCCATTAGGCCTGTAATCACTGAACCGTAACAGAAGCATTATCCCAAACAACAGTACAAAAATAAGCCATTGAAAACAACTACCCTGTCCCACAGCACAAAACCCTTCCACCAACATTGTGAAACTACACTGACAAGACACTCTCAAGTCATTTGCTTGTTGCTCCCTACAATGCTCTGTTTTGCCTCAACTGTATGTTGTCTGTTTTCATATTTTTAACAGTAAACACTGAGGCTGTGTCTACATTGGCACCCTTTTCCGGAAAAGGGGTGCTAATGAGACACATCGCAATTGCAAATCCGCGGGGGATTTAAATATCCCCCACGGCATTTGCATTTACATGGCTGCCACTTTTTTCCGGCTTGGGGATAAGCCGGAGAAAAGCGCCAGTCTAGACGTGATTCTCTGGAAAATAAACCCTTTTCCGGAGGATCTTTTATTCCTACTTTCAAAAAGGGTTTATTTTCCGGAGAATCACGTCTAGACTGGTGCTTTTCTCCGGCTTATCCCCAAGCCGGAAAAAAGCGGCAGCCATGTAAATGCAAATGCCGTGGGGGATATTTAAATCCCCCGCGGATTTGCAATTGCGATGTGTCTCATTAGCATCTCTTTTCCGGAAAAGGGTGCCAATGTAGACACAGCCTGAGGGACTCTGGACTAAGTTTTCCAAGCTGCTAGTGATTTTTTATTGCAAATTTGATATATCTCAGAAAGCTCTGCCTTTCAGACAGGCTGGGGCACCTATATTCTGAAAGTCAGACTGCTTCTACTCTCTACTAGTCCTGATTTTATATGCATCTGTACAGCACTTATTCTTGTGCTGGCCTTTTAGAAATGATAATTCATTATATTTAACATGCATGCTAGTGGGAGGGGAGTAGGATTAGAAGATTAACAAAAAAGTTAAAAATTACTTGGTAAAGTTAGATTCTGCAAGTCACCAGGGCCTGATGAAATGCATCATAGAATACTCAAGGATCTGATAGAGGAGGTATCTGAGCCGTTAACTATCATCTTTGAAAAGTCATGCAAGATAGGAAAGATTCCAGACGACTGGAAAAGGACAAATATAGTGCCCATTTATAAAAAAGGAACTAAGAACAACACCAGACCAGTCAGTTTAACTTCTGTGCCAGGAAAGATAATGGAGCAAGTAATTAAGGAATTCATCTGCAAATATCTGGAAGAAAATAAGGTGAGAGGTGACAGCTAGCATGGATTTGTAAAGAATAAATCATGTCAAATCAATCTGATATCTTTCTTTGATAGGATAACAAGTCTTGTGGATAAGGGAGAAGCGGTGGATGTGGTATAGACTTTAGTAAGGCATTTGATACGGTCTCGCATGATCTTATCAATAAAGTAGGCAAACATAATTTAGATGGGGCTACTATAAGGTGGGAGCATAACTGGCTGGATAACCATTCTCAGAGAGTAGTGAATAATGGTTCACAATCATGCTGGAAGGGCATAACAAGTGGGGTTCCACAGAGATCTGTTTTAGGACAGGTTCTGTTCAATATCTTTATCAACAATTTAGATGATGGCATAAAGAATACGCTTATTAAGTTTGCAGATGATACCAACCTGGGAGGGGTTGCAAGTACTATGGAGGATGGGGTCAAAATTCAGAAAGATCTGGACAAACTAGAGAAATAGTCTGAGATAAATAGGATGAAGTTTAATAAGGACAAATGCAAATTACTGCACTTAGGAAAGAACAATCAGTTTCACACATACAGAATGGGAAGCGACTGTCTGGGAAGAAGTACTGCTAAAAGAGATCTAGGGATCATAGTGGACCACAACTAAATACGAGTCAACAGTGTAACACTGTTGCAAAAAAAGCAAACATGATTCTGGGATGCATTAAAAGGAGTGTTATGAAAATGACAAGAGAAGTCATTCTTCTACTTTACTCTGTGTTGATTAGGCCTCAGTTGGAGTATTGTGTCCAGTCAGGGCCGGACAGAGGCATGGGCAAGCCGGGCAGCTGCCCAGGGCACCAACCCACGGGGAGCACCTGATGGCAGCTGTAAGGGACGCGCAGTGTCCCTTACAGCTGCCATCAGGAGCCATGCGCCCGGCTCCCGCAGTGCCAGCCCTGTGGCTGCGGGGCCTGCAGGGCCTGCATGGCCCGGAGTGTGCGCCAGCAGCACTGGGCAGGCCGAGCCGGGCCAGGCAGCACATGCACCGTGCGCCCCGGGGGTGGGCCCCGGACTGCGTGCCAGTGGCCGTGACCGGCCCACGCATGTGCCAAGCATCCCAGGGGCGGGCCCCGGGCTTCACGCCAGCGGCCGTGGCCAGTGCGTGCATGTGCCATGTGCCCCAGGGGCACAGGCTCGCACACCCTGGGGCGGCGGGCCCATGTCCCACAGGCAGGCCTGCGCATGCACTCTCGGGCTAGCCCTGTGTCCAGTTCTGGGCCCCACTTTTCAAGAACGATGTGGAGAAATTGGAGAAGGTCCAGAAAAGAGCAACAAGGTCTAAAGAGCATGAGTTATAAAGGAAGACTGAAAGAGTTGGCTTGTTTAGTTTGGAAAGGAGAAGACTGAGAGGGGATATGAAAGTGGTTTTCAAGTATCTAAAAGGGTATTTGGAGGAGGGAGAAAAATTGTCCTCCATGGCTTCTGATGATAGGACAAGAAGCAATGGACTTAAACTGCAGCAAGGGAGGTTTACATTAAGGTTGGACATTAGGAAAAAACTTCCTAACTGTCAGGGTAGTCAAACACTGGAATAAATTGCCTACGGTGGTTGTGGAATCTCTATTTCTGGAGATATTAGGAGCAGGTTAGACATTAATCAGGGATGGTCTAGATGGTGCTTGGTTCTGCAATGAAGGCAGGGGACTGGACTCGATGACCTCTCAAGATCCCTTCCAGTTCCAGTGTTCTATGATTCTATGATCATATAAAATGGAATTGTCCCTGGCAGCACAAAGGAACTGTGGACATGATTCCCCTCCTCGCAGTATCTGTTATTCCCTGTCATTATGGATAGTCATCAGTGCACATCCACAAGGATCTTCCATATAGATAAAAGCAGGGCACATATTAAAATATTCTTTCTCTCTTATTTTTTGCCAGCTGCTAGAAGATTAGGTTCAACTTTTCAGCGTCTCTCTGGCTTTTCCATTACAAATGATGGATCTGGCCCACAGCTGCCCTACCACTCCCCCACCCCCAGGTCAATCGAGGCCTAGGGACAGGAGAGCACGTGACATCTCCTGCCCCCATCAAGGGCATGCAGTGGCTAGAGAGAAATGCCAACTGTTTTAAAACTGCTAGCAATTCTGTCGGGATGGGAGGAAGACTTCACTCACTCCCCCACCTCCAGGCCAATAAGGGTCTTTGGAGAGGGAGCACAAGAAGTCTCCTGGCCCTGCCAATTCTGCCTGAGGCCCTGCCGTTCCGTGGCGGCCCAGGGCCACTTCAGAAATTTATGAAGTGGCTCCCTTTTAAAAAAGTATTGTCCAACCCTGGATAACAATGTGGCTTTTTCAAATGTTTTCCTTCCATGAATTCCTTCATGATGGTTTTTCCAGAGGTTCTAGGCTAGGCCTCTCTCTCCACTCATTGCCATCCAACGTTCATTGACTGATCAAAACTAAAAACTTTCTCAGGTATTTCTTTTCCCTTTGTGTGAGGAATTGAAATCCACAATCTTGATACAATTAGTCATGGAAAGAAGCAAAAGCAGGACTGGATAGAACCCTACCCATGAATTAGCATATTTATCATTAGAATTATGATGTGAAGTTAGTAAAATATGTTAACTGAAAAACAATATGAAATACAAGCTACAAATTATTGTATAAACCTTAGAAACCTTATATCCTAGGCAAATATTAAGAAGAGTACCAAAGGCCCAGGAAACTATAGAATATTTCAATCTGTCATTTACTTCATGAAAAACTTATTTTTGGGGATGCATGAGGTTCTCAATTGAATATTTTACAATTGTTTTGTTGTGTTCACTAAGAACTTCGTAAAAAGTATTCTCTTCCTACATTCTACACCCAGTGGAGAGTGTAAAATAAAGCACATGCTTAAATGCTTTGCTGAATAGGAATAGATTAAAACATTCTGAAGTGCTTTCCTGAATAGGAGCTTTCGAGAAGATGAACATAAGCTGAGTTTTAAGTTTGCATTGAAGCCCCCCAAACAGGCAAGTTTTATATGACTTGGAAGAAGCTTGGATGTATGCTGTGCAAACCATTTGTGACACTAAAGAGGCAGTGAAACAATAAAGCAAGATTTGTATCTCTGAAACCCCATATTTGAAATGGAATGCACAAACATGCCACTTTTTCACTGTCTGCCAATGAAATAAACCTATCCAGACTTTTAAAAAATGTCTTATGACTTTGTATTCAGCTCACACTGATTAAGAAGTTCCTCATTGCAATTGTTATAGGCAACATAATGCATTTTACCATCAGCCAGGCTTTCATATCCAATGAAAGTTACGTAGTTTTTTTCTACGGGAACATCTGTCCTGTCTAAAGTTAGAAACAAAAGTACAGTAGGCAGAGATGAGGTTCAGCTCTAGGTAATTGTTAATCACATCAATGCATGTCAGTCATGTGGTATTTTGACAGCATCCTTCAATTGGAATTCCATGTGTGGGCGTCCGCAGCTGCATGGGAGCCCCACAGGATAACATCAGTTGAGGCTTTAATGGATTACTGCAAAAGGAAAACCAGATGTAGAACTCATAGACAGCCATTCAAATTCAAATTGTAGAAAATGCATGAGAGTTCTTTGTACATTCTTTCACTGGGTTTTGTGGGTATTGGATAGCACTATACCACAGCATTCTGCAGTAATTCTTTTACTGCTCAAGATTTGAATTGGCCTTTTCTATATTATACCATATTTTTGTTTTACAAAGGAATGTGGAATAATTGACACAAAGTGATCATATGCTTATAGGCAATAAATTATTTTTATGCTCCTCCACCCTGTAACATTTATGTAGATTTACTGCCTCTCATTTATCCATACTTCATTTTTTTGTTTAGATTTCACTGCAACTGTTGCACTGCATTGTTATCATTAGTTCTGTCCTCTTTTCTAGGGATAGGCACCATCATATAAACAACCACTTAACCCCAGCTGGTTGGATTAAGGTATGAAAAGTATTGGCCGTGTGAAGTTTAAACAATTTTCTTCATGTACCAGTTAACTTTATGGACAAATACAAGCATCACAAGAGGACACAGCTGTTTTACAGCATCACAGATGTGCCCATCTGACTGTGAAATGCTGTGGAAATATTTCGAATTCCCTGGAAAATACTAGGTGGTATCAGTGCAAACCAGCATGTCACTTCATTTGGCTTGTGGATCAGATATAAGGCAAACAGCAGTGATGCAGGCTGAAAATAACATCTGTTCCTTCATAAACACCTATTTTGTAATGTTGCTTCAGCATAATGCTGTGCTACATTTCATTACAATATAATACTAAACAAAACATCATATGCTCTGATATCCACTTCAGTGTCTACCCCCTGTAGCTGAATAGGCTGCAGAGGCAGTGTGCTTGAGCAATCGGTATCCTATCTGTGTTGCCCTCAACTTTGGTTATATGGGACATATTCAGTGGCCAAGACATTCAGTTCCCCACTAAAGAAAAGCAATTTATGTGTTAGGAGACAGGTGGAAAAGAACAACGATCAAATCAGCATTGTGTGCCCACGGAACATGCATCTGACCTTGCTACTGACCACAGAATTTTGGCTTAGAATGAGGCGATGACTCATGCCAGCTTATGCTCTGTAGTCTGTGAGTCACCATGTCTGCAGGATGTATTTTAAGATAGCTTGGGAACAGGATAATGTTTTATCACAGGTAACACTGTGAAAATAAATCTTCCTCAAAATAAATATGCAGTCTAAATACCCAAATAAATCTGATATGCTGACATAGTATTAAATCCAAAGAGTCAAATGCTTTTCTTTTCTTCTTTAAAGTATTTTCCAATGGCCTGATCTGGTGGAATGTTGAGTGCCTCCAATTCCCTTGACTACTCCCATTGGCTTGATACTTTGCCTGGTCAGGGATCTGTTAACATATACACTATTAGAGTCTGATTTTCAGAGGTACTCAGTAGATACTAGTATCTTCAGCTAAATTCATCTGGGGTAAAGGGTAAACAATACCTCTGCAAATTAGCCCCTTGATCTTGTCTTCTCTTCCACCTCATCTTCTCAGTTTTATCTGTAAATGGAATTTTAAGTATCAGAGGGGTAGCCATGTTTTGAATCTGCAAAAGCAGCGAGGAGTCCTGTGGCACCTTATAGACTAACAGAAGTGTTGGAGCATAAGCTTTCATGGGCAAAGACCCACTTGGTCAGATGCATGTAGTGGAAATTTCCAGAGGCAGGTATAACTATGCAGGCCAAAATCAGGCTAGAGATGACGAGGTGGAGCCAATCAGGGAGAATGAGGTCCACTTCTAGTAGCTGACCTGGAGGTGTGAATACCCAGAGAGGAGAAGCTGCTTTTGTAGTTAGCGAACCATTCACAGTCTTTGTTTAATCCTGAGTTGATTGTGTCAAACTTAAAGATGAACCGTAGCTCAGCAGTTTCTCTTTGAAGTCTGGTCTTGAAGCTTTTTTGCTTTAGGATGGCTACCTTTAGATCTGCAATTGTGTGTCCAGGGAGATTGAAGTGTTCCCTTACAGGTTTTTGTATATTGCCATTCCTAATATCTGATTTGTGTCCATTTATTCTTTTACGTAGGGACTGTCCAGTTTGGCCAATGTATATAACAGAGGGGCATTGTTGGCATATGATGGCATATATTACGTTAGTGATGTGCAGGAGAATGAACCAGTGACAGTGTGGCTGATCTGGTTAGTGATCCTGTAATGGCGTTGCTGGTGTATATATGTGGCCAGAGTTGGCATCGAGGTTTGTTGCATGGATTATTTCCTGAGTTAGAGGTATTATGGTGTGGTATATAGTTGCTGGTGAGAATATGCTTCAGGTTGGTGGGTTGTCTGTGGGCGAGGACTGGCCTGCCTCCCAAGGCCTATGAAAGTGAGGGATCATTGTCCCTCACTTTTGGAATTGTCCCTCGCTTTTGGAATTTTTAAGATACTCCCTGAATCACCAGTAACAAAGTGTGACTCTGACACATGCTACAACTCTTGTCAATGGTCCTGGAGCCTCTTGGTATGAATTGTTGCTTCAGTGATGAGATTGTATGTAAGATACAGAAAAAAGCATTATTGTGATTGTTAAAGGACTAATGTGAAACAAATTCAAACATCTGCCACACTGAATGAAAATGCTACCCAGACTTGCTTGATAAAGTTCACACCAAGGAAAGCTAAAACATATTCATTGTTGCTTTATGTGGAAGGGTTTTATGGTTTTTTTTTTAATTCACCTCTACCTATAAGCTCTCTATACCTTGAACTATGCAGCAGACGTGGTCCAATGGTTCTCATGTCACACTGCTGAAGTTATGAATTTCAGATCAAGGTACTGTTACAGGAAGAGCACTTAAATGTGTCTCAGAAACAGTGAAGTCCTATTGCTTTGTTACATACCATATGAAAACAAAAGTCGAATCTGGATTGCGGGGAAGCTAGTCAATTGGAGATTTGGGACCAATTGGCCTTCTTCCCCTGGGCTCTTATGATAATATTAGAATGACCTGTTCAATTCACCTAGTTCTCTGCATCTCGGATACTGCGTTAGGGACATACGTCAAACAATGTGATTTTTTTACTTAGATTCATGGCATTTGAGGAGTTAACACTTCAAACATTGAGACCTAGCTTTCAAAACGCTTAAAAGGCAACTGCCAGAAGCATTAATCCTTCTGGACTTTGAAAGGCTCTATATCTTTAGGGCTAGTTGAGAAGGTTGGTTTCTAGAATTCTCTATGCATTAACAATAAAAACCAACCAAACAAACCCTCATATAAAGTAAGACTTTGGAGTAACTTCATGGTTTATTACTGACAACACCTACAAAGCAACTGCATGTCTTGGTAACGTGACAGTTATTGGACTATTCCTCTCATTAAAAAAATGACTATGCTCTATTGATTGCTCAGCTCTTGATTCTCTTCATTACTTAGCTTTACTTGTTTTGTACAGATAAAAACCACAGCTGAGAGCAGCAACAACATAGTAGGAAAGCCTCCCACTAAGACACTATTAGGTTCAGGACAAATACACAGTGTTGCCTGATATACACTCGATATCCAGGAAGTTGATCACCACCGTTAGTTATTATTACTACAAACACTAAAATACTTTCCTGGACTGGATCTGAGAACTTGTGTCTTTAGCTCACTGTGGAGGCAGAAGCTCTGTATTGACCATGGTAAGGTTCTGCACATGGCGTCTCTCAAAATCAAGTTACAAAGTAACTGCTGCTGAAGTCTTCCACTTAGCTGCAGATTAGATTATGATTGCCCTTTGAATGGGTGTGCAAGGATCATTGCAACTACAAACACTTCACACACATACAAAGGATAATCTCAAATCCTGTGCCCTAGGCAGCACAGAGAATGCTCTCTTTCAGTAGCTCTAAAGTTGGCTCCATTGAGGATTTGGTCTGTGGACAAGGAATCGCCGGTGAGTGAAGAGCAGGTATAAATTGTTCCAGAGCTCTCTCAAGCCATTGGGAGGCAGGGCACATGGCTGCGAGCATTGCTGAAGGTTACATCTTAAAGTTGTCCTGTTATAAGTGTTGTCAGTGAAGCCTTTATCTGATCTTGAGTCTACTTTAGAAAAAAGTTCCAGGAAATATTTGAAGAGTATGGAAGTAGTTCCTGATTTCTAGACAACATTGCCTTCATAATATAATATTCAAGGCTGTTATTGACTAAAGCCTGTCTGTAAATGTTTGCCAACATAGTTACTACATTTACCAGCACTTAACGCCTGACTCTTAAAAAGTTCTTTAGGATTCTGAGAGAGAGAATTATCTAAACTAAATTACATTTTCCCTTATCATTCTCATTACATCTCTGCAAACTATCATAACATAAGCCAATCTATGCTGTGTGTACAGTTTGCCATTGGGTATCTCTGCCATTGGGTAATTTTCAGTACAAACTTTCATATGCATCAGATGCAGTATTTTACTGTCCCATATAACAATTGAAATGTTTGATGTCTCACACATATTAAAAGGAAGCAAAAGTCACACAAAAATAATACAGCCATGCTGTCAATGTCTGAATGAGAAATGGAATAGATGGAATCACACCTCTCTTACAGCACACTACAGACTGTGTAAGTCTGAATGTGAAGACAAGGCTAAATTTATTCTAGCAGCACAGCTTTTGATACAATCACATCTCCATTTGTTACCACCAGTCTTCCAACTGCTACTTCTTCAAGGAGCAGCTCACAACCAGTGCTTTAATTCTGCTGGAACCTGCAGGCTGTTCCCTGAGGAATGCAAATGCAAGAGCTTAATTATTTTAATAGGCTGAAGAACAAAAAGATGTTTGATAAGAAAATAAAAACACATCAAGAGAAGCAATCTAGGGTTTCCCCCTCAAGTCAGTCTCCTCTATTGATCATATCAGTATTTATGGATCTGGTAAAAAATAGGTTTAATTATTATGCATTAGAAGATCTCCCAGAGGTAACTATACCTAAATATAAACTCAAATTAAAAAGATTATAAACTGAGTTAACAGTTTCCAGGAAAGATTAACAGAACCAGGATTCAAATTGTCTATGAAAAAACACAATAATATATAGCATGTGATAAGGGAAAAGAGATATCATTGCTCTAAAAAGGGATAGGTATATTCCATTTACTCAATTCATAACCATTTCTGTCACAGAAAAGATTTCATTTTGTCCATTGCCTGATCAAATGATACTGATTATTCTCTTTATAAAGACTAATCATATAAATACTTGATATATTAGGCACATAATGAAGTGTAACTACAAAATTAACTTGTGAACAATTTTGCATCCATGCTTTTGCTATTTCTATTGGAAGTAAAGAAAGGGTGAAAATAAACATTTAGTACAAATGGAGAACACTAGATAGATTGGAATTTTTTCTAGGAGAGTTTATTAGCCATGGGGTTCGATTACTCAGTACTTGGAAAAATTCCCATATTTGCAGAAGCTAAAACAAGACAGGGTGATCTATAGCAAATATGATTTAAATCTCAAAAATTATCTTGAAAAAGCGGTAGTGTATTTCTTTATTTTCCCAAGCCTTGTGGTATTTAAATAGCTTAATGTATTATTATGTATAATAAATAGCAACCTCAACTATGTATAACTTCAGTTTTAGAAAAATAGAATGAATGGGGGCGGAGGGAGTACCTGATAAATGTGAAAAATGATTTCAGAGTTTCATTCGGTTTTTGTAAGATTAATTGCCAACTAAGTGAGAAATGCTCAAAAGTAACAAAATTGTAAAAAAAAGAACAAAGAGGAAAAAGTAGGCTGAATGGAGATAATGGATCAAATATTCCCTACTGCAACCCCACTGAGCTCTGTGAAATTACACTAGGGATGCATTTGGCCCCATGACTCCCAAAATGATGTTAATGAAGAATCTTAACACCACTACTAGAGAAATCTCTGTTTAAACCATGCTGTGGCAGTTCATGTGAAAAAGTAAATGGGACATTCACACGAAACTGGCACAGCATGTGAGTGTAAGGCAACTGGCTATAATAAATTGATTTGGTCTCCCTCTCCCAGACTTAGGCCAATGTATTATATTGTTGCATTTGTGGTGTTATAGCTAAGGTTATTATGTCATTACTTCCATTATGTTCTCTCCAAAGCCAAAAAAACTGATTGTGCAAAACAGTTTCTTGTCCTAATGGAAGGAGAAATGCTATAGCAAATTTAAACCTGAATGAATGACAATGCCCTGAAAAATGTCCTTTTCACCTAAAACTAGATCTGAAGAATCTCAGTACATTAAAGACAAATATGGTAACAAAGGAAAAATGTAAAGAGTTTCTGACAAAATTAGCAGAGAAATAAGATATGTTCCATGATCTGTGATATTTAAACAATTTTTTAAAAAAATGTTTATTAGGGCCATCAGAAATTAAATATGAAGTGTTTTTACGTAATTTCTCTGCTAGTAGAAATTAGGTAGAACGTGGAGTGTTTTCAAAAATTACTTATGTAAAAAGAAGGAATGGGGCAAAAATAATAAACAATAAAAGAAATGGACAGGATTCTGCAATCCTTATATAGAATATAATATTATGTTGTAACATGGTTCATTGGTAGATCTCCAAACGTTTTACAAGCAGGTAAAATCAGTCCCATATTACAGAAGTATCCCAAAATAGTTATTCTGTGTCTTTTAAGCAGTGTCTTTTATTTTGAAATAGATTTTGAAGTTACGGGTGCGCTATTCTGGCATCCCTGTAACCTTTATTCAACAAGGGTTAAGGGATATTTTGGAATAGGGCTTTATTTTATAATTATCTCAAAATAAGCTGCATAAATTGTATAGCTTATTTTGAGGTAAGGGTGCAAGGTAGACACTTCCTGAGGCACAGAGAGATGAAATTATTTCCCCAAGGCCAACCTGACAGGACCAAGGAACAAAAAGGTTTCCTGAGTCCCAGACCGGTGTTTCATCCTATAGGACAAACTGCTTCCTAACAAACCTCATGAACATAAGTATCCCCGTTAAGCTCAAAGTAACTACTCCTGTAAGTGCTGGTCAGTACGAATATGTAGAGAGTCCAGCCTTCAGCAAAGAGAAGAGTTATTGCTTCTTATTCTAGTCTCCTTTTTCAGTGTATGTAATGAAGGCTAATCAAGAATCACATGCAAGAAATCAACATTCTTTTCAATTCCAGTGATCACAGAAAAAAGATGTTTAACTTTTCACAAGTTTAGTAGTATTCTTTGAAGCATTAAGTACAATCAAGATGTTCCTATGTTGAAATTTACAGCTAGAATATGTGAACTGAAGATCCAATAGTCATTACCTAACGTTAAAAAGACCTGACATCAAAATATATGAAAAATTAAAGACAAGCAACTTAGAGGCCTGTGATTTGAGACAGATGGATGCATTCAGATAACATGAGATGTGACTTAAATCTTCATCCCATAACAAACCAAAACCGAGTTAAAAAAAAAGACAAAAAAAATTAAAACAGGTCTTTAAATTGTTTTTCTCTTTTTTGCATGCTTCTTAAAAGAATGCGGTTACAATATTGGACTTGGACTCTGGAGGTCTGGGCAAGTCACTTAATCTCTTTATGCCTCAAATCCCCATCTATAAAACAGGGATTATAATACTTCTATTTTTCCTTGTCTCTTCACCTATCATAGGAATAGAGAGGTAGCCTTATTAGTCTGATCTTGCTAAAACAAAAGGAAAAACTATGTAGCACTTTAAAGACTAACAAAATGGTTTAATAGATTATGAGCTTCCATGGGCCAGACCCACTTCCTCAGAATAGCTATTCCCTTCTCCCTCCCCCTCACCCCACCTTCTGTACTAAACCTGAATTGTCTGTTTAATAATGTGTTCACTTTTTTCATTGTATTCCTTTGGTATATATGGTCATGCCAATTCTCTTCCAGAATATGATCTGAGGAAGTGGGTCTGGCCCACAGAAGCTCATCACCTATTAAACCAGTTTGTTAGTCTTTAAAGTGCTACATAGTTTTTCCTTTTGTTTCACTTATCATGGGGTATGTCTACCCTACAGAGAAGATCAAAGTTACTGCTGTTGATCTTCCAGGGTTCAAATTAGCGGGTTTAGTTAAGACAGCTAATTCAAACTGAGAGGGGCACTCTGGTCAATGCTGGTAGTTCTGCTTTCACAAGGAGTAAGGGAAGTCAACGGGAGAGTATTCTCCCTTTGCTTCCTGCTGTGTGGCGGCACCAAAAGTTGAATTAAGCTTCTTTGACTTGCTGAAGTTTTGTATCTTAATTCAACCTTATCCTGTAGTGTAGACATACCCTATAAATATTTAGATTGTAAACTCCTTGGAGAAGGAACTGCCTCTTACTCTGTGTGGCTGTGTCTAGTCTGGCAAGTTTTTCCGCAAAATCATCTGCTTTTGCAGAAAAACTTGCCAGCTGTCTACACTGGCCGCTTGAATTTCCGCAAAAGCACTGACGATCTGATGTAAGATTGTCAGTGCTTTTGCGGAAATACTATGCTGCTCCTGTTTGGGCAAAAGTCTTTTTCCGAAAGACTTTTGCACAAAAGGGCCAGTGTAGACAGCAAAGATATCTTTTCCGCAAAAAAGCCCCAATCGTGAAAATGGTGATCGGGGCTTTTTTGTGGAAAAGCACGTCTAGATTGGCCACGGATGCTTTTCCGCAAAAAGTGCTTTTGCGGAAAAGCATCCTGCCAATCTAGACGCACTTTTCCGAAAATGCTTTTAACGGAAAACTTTTCCGTTAAAAGCATTTCCGGAAAATCATGCCAGTGTAGACATAGCCTGTATGCATAGGGCCTAACACAATGGGACGCTGACTTGAGCCTAGGTTCTCCAGCTATTAATAATAACCAATACATTTTTTAAAGTCTCTCATGAAAGTCTGCTTTGATGAGATCTTCAGCCCATCTTTGCAGTCCCAGGAAACTGATCATTTGGACAAGCACAAAGAATTCTGAATTCTTTTCTGAATGGAATGGGCCCTTCTGAGTTCCTCCCATTAAGTCTTATGCATATATAAGATCAAAATGGCTCTAACTTAATGGCATCAGGATGTTTTACATTCTTACGGTACAATGAGTTTATAAACACTACAGCTTTCCCAAAGATGTAGCTAATGATTGGATTACTTGCAAAGGGTGATCTGTGGTGCCTTGGTATTGGAAGGCTTACTTTATAATATGGGTTCACCTCCTTTAATTATTTATGTCCTTTGTTTTGTACTTAACCTAATAATTTTGTATGTGCATACATATGTGAATTATTTCTTTATAGTATGCTCATGTAGCCTTCCTCCCTTACCAATGTCCCCCACTATTATATAGAGAAATAAAGACAGTTGATAATGATACGTTCCTTCTGAGATGCCCACTGGATACAACTTTTTAAAGATGTCTATCTCATCCATATGACTAATTTAAAAATTAGCGAGGCAAAATTATTTCGTAAGTGTTCCATGGGATTTTTCCTGCATTTGTGTAAATAGTATGGTATTAGCATCTCTTCAATAAAAAGCTAATGTCAGGCAAAGTGTTAATTCCTCTTGACCCCATGTTTGTGTTGCACAGAAATTCTACCATACACCATATCCCTCTGTATCTTCAAAAAAGATCTTGTGATTATTTAGTGGTTCTTATAGGTTTATGAAAAGTCCCACAAAATATCATGGGCAACATGCAACCAGCACACTTCCATATTCAAGAACTGTCCTAGGGACCTTCAGGAAAGTTTAATTCTATTACTGGATTTCACAAATATGAGATTTCAATACTCCTCATGTCACTGATTATAACTTCACTTAGATTTGATGGAAAGTATTCACTTTGACACTGGTTTTAAATCTATTGCTTTTGACTTGTTACGACTTGTCAATTGTGAGATTGGAAGGGGTTTAGGCAACAACTGCTGCAACAACAAGCCCTGCAGGGCTTCACACTTCAAGTAATCTTTATTCAAAACCAAGAAACTTCACCATAGCTCAAGGGTACAGAGATTATGCCACTGAGGTCATGGAAAGCTTTCTCAGGTAAACTATTCTTTAAAAAAGAAAATGTCTGTCTAACCTTGCCAATCACTCTACCATAGCTCCATGAACCTGTTCATCCACCTCACCTTTTTGCTGATTTTGTCTCCTGTTCTGTCACTTCAGACATTCCTCCCCCTCTCCATTTTCACTCTGTCTTTTGTTTTTATGTTTTACATTCTGTGTTTGGAGTCTAGGTCAAACTTCTCTTCTAACACACTCCAGAATCTTCTCTTTACCTATACATATTCTCTGTGTTAGTCACAGTCTGCTTGTTCTTTCTTGTCCCACCTATTTGGATCTGCTTTTATCTTCACCCTCTCATTGTTTTTTAGAGATGGTTTCTCTAGCCCAAAAGCAACAATCTGATGAGCATATTAAGTCTGTCATAACAAAATTATATATCAATTCAGTACCCACTAATTCTGATTAATCCAAATCCGAATCCAACAAGTACTTGCAGTCATAATTGTAGTTGTAGTTGTCATCTGCTAGTAATTCCATAATTAGGTATGCTGCAGTGCGTGATGTCTTCTGCACAGTGCTCATGATAAGGGCCAGAAGGCTGAAGTCCATGTTTTCTCACCACGATTGCTCAAGTTGGCACAAAATCTGGAAACTCCCAGGGATGTCTGGGAAGAAAACAGATTGCCGACAGGACATTTTTCACATTCCCTTCATGCCTAGAGCTATTTTGCACGTTCCCATAGTATTTAGGATGTGAAGGTAATGCAAGGCACTATGGGATACATGCCCACAATGCTTTGCTCTTTCTGTCAATGAGGGAGCTGAATATGGGGCCAAGAACTGAAGACAGCGGATACCAAAAAAACCCCAGTTGGACAGGTTTCCAGTTTTGATGACTCCTGCATCGAGAGCACTTTTGTCACTAAACCTTACGAGTATAGACATAGTCTGAGACAAGAGATTGTCTAGATGTCCTGAAACTGAAAGCAACAATGAATGTATTTTAGCTTATAAAAATATAACTGTATTTAGTATAAAACCTTTCTCGCAAACTATATGCCAAAATACTTTCTAAGACAGTGGATAGTAGCAGAGGGTGTAAATTATACCAAATTGGTGTAAAAGACATGAGTTAGCGATTTCATGAAAATATTCAAATCAATAACAGAGGTAATAAAAACTAGGTTTGTTATGTATGCCGCAGTGCTTAGAAGTCACCAATGGACATGAAGGTCCCATTGTGTTAGGTAATGTACAAACATATATTAGAGGACAACCCTTCCCCAGAGATTTTTATGATCTAAAGACACAAGACAGACAAAAACAGTACTGAGGTTCAGAGGGATTAAGGAGCTTTCCTAAGGACAAATAAGCAAGCATGCAGGAAAACCAGCAATTGAACCCAGATCTCTTGAGTTCCAGTTCAATTCCTCCAGACATGGAAGCATGAATAAGCAAATATTTCTTTTAGGAAGAGATTTGAAAAGAGATGGAAAAGATACAGGAAATATTTTCCTGATTGTATTTTCATTAGTAAGTAATAAGTAAATAAATAAGTAAGTAAATAAATAAATAAATAAAGGAAATGTAGAGTGAAAATATGGGACAAACATACAGAGAGACATACCAGACTGTGGAATAGTCTCCATAGGGAAATAATGCAAGTGTCGTTGTTTGAGACATTCCTAAAATTTGTGTGGAAAAGGAACTAGAAAATGTTTACTGGAATATGTCTTGTATTGGCAGAGGAATGAGCTAATAGGATTTTTCCATCTCTCAATTCTATAGTCCCATAATACTAATTTACTAATAAAGCTGCCATTCATACAACTCTATGAAAATAAGAAACATGCAGTCCTGAGGAAAAAAGAACATGTGGAAAAAATGATGAAAAAATTGGATGAGGGGGTAAGAAGAACAGAAGCTGAAAGAAAAAAAATCTTTCCAAAGTGACTTTGGGTCTAGTTTTCAAGGGGTTGTTCACATCTGCTGCTCCCATAAATAACAGCTGGAATTGTGGGTGTTGAGCACTATTTGAAAATCAGGTCCCACGTGTCAGTCAAGCTGGACACCCAAAATTGAGACCACTTTTGACATTTTTGGACATACTGAATCGCTTTCCTCTTCATTTTACTTTTTCTTTGCTCTTTTTAGGCAATACTCACCTTGCCTTTTTTAGAATTTGAGCACTTTGGTGTGGAGATTAAGGGCAGGACTATAATATGGGCTAAAGTCGATCTAAGTTATGCAACTCCAGCTACGTGAATACCATGGCTGGAGTCGACATAGCTTAGGTTGACTACCAGCAGTGTCTGTACCACACTGGGTTGATGGGAGAAACTATCCCTTTGACTTACCTTAAGCTTCTTGTTTCCAGTAGATTACCAGAATGGAGGGGAATGCATTCAAAGGTCAATTTAGTGGGTCTTCACTATATCTGCTAAATTGACCCTGATGGATTGATCATCACAGGGTTGATCCCACAGAACATGAATGTATCCAGTTCTTTTTTGAACCCTGTTAAAGACTGGCCTTCACAACATCCTCTGGCAAGGAGTTCCATAGATTGGCTGTGCATTATGTGAATAAATATTTCCTCTTGTTTGTTTTAAACCTGCTACCTATTAATTTCATTTGGTGACCCTCAGTTCTTGTGTTATGGGAGTAAGTACATAACTTTTCCTTATTCACTTTCTCCAGCCATGATTTAATAGACCTCTATCATATGCCCCCTTAATCTTATCTTTTCTAAACTGAAAAGTCCAAGTCTTATTAATCTCTCCCCATATGGAAGAGTTTCATATCCCTACCCATTTGTGGTGCCTTTTTCCAATGCCAGGATATCGTTTTTGAGATGTGGTGATCACATCTACATGCAGTATTCAAGATGTGGGCATACCATGGTTTTATATGGAGGCAACAGGATATTCTCTGTCTTATTCTTTATTCTTTTTAAAATATTCCTAACATTCTGTTTGCTTTTTAGACAGCTGTTGCACGAGTGGATTTATTCAGAGAACTATCCACAATGACTCCAAGCTCTCTCTCTTAAGTTGTAAGAGTTAATTTAGTCCCCATCATTTTATATGTATACTGTAGTTTGGATTATGTTTTCCAATATGCATTACTCATGTTCTAAATTTATGTTCTTGCTCTTAATTCAATTTTTCTGTATTATAAAAAGGGAAAGAAAAGCCTAGTGGCTTCTTCTTCTTATTATTATTCAGAATATCTATCATCATTTTCTGTGAATTCCTCAGTGCTTTTCTGCCTGTGGGAAAACTGATCATTACTTCTTGCTAGACCTGTTTCCCCCCTTTCAGGTCAAACAATGCATTGAAATGTAATAATTCTCCCTGATTTTCCTTCAGCATGAGTCGGGATCATTTCAAATACTTCTAAGGCCTATATTGTGCTTTGTCCGAGTTTCATCCCCTCTCAGCCACTGAGTGATAATACCACACAGCTTCATGCAAGGAAAAGGGGGCTGCATTTGACTCTAGCTGGCCTGTCAGAGAGGGAAGTACTATGACTTGTAGACTTATACAAGGGTAGTGCTTACAATGAAAAACAACAGAGCTGGTAGCAGGAAAGAGGGTCTGTAATAAGAATGCAAACACTCCAGGCAAGGAAATTGGAACAAGAAAGAAACTGAAAAAAATGTTCTCTATTTATGCACATTCTTCTCAGGGTTCACTAGATGCTGATCGTTTATTTTCTTTAGCTGCTAGAGAAAACCTTGTGGTCTATGAGAAACTTAGCAGGCAGGCTAGACCTAAAGAGTCTGGACTCTCTGTTTCTGCTTCAAATATTTCACAATTAAATGTCTCTCGTCCCCACTGCACCAGAGTCCTCAGAGAACATGAGGATAAACAGTCACAGCTTGCATTTGTAGGTTTGTAGGTGTGGTTTGTATATCAATGTATTTCAAATTGCCTGGCTTAAACTATATAATCAAAACAGAAAAGATGATCAATTCATGACAGTATAAACATATATTTTTGACTTCTAGTCAACTGAACATGCTAAGCGAATAGACTGCATGGTATTCTAAATTTTAAATGTCTGACTTTGCAAACTTAACATACTTATAAAATAGTTTATCATCACCCTAATAGATAGGGTATGTATCTATTTACATACAAAAAATATAACTTAAAAGAATGTGAAGGCTGCAAAGTCAAGCACTCAAGAATTGTCTGTGAAACTTAATTCAGCCTCCATATGCACACTTTGACACAGTTTTAAATTATACAGTTGCATGTTTATTTTTACCACAGGACTCATTCCAGGGTTCGCAAACTCCCCATCCTTGGTTGCAGCAATTATGCAATTCAGTCTGGGATTCCAGTCAGGCCAGGGGAGCCTATCTGTTACCAGACAACAACTGTGAGTAGGGTGCAGACAAAGGATGAGCATGGTTAAAGAGACTTTTGGTTGCTGGACTTAAGAACCAAGGGAAAAAGAACCAAGGGGAAAAGGCGGGGTTGGGGAGAGGCGAGACTCCAGGCTCCATGCTCCTGGAAGGGACAGAACCTCAGGCAGAAGAGACAGGGCAGGAGCAATCAGCTCTTAGGGTGTGTCTAGCCTACAGAGTTTTGTTGACAAAAGTATACCTGCGTCTACACTACTGCTAAGTATCTGTCGACAAAGCCTCTGTAGACAAAAGCCTGTAGTCTAGACGTACCCGATGGCTACGTCTACACTGGCATGATTTTCCGAAAATGCTTTTAATGGAAAACTTTTCCGTTAAAAGCATTTTCGGAAAAACGCGTCTAGATTGGCAGGATGCTTTTCCGCAAAAACACTTTTTGAGGAAAAGCGTCCGTGGCCAATCTAGATGCGCTTTTCTGCAAAAAAGCCCCGATCACCATTTTCGCGATCGGGGCTTTTTTGCGGAAAACAGTACTGTGCTGCCTACACTGGCCCTTTTGCGCAAAGTCTTTCAGAAAAAGACTTTTGCCCGAATGGGAGCAGCATAGTATTTCTGGAAAAGCACTGACGATCTTACATGAGATCGTCAGTGCTTTTGCGGAAATTCAAGCGGCCAGTGTAGACAGCTGGCAAGTTTTTCCGGAAAAGTGGTTGATTTTCCGGAAAAACTTGCCAGTCTAGACACAGCCTTAGTGTTGCTCTCCATCAGCCATTCAGTGTTGCCTGAGGATTTGGCAGAAATTTCAAGGGCCTGGGGCTTCATCTACTGCCGGGGTAGCAGCAATAATAGCCAGGACCCTCAGGCCCTTTTCAGTTGCTGGGCCCTGGGGCAGTTGCCCTCTGTATTCTCCATTGGTGGGCTTGTGCTTGTGGTTTATACTTATGAACCCTGTTTGCTGTCTTTTCCAAAATTAATGTCAAGTTATTTCCTTCCTTTTATTAAAAATGTATTTGCTACACTCAGACTCTGCTTGACAGAGGGGCAAGTAATGCCTCAAAAAGGCACCAGGGAGTGGAGTGTAACTGTCTCAGGTCACTGGGTAGGAGCTTGAGCAGGTTTTGTGTTATATTGTTGAAAAGGAACACCTGGATACTGAACCCGCCACGGTTGCTGCCAAGTCTGACTGGCAGAAAGATAACACTCCTATGGTGACAAAACAGCATGGAGCAGAAAGGAAAGGCCCATTCAGTGGATTCTTTATGGACACAAACAAAAGCTTGTGTCCTGACCCACATCCAATAAAACATATTATCTCACCAAGCTGTTCTATCAGAAGTAGCTGCCACTTTTACAATCATTTCCCTTCTTAACTACTTTCTGAAATAGATATGATCTGGCAAGACATTGTGAAATATCTTCTAGGCTTCTCAGAATATATTTTCCTATAAAAGCAAAGCATTACATTTTGACATAAACACAGAATCATAGAAATGTAGGGCTGATCCCTGTGCTGAGGGAGGACTAAGTATCCTTGGAACATTCCTGACAAATGTTTGTCTAGCTTCTTAAAAACCTCTAATGTGGATTTCAATACTACCCTTGAAAATCCACTCCAGAGCTTTAATTATTCTTGTATTTAGAAAGCTTTCCTGGATATCTAACCTAGATCTGTTTTGCTGCAGATGAAGCCTTTACTTCTTGTCCTACTTTCAGTGGATAATGGATTGCCATCTTCCTTCTAAGGTCTCTGAACATCACTGAAGACCAGAGAAATAGATCACAGCATGGAATGGGCCACCCGAATGCCCCCAGAGAACCTGTTTTGGCACTGAAATAAAACCCCTCTGACTGCATAACCCTCATTGTCAACTCCTGCTCTATACTGGAGATCATATAGGGTATCAGCCAACTAAACCCCATACATAGTGGGCATCCCATCCTGAAAGAAATGCTTCCTAATTCCCTCTTCTGGTCTTCATACAATCCCCCAACTTCTCCAAGTTCATAGGGTGACCATATTTCCCAAAGAGAAAATGGAACACCACATGAGGCTATACTGAGCCACTTGCTTGAGCCTCCCCCAACTGCATAGGTTTGGCCATAGCTGCTTGCCTGAGCCCCTGTTCTCACACAGGGTTGGGTCAAGCTGCCTGGCTTAGTGCTCCTCCCCCTTCCCCATGTTGGACTGGAGTTGCTGCTCACCAGAGTCCTGATCAAGCTGGCAAAAGCAAATGGAACAAATGCTCATTTTTGCCAAAAACGTCAGGATGGCTGGCACAGGGCTTAGAAAAGAGAGTGACTCTGCCAATGTGGGATGTATGGTTACCCTACAAGTTCATCATCAGAAGCAAGCTCCCCTCAAAGTAGGACACACCAACTCAAAGCAGCACTAGACCTTGCCAGAACAGCTGATGCAAACATGGCACCATATCTCCACAGCTACAATGATCATCATCCCCCAGAACACATATTTGAAAATCCATGGGTCCTACACAACACTTCATACACTGCATAACCCTCATTGTCAACATGCTGCAATATCTACTGTGCAGGTGAAACCAGACAATCACTACTCTCTCAAATGAGCTCACAGAGGGAAAATAACAGACAAAAACACCAGATCACCTGTGTGCAAATGATTTTTACAAATTGATCACTTTAAAGCTAACTCCTGAATCCTCATCTTCAAAGGAAACCTGCACAACGCTTTCAAAAGACCAGCCTGGGAACTTATATTCATAACTCTGAAAGACAAGAAAAATTATGGACAGAGCAGATACAGTGGATTTATGGCTTATTACGACAATCTATAACCTACTTACATGCCTCTCCCCTTTTTCTCCCTCTGTCTGGAGGGGTGTTAATGGGCCACTTCATCTTGAATAGTCTCTTGAAATATGTGTTATCTACTTATGCTGAACAAAATGTTCCACCTTGTATTTAGCTGTGACACTTTCCAGACCAGAAGAAGAACTCCTGTGTAAGCTTCAACACTTGCCTCTCTCAGTCACAGGAGTTGACTCAATAAAAACTGCCTTGCCATTCATGCTACAGTGTATCTACAGGCACAATCTCTTCTAGTATCCTCTACTTTAACACCCTATATGCAGGATAGCTGTTCCTGTTTTAAAGATTAGCAGTTGCAGTGAGCATCCTTCAGGAATGTTCTTCAAAAAAGATACTGCATTAACTATTTATGCCTTTTAAAGATGCCAAGCCCTCAAAACAGATCCTACACTGCTGAATCATTTTACTGCTGCACTTAAGTGGAACGTAGCAACTAATTCTTTAAAAAAGAATTTTTCAGGCAAAACTCGTCAGTGCATTTAAGTAACCCAGTGATTAAGAACCGGCCTTGGTAAATACACTTACCCACCCTTGTGTTGCAAACTTTATATGGAAATAATTCTTATTTCCATATATGTCACAGGGAATATGTCATTATACTAGGTCACCAACTTTGACATCTCTAACCCAACAATAATGGTCCTTTTTGTAATGTACCAAAATTGTAAATCAGTTTAGTTTATGTTCTCACTAGGTTCATGGCTTCAGTCCTTAATATATTACTGACATGGTACACCAGCATTACTCCCTAGTGAGGAATATTAAATAGTCACAGCATATATTAGAAGGGTTAAAAAGGTCCAGCTGAACTCTGTTGTATAGTTCACATTCATTAGTGCTTTAAAACTCAATAAGATATATAATGTTTCTATTCATATGTGAAACTGTGGCATGATTTATGCCATAGGAATCTTTACATGATTTGTAGTCAATTATTTAAGTATGTACTAAACACAAAAAATATTTCCTGTATTTGTATACAAGACTTGTGCCTTTTCAATATCATAAAAGAGACATTTTTCTGTATCTGACATTATTACTATGGCAAGTAGTCATATGTCATTTATGGGGGAAAAACCCAAATGAGTAGATCAGGACAGAATAGTTCTGCTTGCAAAAGGATGTTTGTATATATTTTAATACAATATATACACAGACATAGGTTGAACTGATCTTGTCTGGCACCCTTGAGACCTGACCAGTGTCAAACCAGAGAATTTGTCAAACCATGGGAGGCCATATTATCTTGCAGCATTACCAACACTTCCACTCCCTACTAGCCTCTTTGAAGACATTTAGGAGTAAATTAGAGCTAAATAATGGCACACAACACTGAGAGCCAGGACTGGTGAATGTAAATAAATTTTATACTACCATGGAAATCTTGGCCACACCCATGATAAGCAGACATCCAGCTAACTAAAATCATGCCAGATCACAGATGTTACTGGACCAGAGAGTATTGGACTAGAGAGGTTCAACGTGTGTGTGTGTGTGTGTGTGTGTGTGTGTGTGTGTGTGTATACCCTTCAGCAGTGAACTTGCTTACAAAAATTCTATTCACTTTTCCTTGAAGATGAATTTAAATACATAAAGAGACTGTGTTCAATTGCTTCGGAGGCTGCTAATTTGTTTACGTTTGTATATAATGGAGATTATTTGAGGGTCTAGTCAGATACTTTCATGATGATCTGTATTTAAATGGTGAGTATCAATAATGCACTATTTTTGACAGGGGAAAGTTTTGCAAACAATACAATATTTTAACCCAATTTTTATGGAAGCCAAAGGTTAAGAATGCATTCCCTCAAATTCCTGCCAGCTTCCTCTTTTCTCCAGCCTGAAAGACAAACTACTGGCATGCAAAGCTGGAGCTGAACTGGCTAGAGAAAAACAGGGAAGAATGATGCAAGAATTCTTTGTAGGGTGAAAATCAAGGAATTAATTTGTTCAAGTCCATACTGTACATGTAAGAAAATCACTTGCTATAACTTCATGTGAGTGTGTAGGGCTGACTTATGTTGCTTTTTCCGCTAAAGATCATACCTGTCAGTAAAAGCAAAATAGGAATAGCTGCGTCCAGCCCCATCATTTTCCCTTCCAAAAGGCACATCTAAGCCTCCTTTCTATTTCTATTTGACTATTCAGTGGTGGCTGTGAAGGAAAAGAAAATAAAGATTTCCCTGTACAGAATTTCCCCTTCTTTCTTCCTGACCAGGCTTTGCTCATTGTGGAGCAAAGTAAGATCTATAAAGGAAATGATTCACATTCACCAAAGATGAACTGGTGAGGTATCTCCCACCCAACTGTGCAATAGTTACCATGTGTTCCTGTCTATCATTTTAGCTGACCTTTAGCTGCTGAGAGCAATGGTGTGTGTTCTTTGTATATGCTTCATTGTATTGTATTTACAGCTGATAGCAGAGCTATCTAAGTACTGTAACTGATACTAGAATTTGGTTCCCATGGAAATCCAATGAAGCACAAAACCTGGCTCTTTTTACAAGGAGTGGCAAGCTGCATCCCTTGGCCAGGCTTTCCAGCTGAAATAGAAATAATGGTCTAGGTGCAGGATTACCGGGTGAAATTCTGTGGCTGTGTGACACATGGGGTCAGATTATATGATGATTATAGTCCCTTTTTATCTTTAAACCTATGTACATTGAGTATCTAAACTCAATGGCTGTGTCTACATTGGCATGATTGGCAAAAACTTGCTGCCTGTCTACATTGGCCGCCAGTTCTTGCGCAAGAACACTGATGTTCTAATGTGTGAAATCAGTGTTTCTTGTGCAAGAACTATGATGCTCCCACTCAGGAATAAGCCCTCTTGCGCAACTGTTCTTGCGCAAGAGGCCAGTGTAGACAGGCAACATGAATTTCTTGCACAAGAAAGCCCAATGACTAAAATGGCCATCGGAGCTTTCTTGTGCAAGAGAGCGTCTACACTGGCATGGATGCTTTTGCGCAAAAGCACATCTCTTGCCAGTGTAGACGCTCTCTTGCGCAAATACTCTAACGCAAAAACTCTTTCGTTAAAGAGTATTTGCGCAAGATCATGCCAATGTAGATGTAGCCACAGAATCAGAAGGATCTTCTGTATTTCTAACTTCTGTGATCATACATCATGTGCTGCCCAGAAATTTGCCAGAACTTTACGGAAAGGAGTCTTCTAACATAAAATCTTGCATATTGCCAATTTTTGTTGGACTAATGTAAGCTGCTTTTTATCTACCTCATTTTCTGTTTCCTTGGAGGACTCATATGGCTTCAAAGATTTTCAGTAACGAAGGAACAGACGTTACAAATGTGATTAGTTTTATCATAGCAATGATGGACATTTCCACCAACTCACTTGGAGCAGATTTTGGCGTGTTGCCCAAGACTGTTATTTATACAACAAGTAACAAATTTTTCTTTGAAACAAAAAGACCTCTTTGGTTACACTGATATTATGTTCCTGGCCTTAGTATTCCTATTTAATAAATAAAGTGCACTCTGTCCTTGCAACTCTGTGTTTCATCCCAGGTTATTAAGCACTTACTATTATTTCAGCATCATGTTAGAGGTGAAGAAAGCAATTTTTAAAAGGTTCAAAGCTTTGGTCCAGTGTTCTAAAAACCCCTACAGCTGTGTATAATTTCCCCGTAGATAGAATAAGAGTGTAAATCTATTGGTACATTTTTGATAGATTTGGAAACATGGAGAAAAATAGCTTCTCCATGGAACAATTTAGCAAGCTTTTGCCATAGGTGACTTTCTTGGTTTTAAATATCTTCTCAGGGTCACTGAGGTGAAATCATCTTTTAAATCTGCTGCCTTTCACTTTGCAGAGAATTTAGTAAAATCTGGAAGATCGAGATAATTTGTTAGAGGTACTGTAGATCATCCCTATGGGTTCCCGGCATCAAAGATCAGAGGGAAAAATCTTCTCCCTTGCCAACTCAGAAAGATGTTGCTTTTTCCTGTCATTCAGCAATATGTTTTCCCTAGATGCATGTTAACTGCTGACTTACATAAGTACTCAAGGAGAGCATATGCAAGTAACATGTTCATGTTCAAGTTTCTGGAATGTACTGAAGACATTTTTTTTTATTACAGAAGGTGGAGAAAGCTATGGAGTGGAGGCTGTTCCAGATTTTAACTGGTTAAGAATTTTAAAGTGGAAAGCAGCTTGGGTGAAAGTGATCATGAAATGATATAGTTCATGAGTCTAAGAAAATGGTAGAGGGAGAACAGTAAAATAGATTTTGAGAAGGTAGATTTTAGCAAACTCAGGGAGTTGGTAGGTAAGATCGCATGGAAAGCAAGTCTAACAGGAAAAAAAATTGAAGAGAGTTGGCATTTTTTCCAAGAGACATTAAGGGCACTAGAGTTAACAATTCCACTGTGTAGGAAAGACAGGCAAGAGACCACCCTGGGTCAACCAAGAGATCTTGAATGATTTAAAAATTGAAAAAGAATAGAAATTAGATCAAATCACAAACGACGAATATAAACAAATAATATAAGTATGCAGGGGCAAAATTAGAAAGGCCAAGACACAAATTGAGCTCAAACTAACTAGAGACATACAGAGTAACAAGAAAACAGTCTTCAAAGGCTATGGCTACACTGCCATTTTTTTTCAGAAGAAGATATGCAAATCGCGCTCACCAAGGAAGGCCAAGGACTGGATAGGGTCATAGCTGAATTAAGAGGGAAAAATAATAATAGATAATGTGGAAATGGCATAGATGATTAATGACTTCTTAGTTTTGGTTTTCATCAATAAGATTAGTGGCAATTAGATGCCTAACATAGTGAATGCCAGTGAAAACGGGGTAGGTTAGGAAGCTAAATTAGGAAAAGAACAAGTCAAAATTACTTAGAAAATTAGATGTCTTCAAGTCACCAGGGCCCGAAGAAATGCATTCTAGAATACTCAAGGGTCTGACTGAGGAGATATCTGAAATATTAGCTATCATCTTTGAAAGTCATGAAAGATGGGAGAGATTCCAGAAGACTGGAAAAGGGCAAATATAGTGTCCATCTATAAAAGGGAAATAAGGACATCCCGGAGAATTACAGATCAGTCAGCTTACCTTCTGTACCAGGAAAAATAATGGAGAAAATAATTAAGGAATCAATTTGCAAACTTCTAGATAATAAGGTAATAAATAACAGTCAACATGGATTTGTCAAGAGCAAATCTTGTCAAAACAATCTGATAGCTTTCTTTGATAGAATAACAAGCCTTGTAGATAAAGAGATAGTAGCAGGGGTGGTATATCTAAACTTTAGTAAGGCATTTGATATGGTCTCACATGACCATCTCAAAAACAAACTGGGGAAATACAACTTAGGTGTAGCTACTATAAGGTGGGTGTGTGACTAGTTGGATAACCATTCTCAGATAGTAGTTAAAAATGGTTCA